>NC_090728.1:84330218-84605218 GCF_036898095.1 Palaemon carinicauda
AAAGGGGCGGGTATGCCCTTAGAAGGGTGGGCCAGCAATCACTTGGCCTTCGATAGCGAGAAACAGTGGAGTGAGCCTGTGAGTGTGAACGTGCTCGGGCTGCGATGGGCCCGGGACGTGGACAGATTGTGTGTGAAAGAAAGTAAAAGGATCTGTGAGTTGGGGAAGGGATGGGTGCCTACGAAGCGTAGGGTACTTTCCCTATTAGTCTCCATTTATGATCCGATAGGTTTGATAAGCCCATTATTTGTAAGGGGAAAGCTTTTCCTTCAACAACTATGGGAGGATAATGTAGGTTGGGATGATGTGTTAGGAGAAGAAAGGGCTAAAGAGGCAAGTGAATTGTTGAATGATTTGAAAGCGGTGAGCGACATCACCTTTCAAAGATCGATAGGAAGAAGGGGCTTACAACTTCACGTGTTCACCGATGCCAGCAGTAAGGCATATGGAGCAGTGGCATATACTAGGGACGAATGCAATCGGGTAAGTCTGGTAACTAGTAAGACCAGGATCACTCCGAAAGGGATGAGCAAGCTGACGATCCCTAAGCTAGAGCTACTGGCCTTGTTGTTAGGCAGCAGACTAGCAAGAACGCTCAAGGAACTGATCGAGCCACGGGAAATAGTAATGTGGACCGACAGTAAGGTAACGTTGGCATGGGTAGCATCTCCCGATGCCAGGTCTAATAAAAATGTGTTTGTTTCTAACAGAGTGGCGGAAATTATCTTTATTCAGCAGGTTTGTAGTTTCAGTCTGAACCATGTCCCTAGTCATCAGAACCCTGCCGATATCCTATCCCGAGGTGCAACGGCTCAACAATTGCAAGCTAACTCCCTGTGGAGGAACGGTCCAGAATTCCTCAGGACCACGGGAAAGCCTGTTCCTTACAAGGAGGAAGATCCACTACATCAAACTCACGTAGTAGCGGCGGTGCAGGAGTTGAGGGAGGAGATGTGTCCTACCCCCCCAGGCGAGATTTGGGACATCCTGAAAAGGGAAGTACGGTTCCAATTCTTGTTAGGAGTAGCCAGACTAGTTTTAAAGTTTGCTAAGATAGAACGGCATCCGTTCAGTATTGTTGTACAATTAGAGCAAAAACATTATTTGCCTACTGTTTATGCCTACTTAGAGGGCGGAGTCAGACCCCCTCGTGAAGTTGCTAATTTTGTCAGACAATTGAATTTAGTTTTAGTAGATAATCTCATCTGCACCAGGGGACGAGTGTCCCATGTAGGAGAAACTGATCATTTAATTCTCTTGCCAGCCAAAGGGCATTTAGTTAGGATGTATTTAAATTATTTACATCAGTTACATTTGCATTGTGGGGTGAATACTCTAATAGGTATCTTTCGACAGAAATGTTGGGTGGCGGGTCTACGTTCCATTGCGAAGCGAACCGTGCGGCAATGCCCTGAATGCAAGCTAGCCTTCCAGCCTCTAACGAGACAGCCACCACCACCCCCCCTGCCAAAGGAAAGGATCACCCTCACAAAACCTTTCACGGCGGTCGGAGTGGACCACACAGCAGCGATCCAAACAGAGACCCGGCCAGGATATATACTTATCATAACCTGCATGGCTAGCAGAGCCGTGTACCTTGACTTCTGTCCCTCTTTGGAAGCAGAAGAATTCGTGTTGGCACTTAGACGGTTTAGTGCCACCCATGGTGCCCCACAGCTCATCATGTCCGATAACCATCAAACCTTCAAGGCTGCCAGCCACCTCCTGCAGGGACTCTATGAAGAAGATGAAGTCCAGCAGTTCCTGAGGAAAACTGGCATAATGTGGCGGTTTCAGACACCCCGTGCACCTTGGAAAGGTGGCTTCTTCGAGCGTTTGATAGGAGTAACGAAACGGACCCTCCAGATAGCCCTCGGAAAGAAGTACCTGCCGGACGCCCACGTGCTAAACCTCGTGAAAGAAGCAGAAGCAGTGGTAAATAATCGACCGCTTATGTACAGCGGTGACGAGGGCGAGGATGAAGTCCTCACCCCCTCCCATTTGATAAGTGGACACCAAGTCCACCTCATGGCACCAATCTTACCGAACGACCATCTCAACGCAACCTTCACCTCTCGGAAGCTACGTGATCGTTACATAAGATTGACAGATTCACTAAGAACATTTAGGGAATGCTGGAGAAGGGAATACTTGAGTGCCTTGAGAGCCCGGCACGACTGTCGGCCCGAGGAACCCTCCAAGCTGCACCCCGGAGACATCGTGCTAGTTAAGCAGGAGAATAAGAAAAGAGCGACATGGCCTCTGGGACGTGTCGTGGAGACGTATTCTGACGACGACGGAGTCGTGCGTTCGGCGAAAGTGTTGTTTGAGGGTGTCTAATCGCTATGAGCTGTCAGCCACCTGGTTCCCCTAGAAATAGCCCCCTCTGAGGATGACGATGGAGGAGAAGAGGGCGGTGACGGAGAAGAGGGCGTGTACAGTTCGACAGCCGGAATGCCAGGGATAGCGGAGACGTCTGGGGACGAACAGGGTATGGCAACAGCTACGACAACTCAACAACCAGCCACAGGAACGGACGACAACGACGAGAAAGGTGAGAACTATGCAGTTAGTGAAAAAAGTGAAAATGAAAATGAAACTGAATCAGAGCAGACGAACGCACAAAGACGTTCTGCACGCCCATTGAGAAGGGCTGCCGCGAAACAGCGAGAACTAATGGACTGTCTGCTGAAAAGTGAAGATATATAAAACGTAGCTGTAAACAATGAGTGAAAAAGGGGCGTGTCCTATCTGGAAGGTAGGGAGGGTGGAGTTTGTGAGCTGTGCATGAATCTGCGGAGGTTGGAAGTGCGTAGGGGTGGAGAACGGGGACGGGATGGTCTCTCGTGCGTACAGACCGAGCGTTGCACAGAACCAACCCCCTCCCTCTTGTACTCCATTAAGTAACAGCCTGCATGTAGCAGCGCTATAGAAGTCTCGATTATTGTGAGTTGAGACAGACTGAATTTGAATTGTTCTGTATGCATTTCTGCCATTTTCTGATTATCTTAGGCCCATTGCCTAATTGCCTTTGAACTTGAATTGTTATGTATGCATTTCTGCCATTTTCTGATTGTCTTAGGACCATTGCCTAATTGCCTTTGAACTTGAATTGTTATGTATGCATTTCTGCCATTTTCTGAATTGTCTTAGGCCCATTGCCTTTGCACTTGAATTGTTATGTATGCATTTCTGCCATTTCTGATTATTTTAGGCCCATTGCCTAATTGCCTTTGCATTTGAATTGTGTGCATTTCCATTGCCATTTTCTGTTTGATTTAGGCCCATTGCCTAATTGCCTTTGCATTTGAATTGTGTGCATTTCCATTGCCATTTTCTGTTTGATTTAGGCCCAATTGCCTTTGCATTTGAACTGTAATGTATGCATTTCCATTGCCATTTTCTGTTTGTTTTAGGCCCATTGCCTAATTGCTTGCCATTTGAATTCTGTAAAATGTGTGTAAATTATCACTGATTTCTGCTGTTCCTTATGTGTATTATACACGAGTGCATTAGAATTGCTAGACCCATTGCCTAATTTGAACTGTTGTATGACTGTATATTATTGATTGTGTTTATCACCCCGGGGTAACATTACTGTTGTATATTGTGCGTACTCTGTTCGAGTCGTTGCGGAGCGCTACGCAGCGAGTCTAACAGAGTCTCGGAGTAAGTCACTCCCCTCACCCCGAGTCTAGCTCCATCCAATTGACCGACGTTTCATCGCTCCTTATTTTGGGGCGTGGAGGATGTCGGGAATTTCGACCTGATCAATCAAAATTCCCGCCATTTGACTCCGCCTACGACTACGTCAAATTGGAGGGAGAGGAGAAAACTCGCGGGCGAATGAATGTAGTTCAAGACGGGAATGTTTAGAACCAAAAAGAGAAACCGCCTGGTAGGAAGGCGCTGAGACTAATGAAATCAATTACTAGTAATTAAAGATTAGGAAAAATAACGTCATTCTATTGTAACATGATAAAAAAAATCCAATCTAGAAATTTAGGTTCAGGACAAATCGCGCCAAAAAAGTGACGTCGGAAGTTGCAAGGCTTGCTCGCCCTCTTTGATCCGACGTCCCCAATCATAGTAAGTCCTATCTAATTGTTCTCTCTCCCCACGCCTATTGTACCCAGGTCGGTTTCCGTGTAGGTCTTGATAGAGTTGTTGTAAAGTTTTTATCTGTTAATATTTTGTCGATCCTTGTGCCAGGGGATCAGTGATATTGTGTAAAGCACGTCTAAGGGTCTCGATAAGGGTTTTATCGAGATAACTTCATAAATGTTCAATTAATTTTGTTGATATCTTGAGTCCGAAGTGGACATAGTTTTTTTTCGGTCACATGTTCTTGTATGTCAAGTAAAGGTTAATTTTTCATGTTTCTTTCGTATTAGATTATTATTTTTATAATAAAACTTGTTTAATTATAGCCATATTCTATTTACTCCCCCGATGGTTTTGTGAAGTTTGTCCCTCAGACCTTGTGATTCAGCCCAGTACATCGGGCTATTTTGTATAAACCGGTGAAATTTCGCCACAATCACAGTCAACAGTATCGTAAAATAATGCCACTATCTTCATAACTAAATCTAGGATCACTGAAATATATCATGTATGAACACTGATGTTAGGCGCTTTGGCCTAGGGGCTAGACTAGCGAACTGGTATGGGGTCAGATGATGACCGATAACAAGGCGTCAAAACACGATATATAAAGTTCCTAGCTATGAAGACTAAATAACTAATAGTATCGATTAGTTAATGAGGCCGGAAAAAGCTGTTGAGGCTATCTAAATAAGGCATGCAAAACAACAGCGACGCCATAAAATGGCGGGTCCGGTCCGGTCGAGGCACAGCTCTGCTACAAAACATAAAATATCTCGAAAAGTAAAAGTTACTTTACGGTCAGAGCTTATTTAAACAATACTGGAACCTTGTACTCAACTTTCCAGAAGAAGGCGAGGCCGAGGGTAGAGACATGGCTAAGATGCAAGTCGATAAGATACGCACAGGGAAAAATCCGACTAGTAAGGCAAGCTACTAAGCGAAGGATGAGGACGGACGTGACGTCATTTAGCAATGGCGCCCGTTTGTTTACGTCTCGAGTACCAAAAGTAGCCACGAACGAGATTAGCTGTGGAACGGCTCCCCAGCTATTCTCCGCCCCTACACATCGAAGTGCTAACTCTATGTGGGGTGTAGATAGCTATGTGGCGCGTTAATACGTGCGTCCCCTGTTGATATACGATGTCTTAAAGGGAAACCTTTAGGATACTCGCTCCAGAAATTAGAATTGTGATAACCTGTGGTTAAATTCTCTGGGAATATTTAATAGTTATATACCCAAGGAAGCTACCAAAAAGGAACCTTCCATCAGGACGCCATGGCTTGAGCCCAAAAAAGGGATTTTGACTTAGGAAAAATCTATCTTAGGGTGAGATGGCGGCCATGTGGTCCTGATGGAAGTTCCCTCCGGCAGCTTCCTACTCTATAATATTTCTGCGATTGATATTATAAGAGAATTACCGTCAGGTATCACGGGGTTCTAACCCCTGGAACGACTAGCCGAAGATATTGTCTAATCAGGGTACTAAATAAAAGCATTTACACAAATAGCCTTCAGTTATGACAAAACAATTCCATGCAAAATGCTATTGAAGTTAATAATAGCACACCGCTGGCGATCAAAAAGTCGTCTAGGCGTGCAGAGAATTCTAGGCAAAAAATAAAACTAAGGTAGGCCTAACTTTATAGGCTTTCTAAAAATCCTAAACTATTCTGGCAAGTACAGTAGACTATTGGAAGCTAGACTGGAAGGTATTTGTTCGTGGATTTGATCATGTCATGTGTTAGATGAAATTTAGTACATTCATCTGCTTTTCTTATGTTGCAAGATTATGGAGCGTTCATCCGAAAACAATCTCCTGTCGTTGACTTCGGCCGGTGTTAATAAATACTTTACAATATCTTTTCATGAACATTAATTATTGACAAAACATCTGAGGGAGAAATTTAGGTTCGTAAATAAGGTTTGGTTAAAGTAATGTCTTTGTGGTATAAACAATACTAATTAAACTTCTTTGTGGTATAAACAATGCAAATATATTGTCTTTGCAGTATGAATAGTACAATTTAATTCGACGCAAATTATAAAAACTTTGTAGTAGAGGTGACTACTACCATGAATCATTGCAACAATTTACTGGGAATATAATGATTATTATTACGATAACTTATTACAATACATATAATTAGGAGCAGGAATCAACCTATACTCCACAAAAAGATAGAAGATAAACATAGGAAGATGTTCTGTCGTTATTGTGACATTGTTGTTGTTGGGGTATTAAAGCCAACACTTGTTGTTGGCACGGGCCTTTCCCTTGGTTGGCCCATATTTTGTGACAGCGAATTGGGAAGATCTGATTAATTTTACCCGTATTTTGTGATAACGAATTGAGAAGATCTGATTAATTTTATATATTGAATTACATGAGAAAGAAACAGGAATGCAATATATTTTGTATTTTTTATTGAATTTGATTTTAAATGCATATAATAACTAGTATTTTTTATATATTTTTCTTTCAATTTCAATATATATAATCGGCTTTTTTTTTACTTAAAAGGTTGATGTGCATCCAGGGAAAATCTTCGCACCCCAAAAAAATGTTGTGGATGCTAAAGAACCCAGAATTAAAAGCATCTCTCTCTCTCTCTCTCTCTCTCTCTCTCTCTCTCTCTCTCTCTCTCTCTCTCTCTCTCACATAAGGCTGAAGCCTGGAGGCCAATCAAGAGCATGAGCCCATGCAACTTTATCACTGTCCGTAAAGTTCGAAGGTTACTCATGAATGACAGAGGGAAGAGACCGTATGATACCTTAGCTGAAGGACAACGCCCTTGAGATTAACCATATATGCATAAGCCCCTCTCCACCCATAGTAGCACAAGGCTGAACAATCTAACAAGCAAGCATAGAAGAGTCTTACAAGCAAAAGCCCGTGCCTTGCATAAGGCAAGGCAATCTCAGCTCAGTTCCCAGACTCTCTGCCAGTGCAAGTACCTGCTTACCAGGTGTACCGGTCTGGTTTTTCCCCCGTCAGAAATTCCCCCCGGGGGAAATATGGCCCAGGATATATATCCCCCCGGGGGAACTTTGTCCCAGGATAATACCCCCCCCCCCTCTGGGCCAAGATCCCCCCTTTGCTTGGTGGAGGTAACCATTACTTTTTTTTTTTTTTTTTTTTTTTTTGCCATGGAAATCAATTTCAATGAGATTTCATAGAAAAGCTGCACAAATTGCAAGACAATAAAGGGTTACATTTAGGCAATAAATTGAGGTCACAACATATTGCGTGGATAAAAAGAACAATGAATCTTAGCCGTGCTGCTCAGTTTCTTAAGTGAATCCGTATCAAACCCCATGCAATATTGCTTAGAAAACAAACTCGCTGATTTCGAAGGATGCGAGGGAACAATCAAATTCTTTAGTATATGTATCCTCAATTCAAGAAATTTGTGTAGACGTAACTATAAACTTCAAAAAAAAAAAAAAAAAAAAAAAAAAAAAATGCCGGTTTGTTTAAAGAATTTATGATGAAGGCTGATATTGGGATAGTTCAAGGGGTTGTGACCTGGGAAGGGGGTCCGGGGGCTTGCCCCCGGCTAGGAGCTGTGACCTGGGAAGGGGGTCCAAGGGGCTTGCCCCCGGCTAGGGGTTGTGATCTGGGAACTACTAGGTCAGGTTAGGTGGGTTTGTTAGGTTCTGTACCATTTTACAAATCTCAAATGTGTTAAATTATCATGTTTGGCCTATGTTCAGCCATTTACATGATCCATATGTTTTACCAACTGGTTACCTTGTTCTTATTTAGCATTTCTGACCATTATTATTGCTGTAAATCACTCGTTTATGACATTTCCCCACCCTAAAACCCCAGGTTTCCCACTCGGTTCCCCCATAATCTCTGGTAACACAACTGAATTGGTATCATCTCCCTTCTCTTCCATAGTGCTTCTTAGCATCAAGTGTACTTTTTATTTTGTGCTGGACAGTACGAAAGAAGAGTAAGGTTTTCATTATATATATATATATATATATATATATATATATATATATATATATATATATATATATATATATATATATATATATATATATTTCCTAATATTTTGACAAACTCACTGTTGATTATTTAATTCATCAAAATAGTTTCTCTGTATGGGAGAGTGGGGGAGAAATGGTCTACGGGGGGGAAAAATATCCTAGGGCTGAAATTCCCCCCGGGGGAATAACAGCCCGGGCTGCTTTTCCCGGGGGGGGGGGGGGGGGGGGAAATCGATCCTAGGCTAATTTTCCCGGGGGAAATTTCAGCCAGGGGGGGAAAATTTCCTGCTACACCGGTAGGCCCTGCTGCTTCCTCCGGTGCCTTAGATGACCGCGGAGGTAGCAGCAGTAGGGGATTCAGCATTATGAAGCTTCATCTGTGGTGGATAATGTGGGAGGTTGGGCTGTGGCACCCTAACAGTACCAGCTGAACTCGGCTGAGTCCCTGGTTATGCTGGAGGAATGTAGAGAGTAGAGGTCCTCTTTTTTGTTTTGTTTCATTGTTGATGTCGGCAACCCCCCAAAATTGGGGGAAGATCCTTTGGTATAAGGATGGATCCGGAATTCTCACTCCTATAGCAAATATCCCTCTTTCCGGACCCGACGTTTCTCGCCAAGAACGAGCTGTCCACTAAGAGATGGGATCCCTGGAGAATCTGCCTTCTGAAGGAAGAAGCATCCCTCTGCCCAAGTGGAATGCCTAAAGGTCTATCTTCGTAGAACTTCAGATTTTAAGGGAGGTCAGCTTTTCAGGGGAGAGACGTCTGGTTCAACATTATCCTTTAAACAGTTAAGGGCAAAATTCACCCAGTTTATACGCAGAGCGGATCCAGACAGTACACCCGCAGGTCATGATCCGAGAAAAGTTGCCTCGTCTCTGAATTTCTTTCAGACGATGTCGTTTGAAAGCCTTTGTGCTTATACTGGATGGAAGTCATCCAGAGTTTTTCTTCAAACACTATGCGAAGCAATTACAGGAAATAAAATTTCATGTGGTGGTGGCAGGCAGTGTTATGAAACCTGCTGCTTGATTACTGCGAAGAACAGTGCACTAATTGGGACTTTTAGTGAAGGGTGTACATGATAGACTCGTAAGACATATCATGTTGAGTATTGTGTTTAATGATAACACTATAGACTGTTCTCTCTACACAGGTTACATTAAGCCTAATAGACTGACACAAGTGCCAGGCATACTTATAAACGAATACATAGTGAAATTTTATATTTCCCTTAGAGTGGCTAATGTTTTCCTTTTCAGGTAAAACTTATTTTAATTCTGTTATTACTATTTATGCTTTTAATGAGAATTGTTCTGCATAAGATGTAATTGAATACAACCATGATTTCTATTTTTGTAATAAACAATAGAAGGAATCTTTGCGTCTCTTTCGCCTCAAACATTCTAGATTAAGAATAAAGTCAGAGCATCCTTGATTCTTTTAATATTTAAGAAAATATTGGGGAACTAAGGGTAAGACTGTTCCTAGCAAACAGGTAAGAACTGATTGTACTAAACTGTTTATTTTATTGAACTAAGGTTTCCTACACGTATATAATTAAACCTGTCTGTCTTTTTTCAGCCAGACTTGGGAGGTATCAGTAACCTATACAGAGATAGACCATCTAAGTACAAACTATACTTTATGTATATGATGATACATATACAAACTGTTTGCTAGGTTGTTCCTTGAACTCACAATCCTCGGGTTTTTTCCTAGAGTCTACCCAGACTCTTCCCTGTAGGGAGCAGGAAGAGCTGACATAGTTTATGATCAGTTAATTGATGTATAACGGTAACATCAAGTGTCTCTAGGTCTAGAAGACCAAATAGGAAATATTTATCTCGAGATAACGGCACTATTAAAAATCCACCGTTACATCAATGCTCTGGTAAACTTCCATCAGGACGACATGGCCTGAGCCCAAAAAACGGATTTTGAAGCGAAGCAAAAAATCTATTTTTGGGTGAGGTAGCCAAGTCGTCCTGATGGACCCACCCTCTTTTTGAATAAAAGATAATGAATCCCTCCCTATGGTACTGTATCTGGAACACCTACAAAGCTACAAAGAATGGCTTGGTGGCGCCTCGCGGTGGTGATTCGGCGCACTATTTACAGTACAGTAGGAGTGTCGAGAGCGTTGTCTCTTTAACAACTCTCCCATATTCTTGCCACTTTTTCCCCCTCGAAGCGGAAACGCTATTAGGGGTGTAGATGGCTATGAGACGTGTCAAGAATACGTCCTCTGATTGCGCGATATCCAATTTTAAGGGATATCGCTATAGGAGTTAGAAGTCTGGATACCTTTGGTAAATTCTCTGGGATATATCACTGTAGTCAAATATAACCTAGGAAGCTACTAATGAAGGAACTTCCATCAGGATGACATGGCTACCTCACCTAAAAATAGATTTTTTTTCGCTTCAAAATCCGTTATTTGATCCGAAAATATAGGTTGATGACGGTCTAAGCAGGGTTGATCTGCTGAATTGAATGTAAACAATATATGAGATTATAATTCGCTATGTTTTTACTTAAAAATACCATCCTAAAATGTGAAAATTACATGCATTATTGGATACGGTTACGTGAAACACCAGTTTAATCAAAATCCGGTTAATTTCAAATATAGCTGTAATTTATTACCACAGTAGATGGATATACGCTGTACAAAGAGAGCTAGGACCAGCTGGGTGTAGAGAACGGTTAGTGGATCAGAGCACTCCCAGTGTGAAGGAGCGCGGGCTATTTGAAATCATTGTCTAGCTTGATTTTATCGCGATTTTTATGGGAATTTTCTTTTAATAAGTGTTGCATTGTTCTTGGCTGCGAAAAACCAAAACCGTGAAGCAAGAACCCATTATTAATGAGGGCCGACTGAATGATAAACTGGTTGCGTTCCAAAGTCTTTCTTCCCAACTTGACTTATTAAAACAATTTCAGCTTTATCAATGCTATATCTTGAAGAATTAATTAGTCATTTTCTGGTTCGTTTTGGAAGTTCATGTAGTGCATATTCAACACCAGAAATGTGAACCCTGCTCGTCACTCTCCCTCAGTCTTGCATCACCTCGGTCTCTCCTCGTGTGCATCTCCTGCTTCAGTCCCTTTTAAGCAGAATCACGTTTTCAAGTAAAAGAGTCATGTATTTGTATACAATAGTACATACTGTACTCCTGGACATTGTTTATATTTATGAGGTAATATAGAGTAGGCCTAGACATGTGATTTCCTACAGTCCTGAGCAATAGATGACACCGACGCATCAGGAGTGTGTGTCATACTTCAAGACTGTGTAGAACTTCGTACAAAAATGGTTAGTTATAAAATATATACACTTAGTAAATCTTGAATTGTTATACATACATATACAATACAGTATTGTACAGTATTGTTTATTCTAAATGTGCGGGAGAGTTGTCAAATAGTCAAGTCGTCCAAACGAAAACAGCAAAGCTTACAGTACAATTAAACTTTACTGTGGTGATAGTACTGTACATATATTACAGTAAATACACTACAGTATCACTAGATAGGAACAGCAGTGTTTTATTGTTATACTGTTAGTGTATGATGAATAGGCGTACTGTGTAAAATTATAGTTCCTGTTAGAGTAATGACTGCTATAGTACCAGTACAATGAGGACAGGGAAGTGGGGAATATGGGGAAAGGATAAGTACCCCTGGATACAATCCAGTTTATAGCCCGAGGGCAGGTACCTGGGATGGGAAAGGAGAAGGGAAAAAAAAAGGGGGGGGGGGGAAGGAAGTACAGGGAAAGAATAAAAGAGAGGGGCAGACCCTCATGCGACATTAGATAGTAGTAGAGTTATTTTGAGACAGGAAGAGACAGGAAGGAATAGGAAAGGTTTTTTGGTTCACGCCAAGCAAAAGGACACCAATCGACTGTCACAAATTTGTTGATTGAGTAAGGTATGATGGTTAATGAAGGTTATTGTTTTTTTTATGATATAATGTTTAAACGAAATTACAATTTAATTGCAAAAAGAATATATAATGAAATCAATCAGATGAAATGAATCTGGGCCTAGGAGGATCGCAATTGATCCTAGGCTCCAGTCTCTTCCACCAATAATGATCACGAGGATGTTCAATTGTGAGATTTCTAGTTCGGGTGCAAAGGTCGTCATCGTCTAAAGCAAGTTTGTCCCAGGTTTTCTGGCCAAGCCTGTGAAACCGGACATTAAGAGGCTCCAATTTGGAATAAGCATGTAATTCCCTAATTGTATTGTAATAGGGAGGGCTCTCTTTGTAGGCTCTCCTCAAAGCCCTAATTCGAATTGCCTGCATTTTATTAAGGGAAGTTTTGCTGATTGCTCCAAATATTATGGTGGGGTACTCTAACTGTGGCCTTACTAAAGATTTATATAAACAGAGTTGAGTTTTAGTTGATAAGTATTTAAATCTTAGCAATTTATCAAAAGTTTTTCTAGAAACAGCTATTCTCTCTTTGACGTGTGAAAGTATACCAGATTTCTTAAGTTACACCCAAGTATTGTGGCCTTTTGTTTAAATGGAATTCTAACTTTGTCAACAATGATTTCTGCAGGACTGCGAGCTGAAATGGGGAGGAGCTGGAATTTGTTCAAGTTTGTTGTTATTTTCCATTTCTTTTCGTAATTATTTACTTTTTGTATTTCCCTGACTGTTTTAATTTGCAGCATACGCTTGTTCTTATTAGGAATAGATATTACCTGGGTGTGGTCATCTGCAAACATGATTTGCAGACAACCTGGAGCAGGAGGAGGGGTGTCTCTGATATAAAAATTGTAAAGTGAAGGAGAGAGAACACTGCCCTGAGGAACACCAGATAGAGGTGGAAACTCTGGTCCAATATATTCTTTAATCTTGATCATGGCCACTCGATTATCAAGAAAGTTACACAATAGCCTAGTAGCTAGATTTGGGAGTTGTGCTTCTATGAATTTGTATTTAAGGCCCTCGTGCCATACCTTATCAAAAGCTCGGCTGACATCCCTAGATATTAGGTTACAACGACCCCCAAGATTTGACTTGACCGCAATGTATTCGTAAAGACGAGCTAATGCAAGTTGGGTCCCTCTACCCCTTGTAAATCCGTATTGATTGTTATTGATAAGTAAATTCTCCTCAAGGAAATCCTCCAATCTTTCTTTAATAATTTTCTCAAGTATCTTACCCGGTGTCTCTAATAAGGATATAGGTCTATAGTTAGAGACTGAGGTGAGGTCTCTGCCCTTTTTCCCACAAAGGGAAGTATTGCTGTTTTGAAATAATCTGGCCAATAACCCATACTAAAAGTTTCATTAAAGATGTTGCAAAGAAAAGAGAGCATCGAATTTGGCAAATTACTAAGGATAAGCTTATTTACTTTAGACTGGCCTGGAGCTTTGTTTTTAAAACTTTTGATTATTTTAATAATATCTTGAAGTTGAATAGGTTTGAGGAAAGGGTCTTCTTCGTCAAGTCTCTCAAGATCTACTGAATCATAAGGTATTATATGATCAGCATGTTCACGGATTGGCTCAGTGACATGCTGTTCATGTCATTGGTCAAACCTTAGATTTTCTATTGGGTCTATTCTAAAGATATTGGACCAGAATTCTCTGAAGATCACCTCCTGATCTTGAGATGAATAGATCTTCTCGTTATTATGGGTGATGTATGCTATTGGTTGAGAAGTTGAGCCCAACAATTTCCTGATCATGTTCCAAAATTTTGCAGGATCTTTATAAAAGCCTTCACATTTGTCTAACAGAGTCTCCCAAGTAGAATTAATGAGGTCAGTTGATTCTATTTTAATCCGTTCTTGTATATTATGAATATACTCTAAAAGTTGATGTGTGGGGCCTCGGTTGTTAATTAATTCTAGGGCATGCTTAAAACGGATCTGAAGTAACTTTAGGAAATCTGTTTCTTTAGTATAAGGTAATATCCTGAAAGTTTTAAATGGGATATGGAGCTCTGAGGCTTCCTTGATCATCCTATACCAAAAAGCTATCTTATCGTCTATGTACGATTTATCTTTTAAGATGTTATCGGGTTCGTCAAAAGTAGAGAAAGAGTCATCAAGAGTGTCCTTAAAACGTTCCCAGTTCGCGTTGTTCAAATCTATAGTTGGATTAGCAACCACCATAATGGGTCTCACAGTAAGCTTAAAAATAATGGGAAGATGATCCGAAGTGGTTAAAGGACCTTGAGTGAGGGAGTAATTAAACATATGAAATCTATTTGAAAGCAGAATATCTGGCTTACTAGAGGTTCTTCTGGTAAAATACTTATCAAAATCTGGTCCTAAGAACCTTATAAGGTTTCTATTCAACAGGCCATTGATTAATGTGCCAATAGGGTTGATTCTGTTATAACCAAGGGCTGGATGAGCTGCATTAAGATCAGCCAGCAGATAGACAGGGATGTTACGTCTCATTAATGATAATATATCTTGCTGTGGAAATATTGGGTTTCTTGGGGGCAGATAGGTCGTGGCGACTAAAATTGGTCCCCGTACTGCCTGTATTTCGACAGCGATAAGATCGTGATTGAAACCATCAATTAACTTGACAGCAACATCCCGTCGAACTGCTATTGCTGTACCAGCCCCCTGTTCACCAGAGGTGTTGCACTGGAACACATTATAGTTCCAGATCTTGATATGGGTAGAGTCAGGAATTCCTGTTGAGTTAAGAAGTATGAGGTGAGGAGAGAGGGAGGAGTAGATATTAGCAAGTTCCTTACACCTGAGGAACGTCCACTTTAATACATTATGTTGAATCACTGTGAGGGAATCCATTATGGTAATCGTCCTTTGGTCAGATCGAAGAAGCCTGATTTTATTCTACTGAACTTATCTGGAGTGATCCGGACAATCTTGGAGATGTATTTGTCCAGTTCAATAGAGCCACTGTTATTGGATTGAACCACTGTGGAGTTAGCTAACTTTTCAGTGTATAAGTATTTCATAGTTTTGGTCTCAAAAATCAATTTCTTAATTTGGTCATGAGATGCGGATTTAGGGGGGTTTGATAAATTGATGGAAGTATACAATTTTAGATTCATTGGAGGAAGGGGAGGGAGAGCAATAGCTCCTAGCAATTCAGTGTCCAGAGGTTCAGAAGATGAGGTAGAGGGACGTGGTTGTCTTTTTGCAGGATTAGCAGGCTCAGATATATCCGAATCTGCGTCACTCAGTGCTCTTTTCCTATTGGCTCTGGTGCTATGTACTGCACTGTAGCCTTGCTGTGTCCTGTATATAGTGTACCCGTGTGCGCATGTACTATACACTTACTGATTATATGTATTCATTTAATTACAAACAACTCATTTTGTGATAAAACCAAGTAGAAACAATAATAGGCAGTATTTGGTATGTTAATTATCGGAGCGTAGGCAATGGGCAGTGAGCTATGTTAGGAGTTATAATACAGGGGAACTAATATGCACTGAGAGCCCTTTTTCCAATGAGATGGTGAAAGTGTGCACATTAAAGCAATACCACTCTCCCCACGGCACTGATTTTTGCAGAAATATACTGGAGAACCATCTTGTACCCATTCCAGCACTCTTGCCACAAGTACCAAAGGATTTGGATATCTTGGGCTTTTGCAGTTGCAAAACTTCCAAGTGTCAGACCACTAGATGCTCCTGTGTGAAAGCAAATGTTCTATGTACGATCAACTGATGGATGTGATCAAGTAAACACTGATATTGAAAATGAAGAAAGTGGAAGTGAAAGTGAAGAATGTAACTTTTGATTTGTGCCATTGTGCATCTTTCTTCATTCGAACTTCTCTTCCTTCTGCCATGTAAATGCAAATTATTGAGCAAGCTGAACTTGCATATACTCCCAGTGTTTCTGAAAATTACATGTATTTTTTATTATTGAAATTGAAAGCGGTGAAAATTCTTCTTCCCAGTTTTGAGTCATGATGAACACAAGCAATGACAGTTATCACCATCAGCCCATACATCATTCATTCATTCATGTAGATTGCCATGCCTATAGCATGACACGGGCTCTTGTCGTAAGAGTGGTTCTGTAAAGGGAGAACTCCAGAGGAGTAAAAAATTGTATTATTAAAAGGGAATGTTAGTTTTTGAAAGGGAGAAGTTAGTTAGATTAAAAGGGTTAGGAACAGGAAAAAGGATGAAGGATGAGGGGTAAGGATGATGAATGAGGGATGGGAATGACAAGACGTGAAAGGGGTAGAAAGTAACCCGAAAAAGGGGACTCCTTTTTAGGTTCACGAAAGAAAGTTTTTAGTTAGAGAAAAATTATTGATAGTAGCAAGTCCCAGTAAGTAGGAGAGACTGGGAGAGGAGAGAAGAATTTTCAGTAGGAGAAAATAAGAGTAGGCTTAAGCAAAGAGGCTCATTCCTGCTCTATGTTAATTTGGAAAAGGTAATCGAGGAGGTTAGAAGGATTGGGTAAGTTATGTGAGAGGGGGGAGGGGCCCAGTTCTGTACCACGCTCGGTAAGTTAGTACGAGAGAGGCCCCTCAAGGATCAGTTTATCCCTGCAACTGGAAATGTTGCAGGAATTGCTGTAAGGTGGAGGTTGAGGTTAAGGAGAGGACTCTGGCAAGGATCTGGAAGGCAATGGGTATGAGGTCTTGCAAGGTGAGGGACTCAATTTCTTGAGACAAGGTTTAGGTAGGGAATGAGGATGAGGGTTGTTGCTGATCCTTTTGAGGAGCAGTTGCAGGTAGGTGCTGGTCCTTTTGGGGAACAGTTGCAGGCCGTTGCTGGTCCTTTTTAGGACCAGTTGCAGGTGTAGACGCAGGAGCAGTAGCTAGCTGACATTGTCTTCTCTGGCGAGGAGTTCTCTGCTCTTTAGGTAGTGTTGGAGCTGGTTTGTTTTGGTTTGAAGAGGATGTATTCTTCATAGCTGCTATCCTCTTGAGACGCTCTGGGCAGCGCTTATTCCAAGCATGGTGTGGCTTAGAACAATTGGGGCACTTGGATGTGGTTTGTCGACCTTCTTTGTGGGCCTTAATGCACACTTCTGTGCTATGTCGCTGGCTGCAGACACCGCAGATAATGGGGCCGCTGCAATCTTCTTTATGATGTCCAAAGCGTTGGCATCTGTAACATCGAAGGGGCTCAGGTGTGTATTCCTTGATGGGGAAGGTACCCCAGACTCCTAAGTCCAGTTTGGAAGGAACTGGACCTATAGAGGTGGCGATGAGACGTCGAACAGGAACGTCATCTTTGCTTGTGCAGCGAACAGCACAGTCAATGTTGCTGCACGACATTGCAATGGAGATAGGCATCGACACAGGATGCCTGGTAATGACTGCTTTCTTCCTGATGAAAGCAGGATCCAGCAGCGTTAAGGTGGGGTCTTCCTGAAGGAATCTGGCTGTCTCCACGTCCTTGGGGTAGATGATAAGGTCACCTTTCCTGTTGGGTCTTGCAGTGAGTTGCATGCCTGGCTTGGCAGCCATGGCAGCAACAGAGGCATAGGAGAGCTCGTGGTTTGCCTGTGAAAGTCGAAATTTTGGCAGAGGCTTCTTTTGCTGTGTAGCTGGGATGTTCTCTTGTATGGCAGTGGCTTCTTGCAGGAGTGTCTGGAGGCAATCTGTGCAGTCGCAGTCCGTGGAGTGGGCCCCTTGTTCGGTCTCCATGGCGTTGGAGGACTCAGGCACGTGGGATGAAGGGATGACTGCTGCTGCAATTGACTGCTGTGAAGTTGAAGGGACAGGCAAGGATAAGTCTGTGCTCTCAATCCTTGGAGTCACTGATGGCGATGGTGGGGCTGATTCTGGAGCTGGTGAAAGTTTTTCAGGAGTCTTTCTTCTCTTGGGAGAGGGTGTAGTCCCTTCCCTGGGAGCTTCTGCCTTTTGAGTAAGTTTTGTGTACGTAATAATATTGGTAGATGCATCCTTACACCCCTCACATTTACATCTGACATGATGATTGTATACAGCTGGGTCGAATGTGAGGGTAGTTTCTTTGGCAATGGTGTCAAATGTGTAGGCACGTCGCCGTTGGTATGCTTCACAGTTGTCGCAGTCACAGTCCAGACTATTAAAGTAGTCCTCACAGTGTCTGGAGTCTTCACGATAAATGCTCCATCCCCGTTTTCCCAGATGAAAAACGGACATTGTGGCGAAACTCTACGGGGATTGCAGTGAAAATGTCACCCCCGAGAGGTTATCCAAGAGTTGAACGTAGGCGATGTGTCTATAGTCCAGGCGAGGAGTTGTTGTCGGCACCGAGTCTAAAACGAAACTGCCCATACATCAAGAAATGCCAAGTAATATTAGCCAGGTGCAGTATTCATTTAGCTGATGTGAATTTACTTATTCACTATATCAGTGAATTAGGAATTGATCTCTGTCAAACTGAGTGTTCAAATTAATAAACTTAATGTGTAAACCTATATTTATAATCATTTCATACTTAAATGTGCTTTGTCATATGAACGTTCACTATTTCACTTTTGAAAGCCATCATCTTGTATTTCAATCTGGTGTAATTTAGGTTATAGGTTAATTGACAAGTAAATTCAAAGTACGTAAAGTTGGGAATTTTCTTTAAACGTTTTCTTTTTTATACACAATTCTGTTCCTGTAAGCTCCTCCAAAGTTTTCTTAAAACTGCCGTATGGTCTCTCTTAACAGAAAAACTAGTTGCATTGACCCTTTTAACACATTTTTTTCTTAACATTTTATTCTATAGAGGTTTGTGATAGGTTTGCAAATAAGGAGTTATGGGGCTAGGTCGTCATCATACATTGCCTACATTCCGCTAAAAAAATCTATTGTCCACCTCTAAGAAATATGAATCATTAGAATGTTATAGTTTCTAGGCCTGTATTTCCATATCTTCTTTACAAAAAAATCTCTAGATATGAAATGTTACTTAGAAGAATTATATACAGGATATTCAGTTCTCTCATGAAATCTATTTTAAAGTTACTTTCACATAATTAGGTATTGAAACCAGGTAAGTATTATTCGGTATTTATGAGGAATTGCATCCATAAGCATTGAAACGTTTATTATTTTTTTTTTTTTTAGAAATTATTTATGTGTTGTAAATGATACAAAGGCTTTATTGAACTAATCTCTTTCGATATCCTCATGATTAATATAATAATAAAGAAACTGTAACCATGATATTTCTAAAATGTTCATCATTTTTAGAATTATTTACATAATAATTTTCGTTCTTTATATTTATCATAATTCAAAGGAAGGGATAGTTTGAAAACCTCCAGTTGTGACAATATCAAATATTATGACAAAAATAATTTTCTATGGTATAACATTGGACAATATTGTCTAACTTTGTTTACCTCTGATGGAACTATATCTACAGAGTGCGACATTAATATTTAATTCAAGATTTTATGTGCGTTACATTGCGACAACAAGTGTAGGCTTTAATACCTCAAGAAGAAGAAGTAACGGTACTCGTGATTCTATGTAGAAATTGTATACATTTTTGATCGTGGTGATTTTACCACCTATAATAGAACGTGTTTACTAGTATGAGGATGAAGTACAGTCATAGTACTAGCTACCACTACATCCACAATCATGTTTAATGATAAGTTGTATAGACGGAGTAGCAATAGGTTCGCCGTGTGGGCAAACCTTTATGTTATTGTACTGTCCATATGTAGACAATTTTACTCTTCAAAAATTAAGGCCATGTAAACCAGTTTTTAGATTAACTAAATTCGAAGCATCTTAATATAAAGTTACCATAAGAAAGCGAACACGATGATACTTTGCCTTTTCTCAATATTTTGGTCTCTCGGAAACGTAATACCTTTGAAACCTCAGGATTTCGGGAAAATAATCTTTCACAGGACTACTCTCTCCCTTTTTAAGTTCGGAACCAAAAATCTACAAAATTAATTCAATAAAAACGTTGTTATATAGATGTTACCATTATTATTATTATTATTATTATTATTACGCTACAACCCTAGTTGGAAAAGCAGAATGCTATAAGCCTAAGGCTCTAACAAGGAAAATAGTCCAGTGAGGAAAGGGAATAAGGAAACCACAAGAAAAGTAATTAACAATTAAAATAAACTGTTAATTAATTAGCAAAACAAGAGGAAGAGAAATTAGATAAGATAGTGTGCCCGAGTGTACCCTCAAGCAAGAGAACTCTAACCCAAGACAGTGGAAGACTATGGTACAAAGGCTATGGCACTACCCAAGACTAGAGAACAAGGGTTTGATTTTGGAGTGTTACTAATTGAAGTCTTATAATCATAATCATTAGGGTGGTAGCTTAAATAATAATAATAATAATAATATTCAAAATGACAGTCTTACTCTACGTATAAAATTAAAGTCGTAGAAGCTACAGTATTTGCCCATTTAAGATAATTTTTCCTTTTCCTATATATTAAATACCCAAAGAATTGACTACTATTAGTGCTAGAATATTTGTCTATTCTAATACAAATAAAAGTTCATTTTAGTAAAATTTCTCAGTCTTTCAAAACTATCGGTTGATAGATCGTAGACCGACGGCCTTTTCACCGAAGAAAATTCTATTAATTATTCGGATGCTAAATTTATAAATTGTGTCCAGATGAATCATATACTGCAGATGAATCGTAAAATATAAAGAAAATGAAGAAAAATATGATAGAAATAAGCGTGGAGGAAGAAAATGAGATATGGAGAAAATTGGGATACTGTCGGTGAAAAGACCATTTTGGGGCACAGTGTAAAATCCGGACGTTGGATGTCGGATGCCGCCCGGGAGAATAGAAAACCGCTTGTATCACCGGTAAAGGTGCCATAATACACCACTTTTTTGACACTGGTAATTTTCACTGATACTTTCTGTTATTTCCTGAATAAATGTTCGAAAAATATTGATTTATTTTCATTTTATTGAGAATAATCTCAATTCCCTTGAACAAGAATTTCTGGCTGAAATTTCTAATGTGCCATCCCCTGCATTGAATCTCCAGCCTGAGAAAGTCCAAACAAAACCGATGACAATTTCCCCTGAACAATCAACCAAAGCTTCAGAATCAGTCAAACCACCTATATCAATTTTGAAAAAATCCAATAAAAAAAGTGTGCAACTCAGGTTGAGCTTAAATAGGACTAAATCAGTGAGTAGACAGTCATTTGATTCCACAGGGAAAAATGATATGCTAGGTGAAACTGGAGATATAAAATCTCCATCTATTGGTGTAAATATAGCTTCTGAAACCAATCCAGTAAATTGTAACAACTTTTTGGAACAGAAATTTTCAAAAGAATCCTGTGGCTGTGGCCATTATACTGAATTTGCATTGATGGTCCTTTTTCAACATATTTGAACCCCCCTTCAGGACCCAACTTCCACTGATTGTCTTTATACACAGGGCATTTTATTGTCTTCCATGCCTGCAATGTGTGGGAATTGTCTTTTCATGATAGACGTCCGGCTTTTATCCTAACAGGGTAAAATAGCGGGCAGTAAAATAGTGTAATGTTGACGTCCGATTGAGATTATTCTCAATAACATGAAAATAAACCAATATTTTTCGAACATTTATTCAGAAAATAACAGAAAGTATCAGTGAACATTACCAGTCACAAAAAAGAGGTGTATTTTCGAGTCTTTCCCGGTGATACAAGCGATTTTCTATTCTCCCGGACGGCATCCGACGTCCGGATTTTACACTGTGCCTTAAACTTAAGGTTGGTAATGGGTTAGGACTTGGTGAATGTGATTGTACAAAAGGCAATAAGACCAAGTGAAGAAGCTTCTATACCACTTAATAACATAAAACAAAGGACGGAAATCTGTGGAAGTCTGACTGTGAAGCAAATGACAGGTGGTCCTATAGACGAGAAGGATTTTTTTTTCTTTTTCATATAAAACTTGAACCAGAAATCATGTTATTTGCTTGGAAGGAAAATTGGTGGGGCACAATTCAAGTTCATAAAAGGGAGAACTCGTAACCTATATAGAGAATAGGGATATCACCAAACAGTCTAATATTACCCCTAAGTGAAAGATATTGGCAAGTTTCAGTATAGAAAACTGATAATCAATATGTTCGCTTATTCTAGTTTATTGAAATAAAGGGTATGAAAAGACACTTCAAGACATTAGAGAGAGAGAGAGAGAGAGAGAGAGAGAGAGAGAGAGAGAGAGAGAGAGAGAGAGAGAGAGAGAGAGAGAGAGAGAGAGAGAGAATTGCCATTGACTTTCGGTTGTATCTACGACCTGTTAAGAACACAAGACTGGCGACACAGGCAACTTATTTCATACCTCATTTCTCTACAAATTTACGTAACTTATTTCAACACCACAAGAGAGTAAATATTAACCTCATTCTACGAAACGAGAATGATGACAAAGTTCATATTACACTTTATTTGAATTACAAAAGTTTAAAATACGCAATTTTCTTTTCAGCGTGAACACTTGCAAAGCAAATCCGTAAAAATTTGGAGCCATTCATAAATCAAGATCTTGAAAAGCGACTTCACAGCTTGCACCAGATGACTATGGTTCGTCTCAAGTCTTAAAGATTAAAGCACCATTAAGACTTCATCTTAACCAACAGATTTTTAACGAATACAAAAACATTGTTGACCTCAAGTTTTTATAGTTTCCTTTGACAAATGATCTTATAAAATTAGATAAGTCAACATACTCCCCAGCCAGGTAACATACACAAATCTCTCACTCGAATCCTATGGGGGATTTGCCACAAAATTCTGGGTTATTTATTACAAAATCCTGGCGATTTACCACAAAATCATGAAGGATTTATCCCCAAATCCCGTGGGTGGATTGACCCCCAAAAGCCTGTGGGAAGATTTGCACAAAATTTCTTGGGAATATATCCCTAAATCTGGTAGGAGTTAACCACAAATCCTGGGGGGATTTAACCATATTCTGTGAGAATTTAAGTCTGAATCTTTAGGATTTAAATCCAAATCCTTGGGGGAGGGGATTTAACGATTCCTGGGAGACTTAACCCCGAATCATACCCAAACGAATATGAATACTAATACGAATACGAAAACTCAAACGAATATGAATACTAATACGAATACGAATACGAAAACTCAAACGAATACGAATACGAATACGAAAACTCAAACTCAAACGAATACGAATGCGAACACTCAAACGAATATGAATACTCAAACGAATACGAATACGAATACTCAAACTCAAACTTAAACGAATACGAATACGAATACTCAAACTCAAACGAATACGAATACTCAAACGAATACGAATACTCAAACAAATACGAATACTCAAACGAATACAAATACGAATACGTATACGAATATGAATACTCAAACTCAAACGAATACAAATACGAATACTCAAACTTAAACGAATACAAATACGAATACGAATACGAATACGAATACTCAAACTCAAACGAATACGAAAACTCAAACTCAAACGAATACGAATACTCAAACTCAAACGAAAACAAATACGAATACTCAAACTTAAACTCAAACGAATACGAATATTCAAACTCAAATTCAAACTCAAACGAATATGAATACGAAAACTCAAACGAATACGAATACTCAAACGAATACGAATGCTCAAACGAATATGAATACTCAAACTCAAACGAATACGAATTCTCAAACGAATATGAATACTCAAACTCAAACTTAAATGAATACGAATACAAATACTCAAACTCAACCGAATACGAACACTCAAACTCAAACGAATATGAATACGAATACTCAAACTCAAACGAATACAAATACGAATACGAAAACTCATACTCAAACGAATACGAATACTCATACTCAAACGAATACGAATACTCAAACTCAAACGAATACGAATACGAATACGAATACTCAAACTCAAACAAATACGAATACGAATACTCAAACTCAAATTCAGACTCAAACGAATACGAATGCTCAAACTCAAACAAATACTCAAACTCAAACGAATACAAATACTCAAACTCAAACTCAAATGAATACTCAAACTCAAACGAATACGAATACGAATACTCAACCTCAAACTCAAACGAATATGAATACTCAAACTCAAACGAATATGAATACTCAAACTCAAACTCAAACGAATACAAATACTCAAACTCAAACGAATACAAATACGAATACGAAAACTCAAACAAATACGAATAAGAATACGAATACGAAAACTCAAACTCAAACAAATACGAATGCTCAAACGAATATGAATACTCAAACTCAAACACAAACTCAAACTCAAACGAATACCAATACTCAAACTCAAACGAATACGAATACTCAAACTCAAACGAATACCAATACTCAAACTCAAACGAATACAAATACTCAAACTCAAACTAAACCGAATAAGAATACAAATACAAATACTCAAACTCAAACTCAAACGAATATGAATACTCAAACTAAAACGAATATGAATACAAATACAAATACTCAAACTCAAACGAATACGAATACGAATACTCAAACGAAAACGAATACTCAAACGAATACTCAAACTCAAACGAATACTGAAACTCAAACTCAAACTCAAAACGAATACATATACTCAAACAATATGAATACGAACACGAATACTCAAACGAATATAAACACGAATACTCAAACTCAAACGAATATAAACATGAATACTCAAACTCAAACGAATACTCAAACGAATACGAATACTCAAACTCAAACGAATACGAATACTCAAACGAATACAAATACTCAAACTCAAACGAATACTCAAACTCAAAACGAATACTAATACTCAAACAAATACTCAAACTCAAAACGAATACGAATACTCAAACGAATATGAATACGTATACGAACACGAATACTCAAACGAATATAAATATGAATACTCAAACTCAAACGAATACGAATACTCAAGCTCAAACGAATACAAATACGAATACTCAAACTCAAATGAATACGAATACTCAAACTCAAACTAGTACGAAAACTCAAATTCAAACTCAAACTAATAATAATAATAATAATAATAATAATAATAATAATATTATTATTATTATAAGAGCACTGTTTAATAATGACTTGAATTATCAATACACTTAAAATGTAATTTTCATTGAAAACTGTTAAAAAATAAATATTTCTCAGCCGTATTTCAGTAAATTACAGTCGAGTGTAATTTCACCTTACTTTGTAATTATCTTTCACGGGTTGATGACTGTAATATCACTCCTTTACGTCTATATATCCGTTTTTAAAAGGATAAATATCTGGCAACATTTATTCCAGGATTTTTATTGCTTTTCTCTACGGCAAATTTTAACCAATTTAAATTACTCTTAAAAAATGCCATCAGTATTAATTTCAATTATATTAATATAATTTTAATTACATCAGGACTAATTTATATATGTTTAATAACCAGAACAAATAAGTAAAAAAAAAATACACCATTAATGTATAAATTAAATACATAAGAAATGGACATATCAGTTCGCTGTATTTATAAATTAAGTCCTATTAATTATTATAATTAGCATGAAAAGATTTTACAATTGAAAAATGCAAAACAAACTAAATAACTTCAACTCTGACCAACATTATTCATGGATAAAAAAAGTCTAAATTTCGTTGTCCACTTGGTCCAACCATCAACTCTCTCACCTGTCAGTCACACCTTAATGACAGGTAGTTACTCATCCCTCAACTACCGGTGATATATATGAAGCTAATTAAATGTATATATTATCGTGTTTATGACCTCATAAAATAGGTTACGATGTTTCAATGACTTTACACAGACATATAATCGAAGCAATCCTTTCTGAGAAACCTTAACGTGGTGAAAGGGTTTGCGTATCGCCATGAGCAGCAAAGGTGTACTAGTCAGGGGCACCTATACTAGGTTAGTTTGCTCTGAGCGAAGACAAAAATCTCCTACCATTAATGAGCACTGGCCAGCATGATGATGAAAAATGGCCAAACCCCAGACATGGATAAAAATATGTCTGACGCCTTTTAGTCTAGTAGGAAGATAGGGTTCCCATGCACCCCCATGATACATTTTTTTAACTTACATTTTTGCAATCCCTGGGGTGTCTGGAAACAGAATCCCCTTGGTTCCCATTCAAAACAATGTCCCATGTGGGTCGTTTAGCCGTCTATTTGTCCGCCATCTTGGATTTCTTGAGATGTAAAAGTTAGGGGTAGGGGAAATATAAAGGACCTTTTCGTAAAGAAATAAATTAGTTACAGGTACAAACTAGGTATCATTGGAAAGGGTATGAACAGCACTATCACAAGAACCCATCACTTATTCGGTCATGACATTGATGACGTCATCAGGGGTCAATAGGTCACGTTAAAGGGGCACTAGTCAAAATTCGGGCCCACCCAATTTGTTAACCATCCTGCACCTAACTGAATAAATATTTTTGATTCTACTTTGCTTCAAAGAAAGTGTATATGAATAGGTAGTTTTTAAATCTAAAACAAATTAATTAAATAGAGTGTAACATTATTAACCCTTTCCACGAATAAAACGAAAATATTGAAAAAATTATTCTTTTTAAATGAGATTAATGTGAAATTCCAGTTCGACACATCTTTGTTTTCTCTGCCTTTCTGTTACGGTAAAAGGCCTTATATGTTCCAATGAGTCCCGAAATACAGTCTATGTATAATTCCATTGGTATCTTCACTTGGTATTATCAGAATATGCATTACACATATATATAGATAGAATATCTGATAACGAGTTGTTATAACACGCAGGCCAAAAATATATTAACTTGCAATATTATCATGACTGCCAAAAGTCTCAATGTTCATATTAATCTAATCTTCATTATCACTGAGAAGTTCTTCATTGTCACTGTCTTGGTCAGCCTGTTCTCCATCAGGGTCATTATCAAACTGTTCCATCTCTTCCGTAGTCTTGTGAACTAAGTCTATCAAGGCAGGGGGAAGTACCGGGCTGCAAGACCACACTGGCTCCAGAACACCCTCATAATTTTGTTCCCAACCTTGTTCAGGATCATATGGCTTTGGAAACCAGAAGATTGGAATATCTGCTCGCTTGTAGATAGCTAGGCGATGGTTCACTCGACGAATGTGTGGGATAAGGTTGTCTCGGCAAGGTGGCAAATGGGAGAGGTCAATCTTAGATTTTGCTGTCAGTTGCTCATTTTCCCCAACCATCTTCCTTAACATGATTCCACGTACAGTGTCAATAGATTTCTGTCTGGAGTAGCCATACATCAGACATGTGAATGCCTCGATATCATCAATCGTTTCTGGCTCTACCGACCATTCATCCCCAAGTTTTCTGAAAGGAGATGAATATAATCATATCAATTGCCGCACAAAATTGATAAGTCGTGTATGATCAATCACACTGAGCCAGAAAGTGGCAGTTTTCCCTAAATGGCCATCACGAACCTTGTCTTCGTAAGCCTGGTACTTGTCCAAAATGATGACAGTAGATGGATCATGCAAGGCATGATCAAGAGACTCACGACTGCAGTTCTCGACAGCACTGAGCAGGGCCACAGGGTTAGTTATATCTACATTTTCCTCTTCACTGAAGCGCTCTTATCAACAACCGCTCCATTGCTTCACTGACAGTCTTCAGACAGAATAGAGCTTTGGCGTATGCCTTCCCTTTTAGCACACTCTTAAGACAGCCACTGGTTACAAGTCCAGCGTCAAGGAGGATTTCAGCGTAGCCAGAGCACAGACATTTGTGACCAGTCAACATGCCTATATAGTTCATCACTGTGTGGAAAGGCCCCGGGGTTACCACATGGTTCTTGTATTCTTCTGGAAACTTCCAAATGAGGGGGAGTGCTTTCATGCAACCTCCAAGGTCAAAGGTGCTAAGAACATGTTTCTGGCCGACCTCCAGCGTAGCATCTTCTGAACGCTTCAACAGCTCCCTGATCACGGAATATTCGGTGAACGGCTGATTGATCGGGTTGAAATAGTCAATGGTCGATTTCCGAGACTGTTTTTTGCCAGTAGCTGAGATGAAGCCACCAAATCCAGGGACAAGTTGCGTTTCTTTACCGTGTTTACTGCCAGTGACCATTCACATTAGTAACCACAAATGGTACTCTTGGATGCACTCTGCATTCAACTTATCGTTTGCGATGGGTGGACTGAACTTTGCTCCTGGTGGAAACTTGGGCCCAACGCGACCATAAATATGAAGAGGGGGCAATGTTGCTGGGGTTCCAACTTCCAAACAACGAGTCCTATTCCGCTGCTTGAGTGGGAGAGTTCTATCTTTGTCGGCAATGCCCGCATTCGGTTTCACCTCCTGTATCATAATCCCTCCAGTGCTGTTCACCACGTTTGATCCATGGACATTTGTAGTTATTTTGTTTAAGTTGTCCCACTCAACATGGAAAACTTCGTTGTCCTCACCAATAGCAATTTGGGGAGTGAGCGAAGAGGAAACATCGTCAATGGCTTCTGCCAGTGCTGTCTCAACTTCCAAGCCAAAGTCATAGGACTCACTGTGACCTAATCTATGGAGTATATTGGTGAGTTGCTTGCTTCTATACAGGTGTCGTATGGTGCTGCAAAGCAGAATGTGTTTAGGTAATTTCCACTCTCCGTTTGTCACAACACGGCAGATGTCCTGGAAATGAAACCACTAGACATTAGACAGAAAATGGTTTACATTTTCATTACAGAATGTGGTAAAATGTTATTTTCCTTAGTAAAATAAATTTTTGAATATACTTACCCGATGATCATGATACGCCAGCGATCGCTATACAGGTGGGGGTGTACACAACAGCGCCATCTGTGAGCAGGTACTCAAGTACTTCTTGTCAACAAGAACTCAATTTTCTCCTCGGTTCACTGGTTCTCTATGGGGAGGAAGGGAGGGTCCTTAAATTCATGATCATCGGGTAAGTATATTCAAAAATTTATTTTACTAAGGAAAATAAAATTTTTCAATATTAATCTTACCCGATGATAATGTAGCTGATTCACACCCAGGGTGGTGGGTGGAGACCAGCATACATGTTAACATTAGAAGCTAAGTATCCCGTATTTCATTTCAGCAGTTATTCAAAATAACATAAAATAAATAAGTACCTGGTAAGGAAGTCGACTTGAACCATTACTCTGCCTTTTTTAAGTACGTCTTCCTTACTGAGCCTAGCGATCCTCTTAGGATGCTGAGCGACTCCTAGGTGCTGAAGTATGAAGGGCTGCAACCCATACTAAAGGACCTCATCACAACCTCTAATCTAGGCGCTTCTCAAGAAAGAATTTGACCACCCGCCAAATCAACCAGGATGCGGAAGGCTTCTTAGCCTTCCGTACAACCCAAAAACAACAATAAAAAGTATTTCAAGAGAAAGATTAAAAAAGGTTATGGGATTATGGGAATGTAGTGGCTGAGCCCTCACCTACTACTGCACTCGCTGCTACGAATGGTCCCAGGGTGTAGCAGTTCTCGTAAAGAGACTGGACATCTTTGAGGTAAAATGATGCGAACACTGACTTGCTTCTCCAATAGGTTGCATCCATAACACTCTGCAGAGAACGGTTCTGTTTGAAGGCCACTGAAGTAGCGACAGCCCTAACTTCATGTGTCCTTACCTTCAGCAAAGCAAGGTCTTCTTCCTTCAGATGAGAATGGGCCTCTCTAATCAAAAGCCTGATGTAGTAAGAAACTGCGTTCTTAGACATCGGTAAAGCAGGTTTCTTGATAGAACACCATAAAGCTTCTGATTGTCCTCGTAATGGCTTTGTACGTCTTAAATAGTACTTAAGAGCTCTTACTGGGCAAAGTACTCTCTCTAGTTCGTTCCCCACCAAGTTGGACAGGCTTGGGATCTCGAACGACTTGGGCCAAGGACGAGAAGGAAGCTCGTTTTTAGCCAAAAAACCGAGCTGCAAGGAACACGTAGCCGTTTCAGATGTAAAACCTATGTTCCTGCTGAAGGCGTGGATCTCACTGACTCTTTTTGCTGTTGCTAAGCAAACGAGGAAAAGAGTCTTTAATGTGAGATCCTTAAAAGAGGCTGATTGAAGCGGTTCGAATCTTGCTGACATCAGGAACCTTAAAACCACGTCTAGGTTCCAGCCTGGTGTGGACAACCGACGCTCCTTTGAGGTCTCAAAAGACCTAAGGAGGTCCTGTAGATCTTTGTTGGTGGAAAGATCCAAGCCTCTGTGGCAGAAGACCGCTGCCAACATGCTTCTGTAACCCTTGATCGTAGGAGCTGATAGGGATCTTACATTCCTTAGATGTAACAGGAAGTCAGCTATCTGCGTTACAGAGGTACTGGTTGAGGAAACTGCATTCGCCTTGCACCAGCTTCGGAAGACTTCCCATTTTGACTGATAGACTCTGAGAGTGGATGTCCTCCTTGCTCTGGCAATCGCTCTGGCTGCCTCCTTCGAAAAGCCTCTAGCTCTTGAGAGTCTTTCGATAGTCTGAAGGCAGTCAGACGAAGAGCGTGGAGGCTTGGGTGTACCTTCTTTACGTGTGGCTGACGCAGAAGGTCCACTCTTAGAGGAAGAGTCCTGGGAATGTCCACTAGCCATTGCAGTACCTCGGTGAACCATTCTCTCCGGAAGACTGCGGCGAGTCCGAACTGACCCAGTGGCTACACCTGGGCCGTTGGACTCGCTCGGAAGGGACCTTACGCTTGAGAGGTCGTGAGACCTTGGTCCAACGTTTCTTCCTCGAAACTTCTTCCACAGACGAGGAATGATAGGGCTCATTCGTCTGTTTGTGGATGGGACGATCTCTGACAGATACGTCCGCAACCACTGAGGGTACATCCGTACGCTGATCAAGGCCTGCCGAACCCTTTGGTCCTTCGACATTGCTTCTCCCCTGGGCTTGGGAGCTTGCAAGAGGTCCCGGACTGGGAGGACGACTGGCACGAACAGATGTACCCTCATGCGCAACACTGACACTGACACTGACACTTTTCACTTCACTTGCACTCACAACACTTCCCACTGCACTTTGCGCTTTCAGCTCTTTGACATCTGCCAAAAGCTGATTACGGTCATTAGCCAATGACTCCACTCTGTCACCAAGAGCCTGAATGGCACGCATCATATCCGCCATGGAGGGCTGAGCACTAGTAGCAGGGTCGGGAGTCACCACTACAGGGGAAGGAATAGGTTGAGGGGCATGGGGAGAGGAAAAATCAAAAGAGCGAGAAGAACTCCTCCTGATCCTATCCTTCTCTAGCCTACGTGCATTTTTAAGGAATTCGTTAAAATCGAATTCCGAAAGCCCAGCGCATTCCTCACATCGATCTTCCAATTGACAGGATTTACCCCTACAATTGGAACAAACGGTGTGAGGATCTAAGGAGGCCTTCGGAAGACGTCTAGTACAAGCCCTAACACTACACTGCCTGTACTTAGGGACTTGAGACTGGTCAGACATCTTGAATTGTAGAAATAGTCAAGGGGGAATTCCAAAATCTAGCAAAGTTCGTTAACAATTAATCCAAATTAAATCAAAAAGCTTGCTAAGCTAATGATAAAGAATCCTGAATAGCGAAGGCTAAAATCTAGAGCGAATACATCACCAAAATCGTGAAAAACAACTCCAGAATCAACAGCGTATCCAAGTAGGTCTTGCCGGTGGCACGACAGAGGAAAAATTGAGTTCTTGTTGACAAGAAGTACTTGAGTACCTGCTCACAGATGGCGCTGTTGTGTACACCCCCACCTGTATAGCGATCGCTGGCGTATCCCGACCTTAGATTTCTGTCGGGCAACGGAGTTGACAGCTACATGATCATCGGGTAAGATTAATATTGAAAAACTATATATCAAGATGGTAAAGCAAATGTGGTTAAATCTCACCTGAGCTATGGAAAGGACCAGACGTCGGCACTTTTCAGACTTTTCCACGACTACTTTATCCATCAGAAGAGTCGACAGGAACTTCATCAGTTCTGTTGGAAGGTATTCTTCTGATGCTCTGGCATCCAGCTCATCAGCTGTTGGAGGCCAAGGAAGTGGTGTTGACTCATGGAACATCCTCTGAACAGCAATGCGCAAGTGCAAGGCAACATCCTCAAACTTGTCTCTGGAACCAAGTCTATATGCATATGTCACTGCTTCCGCAACAGAGATGCTTTTGCTGTACACCAGGTTGAAGGTTATGCATCCCCTGTCCCCAGGAAAAACTTTTGTGAAAGCGATGCTCTCATTAATTTCGTGTCTTTGAAGTCGGGTCTTCAGCTTGTCACTTCTGAAATCTGGATTTGGAAATCCACAGCGTTCAAGTTCTTGGACGTATAGGTGGCGGAGTGTTCCAAGTTGCACGACCTCCTCCTGGCCAATAACTCTCTCACGTATAAAATCCAGAACTTTATTAAGCGAGCTTTGATGAGCTTCATGCTTTTCATCATGCTTGTCTTCAGTACTTCTGTTGGCTTGATAACGTAAGTAATTCACATGTCTCAGTTTGAAAGAACTATGACAGGATTTATGGAAATGAGCCTCCCTTGCAAATAAATCTTCGCCTGCCACTTTGCGATGTAAATGATTGTCTCCCATTTCTAGGGCTTGGGATTCAATATGAGTCCAAGTTGCTTCCTTTCCATTGAAAGATGCAAACTGGACACAACGTTCAGTCCTTCCAGAAACTTTCGTCTCAAGCTTTCCACAGAAAATACACTCAGGTGGAAAAATGTTCTTGGAAGAGGTTGATGATTTACGAGGGGATCGAATTGTTGAAGATTCATCGTCTAGAACAGCACATTTCAAACGATCCGGATGTTTGGTAAAGGCCTGATAGCAACCCCGGTGATAGCCTGTCATTTCCAAGTCCAAACCATCAAGACTGTCTGGAATTAACTTACACACAGCTTCCATACGAGCGGGTGAATCATGTGACTGAAGGAGCCGTTTCTTACGAAGATTATGGAGAACAGGCTGTCCAAGACAGTGACAATGAAGAACTTCCCAGTGATAATGAAGATTAGATTAATATGAACATTGAGACTTTTGGCAGTCATGATAATATTGCAAGTTAATATATTTTTGGCCTGCGTGTTATAACAACTCGTTATCAGACATTCTATCTATATATATGTGTGTAATGCATATTCTGATAATACCAAGTGAAGATACCAATGGAATTATACATAGACTGAATTTCGGGACTCATTGGAACATATAAGGCCTTTTACCATAACAGAAAGGCAGAGAAAACAAAGATGTGTCGAACTGGAATTTCACAGTAATCTCATTTAAAAAAATAATTTTTTCAATATTTTCGTTTTATTCGTGGAAAGGGTTAATAATGTTACACTCTATTTAATTAATTTGTTTTAGATTAAAAAACTACCTATTCATGTACACTTTCTTTGAAGCAAAGTAGAATCAAAAATATTTATTCAATTAGGTGCAGGATGGTTAACAAATTGGATGGGCCCGAATTTTGACTAGTGCCCCTTTAACGTGACCTTTTGACCCCCGATGACGTCATCAATGTCATGACCGAATAAGTGATGGGTTCTTGTGATAGTGCTGTTCATACCCTTTCCAATGATACCTAGTTTGTACCTGTAACTAATTTATTTCTTTACGAAAAGGTCCTTCATATTTCCCCTACCCCTAACTTTTACATCTCAAGAAATCCAAGATGGCGGACAAATAGACGGCTAAACGACCCACATGGGACATTGTTTTGAATCGGAACCAAGGGGATTCTGTTTCCAGACACCCCAGGGATTGCAAAAATGCAAGTTAAAAAAATGTATCATGGGGGTGCATGGGAACCCTATCTTCCTACTAGACTATTTGTCCTGCACTGGACTAGAAAAAGCTACTATATATATATATATATATATATATATATATATATATATATATATATATATATATATATATATATATATATATATATATATATATATATAAACAAATGCGGCCATTTTTAGTCCACAACCGGACAAAGGCTTCAGACATGTCTTTAATTATGTCTGGTGTCTGGCCAATTTTTCATCATATTTCTTACATTTTAATCAAACCAACGTCTTATAATAAAAAATAAAATGTCTATTCCATAGATTTCATAACTGTAAAATCCTACCAATTAATATACATATAAATTCAAAATCAATTTCTAAATCTACCACTCAACTGACCTTTGATCTTCACTCCTTCAGGTCTCGTAGGGAAATGCTCTGAAAACCCTTGTATATTCCCTCAGCCAATCAGAGGCCTCCAACAGAACCCCTTTGTAAGCCAGTCTCTTATTGGCTTAAACTTTCGTTCTTTGGCCAAGATGCTTAGAAGCTGTCCTCCTATTGACTGGGGGTCTTTCAGTCAATTTTGATTTCAGAAGGTATTTTCGAAATAAAATTATTTTCATGGCCAGCGACATATTCAGTAATGGAATTGACAGAAATGGAAGCTAAATTTAAGAAAATTAATATGCCAAACTTGAAATTGGATAAAGGCAAAATTTAAAATCATAATAAATCGTAGAATTGAAAAACTGAAAGACCTTCTTTGCAAACAAGGTGGTTGGTTCTTCCAAAGACAGCTGCTGTATTTTGCATACAGAAAGTCATTGACTGTAATCAATCTATGTAATAACTTGAGCCTTTTTGAGCCAACAAATTTAAAAGATGTAACAGAATTAATATGTTTTATAGTAGTTTTGCTGGTCATGACGATACACAAACTATTTCACAACGTTAAGGGATCTTCCCTCAAAAAGTATATATATATATATATATATATATATATATATATATATATATATATATATATATATATATATATATATATATATATATATATATATATATGTGTGTGTGTGTGTGTGTGTGTGTGTGTGTGTGTGAGTGTGTGTTGAATGAAATTTTATCAAACCTTATTAAAAATGAAATTAGGGGCCAAACCACAATAACATATATACCTCTATAAAAATCCTAAAATAATGGGTAAAGGAAAACTTAAGTCTAAGTCTCTCTCTCTCTCTCTCTCTCTCTCTCTCTTACACACACACACACACACACACACACACACACACACACATGAAGTAAGCCGTGTCTTCCGTTATTATTCACAGAACAAAGGTTAGAAGCCAACAGGATCGAAAGACATCTATGAATGAATTTAAACTAAAGGGACACAAGGAACAGAAGAAGATGGAAATCGGCGCTTAGATGCAACTCTGGCAAAGTCTACAATTGCAATACGACGCTGAGAGAGAGAGAGAGAGAGAGAGAGAGAGAGAGAGAGAGAGAGAGAGAGGAGAGAGAGAGAGAGAGAGAGAATAAACTGGAAGAGGAAAGGATGTGCGAATAGAAATGTAGAAGGATAATAAGTGGGGAAGCTTGAGGCACTGCATAGATCTCCTATGACTGCGTACAGTACTCCGTGCAAGGAAAACTAATGAATGAGATGAGAAAAAAAAGTTCTTTTTTTTTTTAGCAAACAAAACGCAAATAAACTCCGTCACACTTATTATTATTATTATTATTATTATTATTATTATTATTATTATTATTATTATTATAGCATCCCGGTTTTCCAACTATTGTTGTAGCTTAGCAAGTAATAATAATAATAATAATAATAATAATAATAATAATAATAATAATCAATGCATTTGGTGTTTAGCTTTACAATTAATATCTTCTGTTAAAACATCAGTCACTTACTACATGAAATTTTATCTATATAAAATAAAATTCAAGGCAAAATGCAGCTGAACTCTATAGTGGAAAATGTAAGGCTTATTATTATTATTATTATTATTATTATTATTATTATTATTATTATTATTATTATTATTATATCCAATTAACCCAGAGCCATGAAACCTATTGCCCAGAGAAGGGGAGCAAGATAAAGATTCATTGTTTAAAGATGATCAGCAATAGCTATAGCTTATGTTTTTCCTTCCCCTGAACTGAATGTAGTAATTATTGAAGAACACTGAAATCATAAGACAAAAACCTAAAATAGATGTGCAACAAATCTAAAATATCTACGAGTCTATGTATTTTCTTTCAGTCGAATCAAACGCTGAACTGCCAGACTATTCCTTTGAACACAAAACAAATCAGTTGCAAAATCTGGCCGCAAACTTATATCTTATCTAAACTGAAAGATTCATTTTTACAAAAGGTGTCAAAGAGAATCGTGAAATAACCCTTATATGGTATCTATCAATCTTGGCATTGGTGTGTTTTAGGTTTGGTTTCGGTTTGGTTTGGTTTGGTTTTGCTTTGGTTTTAGTTTGGTTTTAGTTCTGGTTTGTTTTAGGTTTGGTTTAGGTATAGAGTCCTTTCAATGACGTCACTGGGAATCGCCGGCGGCCATGCTGGAGGACATACAAAGCGAAAACATCGCGGCTGCTACAGCGAATATGGACAATGAGAGCGACTTTGTCAAACAATTGTCGGGTGATGATAAGCGTTTTTACAAGCAGAAACTCGATCTAATTGATGGCCTAGATCCATACCAAATGCAGAATTCATTCAGTCAAAATATTGAGGATTTTCCCAGATTTCATACATTGATATGGTGAACTACTTGGTACTGTCGGCCAACCCAGTGTACACTAACGAGCAGATGAATGCCTAACCATTGTGTTTGTGTTTGGTTACAAATGCTATAATTTCTTATATACATATAAACATATGATGGACAAACACTATTGTAATGTTCTTGGATGATCGTTTTGCCTCCTTGCAATTAAATACACAAGTTTAATTATTTTTTCGATGTTTCATATATAAGCAAAGACCCATTCGGGTTAAACCAGCTTTCAAATATTATTATTATTATTATTATTATTTATAATCAATGTTTATTCATCACATAGGCCTATATGTCTGCACAATTTAATACACAAATTAAAATAGATATAAATATAGGCTACACTTAATTATATATAGGCATGAGCACCTTGACGAAATAAAGACCTAGGTAAGTAGCCTTTGTTAATATAGCCAATATGGGCGCTTTTAATTTTTGTTTTGAAAATCTGAGATGCCCCTTTTGATGTTTAAGAATTGAGATGCCCCATCCCCCCACACACTACACACTGAACTGACGATGATATTTGTGAAGTCACCCATGCGATCGGATATAGCATGTTTACCCAGGAATAATGATACTTTTAGGGCCTAGCCGAGACTGACCTGATATGAAATGATCAGAACAGATACGTGCGTAGGGTAATAGAGGATTCACGTAGATCAGCCCGTGATATTCTGGTCAACCACTAGTCACGTCTGCGCTTGGATAATTCTTCTATATCTTTGTCCTGATTCTGAATAACTGCCGGTATGCGGTAGAAGCACTTGTCATCTCTTTGTCCTCTATTCCCACAGCCAACAGTAGCGCAAAAACTGGGCATTGTGTGAATGTGAATGTGATGAGATGGCTAACTATTCAACAGTTCAACCACAGCTATTCACTGAACGCGTCTTTGTTTGTCCTCCAAGATGGCGGACCGGAAGTTTGATGACGTATAATGAAAGGACTCTATTGGTTTTGGTTTATTTTGTCTTGGTTTGTTTTGTTTCAGTTAGGTTGGTTTGGTTTTAGTTTGGATTAGTTTTAGTTTGGATTAGTTTTAGTTCTGACTGGGTTTTGGTTTTAGTTTGGATTGGTTTTAGTTTAGGGTTTGGTTTAGTTATGGTTGAGTTTTTGGTTTGGTTTGGTTTTCATTTTTTTTGGTTTTGGCTGTGGTTTTGGTTTGGTTTGGATTGTTTTTTTTTTATTTAGTATTGATTTGGTTTTGATTTCTATTTGGTTTTGGGTTTGGTCAGGTTTGGTTTGATTTGATTATTTCTTTTTGGTTTGATTTGGGTTTGGTTATAGTGTTCGGTTGGTCTTGTATGGTTTGATTTGGTTTGGTTCCGTGTGGGTTTTTTGTTTGGTTTGATTCTGTTTTATATTGGTTTGGTTAGGTTTCGTATTGATTCGGTTTAGTTTGGTTTATTTTATGCTGGTTGGTTGGTTGATTGCTTGGTTTTTGTTTAGTTTTGTTTGGTTTGGTTTTATTTTGTTAGCATTGTTGGTTTGGTTTGGTTTGTTTTGCTGGTTTGGTTGGTTTTGTGGGTGTTTGTATCTTTGTTAGAGAGAGAGAGAGAGAGAGAGAGAGAGAGAGAGAGAGAGAGAGAGAGAGAGAGAGAGAGATCCAAGGGTGACACTCAGTACATACTTGCCAATGATTCCATATTTTTTAATAGAAATTTCCAACCCTTAACCCCCAAGGGGTTATTTTTTCCCAGCACATTTCGCAGTATATTTTTTTTTTTTAGATTGCTCTAACAGCCTTAATTTTTGTCATAGAGAGGTCAAGTTGGTCTCATTCTCTTGGAAAATGCCTGAGTTTTCTCAAAAAATTATCAAAAATATGAAAAAAAAATGTATAGCATTTTTTTGCGAGGACGTACTGGTACGGATGTGGGTAAAGGGATGAGTTTTGTGAAACGTACCAGTACGTCCTTTGGGGGTAAAAGGGTTAAGATACTTCCAGTAACCTCGACAGAGAGAGAGAGAGAGAGAGAGAGAGAGAGAGAGAGAGAGAGAGACCATACCTATCTAGAAGAGGGTCCAGTCATTTAACGAGATTAAGAACCAAAAACTTAAGTCAGCCACCATTATCACATTTTATATCTCATAAGCGCTCACACGAACCATGCAAAATACTCGTGAAGTTATCGTAAAATGAAAAACCAAGTGACGGCCATATTGGATTTTGCCAGTATGGCAGCCATATTGAATTTTGCCAATATGGCGGCCATATTGGATTTTGCCAATATGGCGGCCATATTGGATTTTGCCAATATGGCGGCGCCAGTGATCATCGGCTGTGGCGGCCTCAGCAAATGAGTTCAGTATGGCCTAACCTACTGAACAGCTGTGCCAAATTTCATGCTTGTAGACAAATTTGCACAATGTCACCCTCATATTTCCCTATGCCCCTGGACTATAAGGAAATAGCCTAAACAAACGATATAAGAAACAGTAAACAATTAAGATAAAATATTTAAAAAACAGGAACAAGATCAGAACATATATTTCATACAAAAACTTTAAAAAAAGAGACTTATGTCAGGCTTTTCAACATGATAACATTTGCTACAAGTTTGAACCTTTGAAGTTCTACTGATTCAACTACCCGATTAGGAAGATCATTCCACATCTTGGTCAGAGCTGGAATAAAACTTCTAGAGTACTGCGTAGTATTGAGCCTCATGATGGAGAAGGCCTGGCTATTAGAATTAACTGTCTGCCTAGTATTACGAACAGGATAGAATTGTCCAGGGAGATCTGAATGTAAAGGATGGTCAGAGTTATGAAAAATCTTATGCAAAATGCATAATGAACTAATTGAACGATGGTGCCAAATATTAATATCTAGATGAATAAGAAATTTAACCCTGGATAGGTACGGTCCTCGGACACCCCTTTAAGGGTATACTCGGACGCGAACGACCCCGACGCCAAAAAAAATTCGTGAAAAATCAGTTTTTGCAGTAACCTCCTTTTTTCTTTTGCCAAAAAAAACTTCAATGAATGCTTAAAACAACTGTAAAGATAAATACTACTCATCTTCAGAAAAAATATTTATTATAAATATTTTAAAAAATTAAGTAGAAAAAAAAAAGACCTGACATAAAAATTCATAAAAAAAAAGTTTATACATATATACACAAATCCTTTTAGGAATTGATTCTTGAATGTTTAGGACACATCTTGATGTATTTTGGATGAAGTCAGACCCATGGAGGTGAAGATCTGAAATAAGAAAAAAAGGGTAACTTTTTTTGGCCAAAAAAAATTGTCCAAATTTCATGATTTTTTTTGGGTACCCAAATGAAATAGGAAGTGACTAATTTTTTTAGGGAATAAACATATGTTATCCTAAAATAGAAATATGTAAAAAAATCTTCATTATTTTGTAAATTACATTTATATCAGGGGCCATATCTAAAGGTAATTTTTTGAGTACTTGGAAATTTCGTAAAAAAATACATATATTTAATATATAATATGATATTTATGCAGGTAAAAATATACCAAAATATCACAAATTCTATAGGGAACAAGAATATATATAGATAGGGCAGCTTACGCTTCGGATATGTCCACAAAATGGCCGCCAACCACACTGACTCAGACTCCCTAATCTGCCACTTGAAATGTAGGAAGGGTATGTCAATTTCAAGGTGTTATTTACTAATCTAATTATTATTGGATATGCATAAAAATTGTATGGTGGGTTGCTGGATAATTGTCGACTATAAAATTAAAATTCTGACCCAAAAAATTTTTTTTGAAGGGAAATAAAATCGAAAAAAAAAAAATGTAAAACAATATTTTAGCTAAAAAAATTTGATGATATTCAATCAAAAAAAAAGTAAACAAAATTTTCCGACAAATAAACATCTAGAGGAATCATTACTCTGTGATAGTTCCTTAGTACGTAGTAATTTTGAAAGAATTGGGAAAAAACGAAAAAATGGCAATCACCGGAAAATCGAACACATACCTATATATACGCCATATCTGGCTAAAAAAAAGATAGGCATGGGTAGCCAGATCATCTAGAAACACTTTCCAACACTATAAAAATATAAGTTTTGCGACACTACTTGCCAATTCCTTACGGTAACATGACTAAGCAAAAAAATGCAAAACAAATAAAAAGGGGCACTCGTGGAAAAATGGCCATTCTAATATACGGCATTTCAGAAAAAAAAAATTTCAGCCACGTGCTAGGCAAACCATCAAGGCATATTTTCCGACAAATAAACATATAAATGAAATATTACTCTGTGATAGTTCCTTAGTACGTAGTAATTTTGAAAGAAATGGGAAAAAACGAAAAAATGGCAATCACAGGAAAATCGAACACATACTTATATATACGCCATATCTGGCTAAAAAAAAAATAGGCATGGGTAGCCAGATCATCTAGAAACACTTTCCAACACTATAAAAATATAAGTTTTGCGACACTACTTGCCAATTCCTTACGGTAACATGACTAAGCAAAAAAAATGCAAAACAAATAAAAAGGGGCACTCGCGGAAAAATGCCCAACATTCTAATATACGGCATCTCAGATAAAAAAAAAAGACATGCACGTGTTAGCCCAACCATCAAGGCACACTTTCTAACACATAAACATGAAAAAAAAATCAATAATATACAGCAATTCCTTACTACGTAGTAATTTTTACAAATATTGAAAAAAAAACAGAAATTGGTAACCGCAGTTAAATACCCAATATACCAATAACTACGTCGTATCTGACAAAAACAAAGTCATGCATGGGTAGCCAGATCATCTAGACACACTTTCCAACACTAAACAAGCAAAAGTTTTACGACACTATTTCGCAATATCTTACGGAAAAATGACTTGGCAAAAAAATTTAAAAAAATTAAAAAGGGACACTCGCGGTAAAATGCCCGACATTCTAATATACGACATCTCAGATAAAAAAAAAGACATGCACGTGTTAGCCCAACCATCAAGGCACACTTTCTAACACATAAACATGAAAAAAAAATGAATAATATACGGCAATTCCTTACTACGTAGTAATTTTTACAAATATTGAAAAAAAAACAGAAATTGGTAACCGCAGTTAAATACCCAATATACCAATAACTACGTCGTATCTGACAAAAACAAAGTCATGCATGGGTAGCCAGATCATCTAGACACACTTTCCAACACTAAAAAAGCAAAAGTTTTACGACACTATTTGGCAATATCTTACGGAAAAATGACTTGGCAAAAAAATGAAAAAAAATGAAAAAGGGGCACTCGCGGTAAAATGGTCCTCGTGGTGATGAACGACATTTTAACTAAAAAAAAAAACATGCACATGGTAGCCAAACAATCCACCAAGACTTTCCACAACTGATAACCTATACAAGTTGCACCATTCTACGACAATTTCATAATACGTAATAACTTTGATAATTATGCAAACTACCTCAGAAGGGTAAACTCGGACGCGAACGACCCCGACGCGTCTCAGAAATCGGGGAAGGAGTACAGCTACAGCAATGCACATCTGGACACTACTAGAGCGTGTAGGGGAGACACCTCCTGCAGGTCGATCACCCACAAATTCAGTCACAGGGGTGAGTCACGTGAGAAAAACCTGTTTTTTTTTGACGCTCGGGGTCGCAAACGACCCACCGTACCTATCCAGGGTTAATAGACCGTAAGTTTCTGTCCAACAAATTAAGATGAGAATCAGCAGCTGAAGACCAGACAGGAGAACAATAATATTTGTTTATCAAAATTAAAACTTTTTAATTTTTTAAATGGAGTTCATATGTCAGGCTATCAATGTAGGTGTTTTATTCTATATATATATATATATATATATATATATATATATATATATATATATATATATATGTATATATATATATATATAATATATATATATATACAAAGGAAATATTCGGTCCCACACGGTCATCAGTGGGCAGCCTGAAGGACGCGGATGGGGCCACGACCATCACTGACAGCGAGGGCATCCTGGCCAGGTGGAGGTCTCACTTTGAGAACCTCCTCAATGACCAAGCAGACACCCCAGACGATCTCCTGCGAATGACCCCGCAGCATCCCGTCCGTCACTGGATGGCACTACCACCCTCCATCCATGACTTCAACAAGGCCCTGCAGCGCATGAAGCCCAGCAAAGCCCCAGGGCCAGACAACATCCCGTTGGAGCTCCTCACTCACGGTGGCTCCGGCTTGAGGAACCGTTTGATGCTCCTTATACTGAAAATATGGGAGACCAAGACCCCCCCCCCCCCCAGTGAGTTCTGCGATGCAAACATCATTACCATCTTCAAGAAGGGAGACAGGGAGAACTGTAACAACTACCGGGGAATATCACTACTAAGCATCGCGAGTAAGATTTTTGCTCGGATTCTCCTTGACCGCCTCCTTATTCTCACAGAAGACGTCCTGCCAGAGTCCCAGTGCGGCTTTCGACCTTCCCGCGGGGCCATAGACATGATCTTCTGTGTGCGACAACTACAAGAGAAGAACCTCGAACAACAACAGCCCATAATGTTCATCTTCTGGGATTTGAAAAAGGCCTTCGACAAAGTACCTCGACCTGCCATGTGGGCTGTCCTCAAAAGATATGGCTGCCCACCTGATTTTGTCAAGCTGGTGCGTGCCCTCCATGACGGAATGGTTGGGAGAGTCTGCCATCAGAACTCTCTTTCACACCCATTCCCCATCAACGGCGGCCTGAAGCAGGGTTGTGTTCTGGCCCCAACGTGTTTCTCGCTATACACCGCAGCAATGCTCAACGAGATTCCGCCAGACACACCCTCAGTCGACCTACGTTTCCGCATGGATGGAGGCGCTTTCAACCTCGCTAGACTCCGCGCCTGAACCAAGACCACCTTGTGTGCAGTGCGAGAACTGCAGTATGCTGACGACAATGCCACCCCAGGTCAGACGGCAGAGGACCTGCAGTCGTTAGCTGATGCATACAACTCTGCCTACGAACGTTTTGGGATGCAAGTCAACACAGACAAAACCAAGACCCTCGTCCAACATCCACTAGGACTGATGCTCCCCAACTTCAATACCACAGTGAATGACCAACCGTTAGAACAGGTGGACCAGTTTTCCTACCTAGGGAGCATCCTAACATCAGCTCCCACAAGCGCAAAAAGGACGTGGAGAACAGGATCAGGGCAGCCCACTCCGCCTTTGGCCGACTCAACTGCCGCGTATTTAACAACCACGCACTGACAATGACCACCAAAATAATGGTGTTCAAGGCAGTAGTCCTCTCCACACTCCTGTATGCATGTGAAACATGGATGCTATATAAAAACGATCTTAAAAACCTAGAACGCTTCCAACAAATGAAACTGAGGCAGATCTTGAAAATCCCCTGGGAGAGCCACACCACCAACATTGAAGTCTTAGAACGTGCCTCGCTGACCAGCGTGGAGGCCACCATCATCCACCACCGCCTCCGCTGGATAGGACACGTGCATAGGATGGATCCATCTAGGCTCCCAAAGAAAATATTCTACGGAGAACTGACCCAGGGCACCAGACCACGAGGAGCCCCGAAAATGCGCTATAAAGATCAACTAAAGCGCACCCTGGCTCTAACTGACATCGATCCTTCCTCATGGGAAGAAACAGCCAGGGACAGGAAAACCTGGAGGAGTAGAGTACACAATGGCACCGTGGACTTCGAGGAGAGGAGGAGACAAAATGAGGAGGCTAGGAGGAGAAGAAAGAGAGAGCGATTAGAACAGCCCCGCCCACCACCTACCCTCCCTTGTGAATACTGTCCGCGACTCTTCCACCACAGACTAGGACTTAACAGCCACATCAGATATAAGCACCCACCCCACAGATAGGAGGCTGATGGCTAACGACAGAACCCAATACTCGGACACGAGTGGACGCCGACGACATATATATATATATATATATATATATATATATATATATATATATATATATATATATATATATATATATATATATATATTGTTCCCAGGTCTGGGCATTAACAAACTATATTATATTGGAATGGATCCCGAAGTCTGGGAATTATAATATATATTATACTAAAGCTCGTGACTGGGAACCAAAGAGCAATATATAAAACATATGAAATAGCCCTAAATCATAGAATTCCACTTGATTAATTTCAACTAAATGATTGAATCAATTAACAGAACAAAAGACTCTTTCGAAACATTTAAGAAAGAAAGAAAACTGAAATTGACAAAATATTTTGGTTTTGAAATCTACCATAGAAATATTCTATAGAAAAATGATGCTACTAATAATGTTCAAAATTAAAATTGTGAAATGATATTGGACAACACTCAAAGGGCACTGATCAGTAGGTCTAACTAGGCTTCAATGGGTTTAATTTATTAGTTCACAATATCTCGTATATGTATATAGGCCTATGCATTACTTTCATTTTTATGGCAATTTAGATGCCACTCCTACTCAGAGTCACTTTCATCTTTATATATAGAAATCAGTATTTTTCGGGAATTCCTATGAATGGTGAAGGTTATTCCATTAATAATTTGTTATCAAAATAAAGATTCTTCAAAGTCCCCATCATGAACACAAATCCCCCGAATGGGAATTGAAATCCCCATATATGACTGCATTATCATCATTTGCACAACGAGAAGCCAGAGGGAGATTTTACAATGTGGGACTTATCAATATTGAATATTTCATGGGAATTAATCCCAAAAATAATATGTAACAATAGTTAATATTGGTAAACTAACGTATTTTTTCTTTCGTATAATAGTGATAACAAATCTGTACCTGTCGAAAAATATCCCAAACATTTATGTAAAAAATGCCTGATAATTCATCTTATTGTATATATTTTCCTTTTTTCTCTATATAAACTTGTTTTGTTTAAAGATATTATAAGCATTTTATGAACTACCTCATTCATTTCACTGGGATATTGAAAACAAAGTTCAGTTGCCTTATTTGTGCATAAGAGAATAAACTCTAAGGGATCTCCACGTACATTTTCTAAAATTTCACATTTCGAAAAAATGGTGTTGCAACAACGTGAGGTCAATTTCGAAAACGGGGTTGGGTCCACAATATATAAGTCTTAAAATGCAAAAACATTTGGAGGTTTTTAACTATTGAATTAGGTTAGAAAGAAAAAAAAACTTATAAAAGTAAAGATGAAATTATATAAAATTGTCATTATAAATACAGATGTTTTTTATTTTTATATAACCAGAGGCATCTATATATATATATATATATATATATATATATATATATATATATATATATATATATATATATATATATATATATATATATATATATTGGCAAATCTATATATATTGGCAAATCTTCTGAATAGGTATGTTGAAGGTAAGTCTCTGTTCCTTAGTTTCCAATTTGGCTTTTACAATCTCCAATGCTTTCTATTGTGGACCTTCTTCTGTATATTTTTTGACTGTGTTTAGCCTGGTTTTCAACCTCCTGATTTCTTGGTAGTAGTACCAGGAGTCCTTGTATGTATGGTTACTTCCTGCTGCCTTTAGGGACATAGTTCTGTTGGCTGCATTGTGAAAAGCATCAACTAGATCTTTTTCTAGCTGATCTATGTCCTCTGGAGGAACGTAGCTGACTGCCCATTCCTCTATGGCTAGTAGTGGAAAGCAGACCCAGTCTGCTAGGTCCTGATTCCATCTTGGTGGAGGTGGTGGAATAGGAGGTAGTTGTTGTGTTCCGCGCTATCTTGGAATCTGCGCCGATTCCGAATCAGGTTGCGCGATGTTAGAATTCTCACTTTGTGCGGCAAAGTTGGAATGCAGTGTTGGGTCCCGGCGGGTGTTGACGCCTATATAAAGCACAAGCAGACGACATTAACGTCAAGTGCTAACAAGTGTTCAATTGCCAGTTAAATACTTATTATTATGTAGTCTAGGAATAACTAATAACTGAGTAATTTGCCAAACTTTCTAAATCCTTCTTTGATTTGACTTGGTGACAATTTAAACCCTGAAAGAAGTAAAACTAGAATAGATTATTCACTGGCAAAATCAAACATGGATCTACACCGCGAACATATGACTGCTGATTGCATAGCCTATCCTTTCTTGTTTAATATTCATTTGTAATTTATGACAATTGATAGTGTGTTAAAGGTGCTTTGAATCATTATAAAATTAACATACACACTGTTTAAAAAATATCAAATGCATAAAAAAATGATATTAGTTAATTAACTACAACATCCTCCCCATTGTTTGTGAATTAGAGGCTGACATTCAACAATTCTAAGTGGCCTAAACACAGTGACAGATAGGGGTGGCAATTCCATACTACAATAATTAACACGCCTTGGAAACAAATTAAACACACACATAATGACCTGACTTTACATAATGGCCTGATCACTGCATATACAACGAGGAGATCACCCCATAGAGCCTAATACTGTTAACACACCTATTGCCATATAAGTAAACGAGTCAGTCGGCGTATTTACGTGAATCTGTTTCACTCCACAGCAACCAAAATACGATTCCAACTTGGTCGCGCGATCTGGGAATCTTCACATTGCGCAGCGCCAAATGAGAATATTCCAACACGGTGCAGATTCTGAAATGGGTCGCAACACATCTATCTTGAAGGTACACTCGGGTACAACATTCTATCATATTTCTCTGACTCTTATTTAGGTTTTTATATTTTGTATATGAAAGATCTACTTTAATGGTGTTACTGTTTTTAAAATATGTTATTTTAATCGTTTATTATTTCTTCTCTCGATAATGGTAGATTGAGATCCTCTCTCAATTGAAGAGAGACTAAGACCAGTTTTGATATGAAATTATTATTACTTTTATTATAATAACTACTGATGAATATCTCCAGTTGCATAAACTTTTCCCTTAAAATACAAAGTAGTGTCGTTTGAAAGGATATAGAAAGATAATTGCAGATTTTCATATCTATACGATGAAAAAAAAAATGACCGCGAGTATCTTAATCTACCATTATTGAGAGAAGTAGTAGTCTGAAGCTGGAAACATTAATTTTGATAAATATAAATAAAAATATATATGAAATACTACATATATGATACTTTTAAAATTAAATTTATGCAAAAAATCAGAATAGATTATATTTTTGTTTCCTTCTCTGTTAGTTGTAAATATCGTTCTGAATAGTACTAAACTTTCCGCCTAGAAAACAAAGAAAACAAATCCCTGATAGCGGACATTAAAATCCTCTTACATCAACATAATGAAAGAAACAGACTAGTAACTATAAACTGGATCCCCAGTCACATCGGGATACCAGGGAATGAAAAGGCTGATGAGCTAGCCAAAAGCACCAAACACATTCACAATGTACAGGTGCACATACAGCCTGCACTGCAACAAATCAAAAGCAAAATAAAGACACAGCTCAAGAACAACCTAATCAAGGAACTACATATGAGGATAGAGAATGGCTCTCCCTCTGCAACATGGTACAAATGGGCATCGGAACTAGAACCCCCTCCCATAGACAGATACACCCCAAGAAAACTGGCAGTATGCATACACAGACTCCGGCTGGGTTACAAAGCAAACTGGGAACTCCTAGATGACATCCAGACAAGGTGTGAACACTGTGATGTTATACCACAACAACCTCTCCTGCACTACCTACTAGAATGCAGAGAAACAGCACAGCTACGAGGTGATCTACTTGTAGACATCAACACACCACATGCCATGAAAGAGGCAGCCACACTGGCAAAAGCAATTGTCGAAAGCATAGACACACATGCACAGTTGCTTTCAACTCTACCTCCACCAAGGTAAGACCTCCTCATTCCATGCACCATCTCATCCCCTCATTGTAAGGCTCTATTCACATCACCCCCTTTCACTTCTCAACTAATCTACCACTTAAAAATCTCTCTGCAGGGACCCTAGGGAGTAAAGGGTTGGACAACCCCACCTGCACAATTTTTCTCTAATCTTCAAAAGCCTTACACCCCCACTTTTCAAACTACCACTATCCGAGAAATGATGGCCTTCTACCACTACCACCATCATCCTTACCCTATCCACATCTTTTTCTACTACTAAAAACCTTTCAAATTTCCATTAATGCAACTACCTTATAAATTTTTACAGATCACCTACGGGCCAACCAAGGGAAAGGCCCGTGCCAACAACAAGTGTTGGCTTTAATACCCCAACAACAACACAACAACTATCCAAGGTTTTCTACGGGCCAACCAAGGGAAAGGCCCGTGCCAACAACAAGTGTTGGCTTTAATACCCCAACAACAACAACTATCCAAGGCAAAGGCCCGTGCCAACAACAAGTATTGGCTTTAATACCCCAACAACAACTATCCTGTCACTACGGGCCGAACAATAAAAAGGCCCGTGCCAACAAGAAGTGTTGGCTTTAATACACCAACAACTATCCTGTTGGGGTTTAATACCCCAACAGCAACTATCCTGACAGGCTTGATGGTGTTCAAGCCTGTCAGGATACACCACTCTAACTCAGCTTTGGAAATGGCTAGGCAGAGTAGCCGGAAAAAAAGAGAAAGACACCAATTGCCACACACCCACACCCACATGAGGAGGCTGAAAGAATTGCAACATCCTTTGCAAACAGAACACTGTCAATCAATCTCTCCCGGGAAACCAGAATGCAACAAGAGCAACTGGCACCATCAAGATGGGAAGAGATCAACACAGCCTGCCTTCAGCAGGATGACACAGACACCCCATACACAGTTGAGGAGCTAAGAGCAGTACAAAAGACAGGGAAAGACACTGCACCTGGAGCTGACAAAATCACCTACACAATGATCAAACACATGGGTCCAGCAGGAGAAACTGCATTCCTAAGATTACTAAACAAAACACACCTAGAGCACATAAGGCCTCAAACCTGGAGACAACAAGATACACAGCCAATCCCCAAGCCAAAGGATCCAACAAATCCTAGGCCAATAGCCTTGGTATCCTGTATAGAAAAAACAGGAGAAAAAATGGTCTTAAACAGATTAAAGTACAAAATTGGCCCCCTAAACAAGCAGCTATATGCATATCAGGAGGGAATTGGAACCTCTGAATGCATCACAGATGTATTAAGCTGCATAAATCAGAACAAGGCAACAATAGTCTTCATAGACTTTGAAAAAGCCTTCGAGCTTGCAAGCCCAGTTGCAGTGCTGCAATCAGTAGCTAAAAAAGGAGTCAAAGGACACCTACTAGCATGGACTAAAAACTACATGCTAGGAAGGCAAGCCAGAGTCAAATTTCAAGGAGTGATATCCACATATCATGAATTGGAAAATGGTACGCCACAAGGAGGAATTCTAAGCCCCCTCCTTTTCAACATCCTCATGGAAAATATAGCCTCACTTCAGCTACCTGAAGGAGTTAATATATTTATCTATGCAGATGATGTATGTGTAATAGCTCGAGGGCCAGTCAGGACAATAAAAATGCAAAGAGCACTCAATGCCATCAGCCACAAATCCAATGAGCTTGGACTAAAAATTAACATTGCCAAAACAAAAGCAATGACAATCAAAGCCCCAAACCCCGTACAACCACTCACAATAGGAATGGAACCCCTAGAATGGGTGGACCGATACACATACCTCGGGGTAATAATAGACAAACAGCTCACTTTCAAGCAAGAGATAAAATATCTCAAGGAAAGAACAAATGCCAGAAATGCAGCTATGAGATATATGTGCAGGCTCAAGGATGGAGCAAATGAACACGTCCAAAAGAAATATTATCTAGCCTGTTCCAGATCACTAGTAGACTATGCCGCCCCAACACTCCTGGGACTAACAGATCTACAAAAAAGCACAATTGAAGTGATTCAAAACAATGCCATGAGGCTCATGTTGGGAGCCCCAATGTGGACAAGACTTTGCAACCTAAGGTTGGAAACCGGACTACCAACCCTCGAAGACAGAATTGCACTAAGAAATGCAAGCATAGTTGCAAAGATGTTCCTGTCAGACAGAGACTCAATCACCAAAAGACGAGTAAGAGAGGAACTATCCAAACATCCTGAAGTACAAACCCCAGATTCTTATGGCAAAGACCATAGCGATAACATCAAAAGACTTGGCCTTACAGAAACAATCCTACAATTAAAACCTGACACAGCACAAAGTACTATACACATTCCACCATGGAAAAAACAAGTTGCTAAATTCAACTACACCAAACTCCCAAGGGCAAAAGAAAACTGCACAATAGAAGAACTCAGAAACGCAGCAGAAGCAGCTATAACCTCTGTAGAAACAACAGGGGCACAGATCTACTATACTGATGGTACAGTAGATCCTGGAACCCAAACAGCAGGAGCGGCAGTTCACTCCTGCAAGTTCACAGCTTGCTGGAGAACATCCAACAATGTCTCCACCCTGCAGACAGAGCTTGTCGCAATACAGCAAGCATTAAAATACTCTATTGAAGATGAGGAAGGACCAGTAGTCATCCATACTGACTCACGATCCTCAGTGCAGGTCCTACAGCAGGACAAAAACAAAGAAAACAAATCCCTGATAGCGGACATTAAAATCCTCTTACATCAACATAATGAAAGAAACAGACTAGTAACTATAAACTGGATCCCCAGTCACATCGGGATACCAGGGAATGAAAAGGCTGATGAGCTAGCCAAAAGCACCAAACACATTCACAATGTACAGGTGCACATACAGCCTGCACTGCAACAAATCAAAAGCAAAATAAAGACACAGCTCAAGAACAACCTAATCAAGGAACTACATATGAGGATAGAGAATGGCTCTCCCTCTGCAACATGGTACAAATGGGCATCGGAACTAGAACCCCCTCCCATAGACAGATACACCCCAAGAAAACTGGCAGTATGTATACACAGACTCCGGCTGGGTTACAAAGCAAACTGGGAACTCCTAGATGACATCCAGACAAGGTGTGAACACTGTGATGTCATACCACAACAAGCTCTCCTGCACTATCTACTAGAATGCAGAGAAACAGCACAGCTACGAGGTGATCTACTTGTAGACACCAACACACCACATGCCATGAAAGAGGCAGCCACACTGGCAAAAGCAATTGTCGAAAGCATAGACACACATGCACAGTTGCTTTCAACACTACCTCCACCAAGGTAAGACCTCATTCCATGCACCATCTCATCCCCTCATTGTAAGGCTCTATTCACATCACCCCCTTTCACTTCTCAACTAATCTACCACTTAAAATCTCTCTGCAGGGACCCTAGGGAGTAAAGGGTTGGACAACCCCACCTGCACAATTTTTCTCTAATCTTCAAAAGCCTTACACCCCCACTTTTCAAACTACCACTATCCGAGAAATGATGGCCCTCTACCACTACCACCATCATCCTTACCCTATCCACATCTTTTTCTACTACTAAAAACCTTTCAAATTTCCATTAATGCAACTACCTTATAAATTTTTACAGATCACCTACGGGCCAACCAAGGGAAAGGCCCGTGCCAACAACAAGTGTTGGCTTTAATACCCCAACAACAACAACAATTGGGAAAGGCCCGTGCCAACAACAAGTGTTGGCTTTAATACCCCAACAACAATTATCGCACCTACGGGCCAACCAAGGGAAAGGCCCGTGCCAACAACAAGTGTTGGCTTTAATTAATACCCCAACAACAACAATTATCGCTCCTACGGGCCAACCAAGGGAAAGGCCCGTGCCAACAACAAGTGTTGGCTTTAAAGCCCCAACAACAACAATTATCGCTTCTACGGGCCAACCAAGGGAAAGGCCCGTGCCAACAACAAGTGTTGGCTTTAATACCCTAACAACAATTATCGCTTCAGTCTCTCTGCAACTTCCATAGCAGAAAGACGTCTGAGCTGGTAGCTCCTTAGTTATTTACGCTAGTGTCAGTGATTTACTCTAAGGGTTTTCATACCTTTTATCGGAAGCCTAAGATTACATCAGTCTACGGACTTTCCTACCAAAATTTCACGTCATCACTCATGGATGGAGACGTAGACCCAGCTGTTCCCACTTTGAATCTCCCTGAAAGTGAGGATATCCGTAACCCCGACTGCAGGGAACTTCTTCATGAAATGGAGAACACCAACCCTACCACTGACCAGCTCCAGGAACTACAATCTGCTGATGAAGACATGGAATCTGAAGCCCATTCTCACTCTTCTCCTCCTCCTCAAAGGAAACGTGGCGCCTCCTCATCCCCTCCACCTGGATACCAAGCTGCTAAGAAGCCCAATCAAACCTCCTTGGACAGCACTGACTTCGCACTCCAACTTGCTCCTCCCAGTTCTGATGATGAACAAGAAGAGGACACACCTATCACTTCCTCAAGGACCACCTCTCCCCGTTCTTATGACAGGGAAACTACTTCAAAGGATACACCAGAAGAGCCTGGCGACAACCCTGAGCCCTTCATACAGGTACACAGGAATAAAGGTAAGAAACCTACTGCACCTTCCCCTTCTACTACTGCACTCTTTAAGTTTAAAGCAGTCAGCACACCTCAACATAGTGCTTATGCCCAAGTCATGGGTATAGAGAACAGATACCCCAATATCAATATCACGGTTAAACCGAATTTGGATGGGGACATGATCCTCTCTCCCCATGACAAGGCAGCAGAAGATATACTCAATTCAATTAAAACTCTTGTTAAACTAGACCCAGCCCAAAAACGTAGCATTTACATTGTCTGCGGTTATTCATACAAATATGACACTGACCGTTTACTTAAATACCCTGGTATTATTCATGCTGAAAGATGCACACCCAAGGAAGGTGGTGTATCAAACAAAGTTAAATGTACCTTTTTGGGCCCCCCCCTAATCAAGTTAACTTAGGTATGTGGGGTAAATTTAGAGTAGAGGATTATAATCCTCCCCTCCTTCGTTGTCACAAGTGCCAGAAATACGGGCACCATAAGAATAACTGTCATGCTGCTCATCCTGTATGTGGTATATGTTCAAGGAGGCATGATACTTCCATCTGCCTTACTAAATACAAGGCAGATGAACCCACTGAACCACGATGCCCTCACTGTAAGCAGGCACATCACTCGTGGAATAAACGTTGCCCGGAAAGACTAAAGAGGGAATATGCGAGGAGGGGCCAACTCCCTCCCGACTCTACTGCATCTGACTCAACTCCTAACCAACCATCCCAAACCCAACAACATCTTACATCTGCCAATCCTTTACCCAATCCTACACCCCAAACTTACCCCTCCTACTCTGCCGCCCTAATGACCTCTGTCACACCAACGACCAATCCTTCTACTATTACACAAACAACTCCTTCTTCACAGACTGTTTCCCCGTCTATAGCCTCTGCCCCTTCCTCCCAATCACAACCCCAAAGACCACCCAAATCACCAAGATCCCCCAGACCTACACCTTCCTCTAAACCTCAACAAAATCCTGTTCCAAACCAACACCCTCCTACTCCCTCAGACGATACCTACATCCCCCTTCCCTCAACATCTCATGATTCCACCTCTCCTGCCACAAATACAACTTCCAACTTTCATTATCCACACCTCCCACAACATAACACTTTCTCTCCAGCTCCTCAATCTTCCTCCTCTGCTATCCTTAACATCTTCCTTCAACCTGCTCTCCTTGAGCCTGCTATCATTACTCTCATCCAAAAATTCTTCCCCAACCTAGTTGTAGATGATACATTTAAGTCTGCTATTAGGTTCGTTGTTGAGACGCTTGCTCATGCTCTCACAACTTAGAATTCTTAGACTCCGACAGTGATGTGAGTTTACCCTCCTCTCCTCAACCACAGGTGTATAACTATATCAATGTGTTACAATGGAACATTTTAGGAATTAGGTTAAAGTACGATATTCTGCAGTCCCAGGTAGCCGTACAGAGGCCGGACATCATCCTCTTGCAGGAAACACTACTAAGGGAACACACCTCCTTTAAATTTGCAAATTACAAGATATACAGAACCCACCACACTGACACTAGTCGTGGCTTACTAACATTAATAAAAAACACAATTCCTTCCCAAAGAATTACAGATATTGACTGCCACGAAGCAGAGACTCTTAGTGTACAAATTACCCTTTTAAACACTACACTGACAATACACAATATCTACAAAAGCCCTGCAAGAGACATTGATGCTACCCCACTCTTTGCGGATGCTGAGACACAGAGTACTGTTTTCTCAGGTGACTTTAATGGACATCACCCCTTCCTCAAGTCTACCTCCCCTACCAATGTTACTGGTGAGCATCTCTATTCTTTACTTGAGGATTTTCCAGGTGTGAAACTCCTCAATAATGTTGACATGCCTACCCATATTGCTGGAGGAAGACTGGATCTTACGTTTGTCTCGCAAGACATATGCAACAACTCCTCCTGGGACCTGCATCCTGTCCTTACTAGTGATCACTTTGGCACTTGTTTCTCTCTTCAGTTGGATAAATTACCTGACCCACCTCCTCCTCCTAGGAGATGGAATCCGGATTTCGCCAAATGGGATCTCTTTGAGCAGCACATGACTTCATGGGCTGATAGATACTCTGCTGCACCTCTGGAAGACGCTGATAACCTTCTTCTAACACTCAGTGAACAGCTAACTGAGGCGGCCGCATCCTCTATGCCAATGAAAAAACCTTTTACTAAAAACTATAAGGACTCTTGGTATTACAACCCCAGGATTAAGGCAATGAATAAGCGTCTCAATCGTATCAGAAAACTCTTTCGCAGGTACAACACTGATTCCCTATATCAAAACCTTGTTGCAGTAACACATCATTCTGCACAGGTTGCTACAGAAGTTAAAAATGAAAAATGGTATGACTGGTGTGCCGACATTAATGCCACTACTCCTTTGAAAAAGATTTGGGGCTGGTTCAACAAAGTCTCTGGTAAAAGATCAACCATAAAGGTGTCTCACCCAGATCCTCCAGCTCAGGCGCTACGACTGGCACAAGAGTTTGCCAACCGCTCTAAGTCTGATAACCTCGCTCCTGAGGCCAGACATAGACAAAGGGTCCTTTACCCTATTAGGTTGAACATGATCACTGCAGCTTGCAACATATCAGATGATACTGATGCACTGTACACCATGTATGAACTTAATGTTGCCCTTTCTAAAACAAAAGATACAGCCCCTGGTACAGATCTTATAACGTATAGTATGCTTACACACATGGGAGACCCTGCAAAGGAGATATACCTTCAACTCATAAACAAAACTCATGTTGAAAGGGTTAGACCTCGGCTCTGGGGGCAGCAGGACACTCAACCTGTTCCCAAACCAAAAGAGGAAAACGCCTATAGGCCTATAGCTCTTATCACTTGTACGGAGAAGGTTGCAGAACGTATGGTCCTTAACCGACTAAAATGGAAGATTGGCAAATTACACCACAGACTGTATGCATTCACTGATGGTGTTGGCACTCATGAATGCATCACAGACCTTATGGCCACCATTAATGAGTCACACTCTCTTGTAGTCTTCCTGGACCTTGAGAAGGCTTTTGAACTGGCCAGTTCGGCTGCTATTCTCTTCTCACTTGTTCGCAAGAGGGTTAGAGGTCACCTGCTGTCCTGGGTTCAAGAGTACACTCAGGGTCGGGAGGCGAGAGTCACTTTTCAAGGTGCTACCTCACCTTTCCTCCCCTTGGAGAATGGCACCCCACAAGGGGGTATTCTAAGCCCGTTCCTATTTAATGTTCTCGTTGAAAATTTGTTGCTTATAGAACTCCCTCAAGGAATAGAGATGTTCATATATGCAGATGATATCTGCATTGTATGTCCACACTCTGTTCGTATACATAATCAGTCTCAAAAAATGCAAAGAGCTCTAAATGCAATAGGCCATGAATGTAACGAACTAGGTTTGAAAATTAACCCCCTTAAAACTAAGGCTATGGCCATCAAGTATTTTGAGCCTCCTCCCCCTCTTTTTATTGGTAACAACCCCATAGAGTGGGTTCAAAATTTCATTTACTTGGGTGTCAATATTAATTATAAGCTTCTCCCTCACACACAGGTTAAATTGCTTAGACAAAAAGTTATCTCTCGCTTTTCAGCAATGAAAAGAATTACCACTTTAAAAAAAGGAGTCTCTTCCCATTTATTGAGATTATTCTATGTGCAAGCTGTAAGATCACAGGTTGAATATGCCTCCCCTGTTCTCATTTCCCTCCCTTCACGGCTATTATCTTCACTAGAAGTTATACAAAATAATGCCATGAGACTAATTACTGGTGCCCCTATTTGGACAAGGCTTATCCTTCTCAGGCAGGAAACCAACCTGTTACCACTTGCAGATAGAATAAAAATGCGTGTGTGCTGTATAATTATTAAAACCATAAAAGTTAATAGAAATTCCCCTCTAAAAACTGAAATTAACAGATTCATAAATTTGCATGAAGACCTAGAACCCCCTGATCATTATATTGGTAAACTTATTCAAACTATTAGAGATGTCAACATTCAGTTAGTCATACTTGATGTAAAGCATGATAAATTTCACCCAGAATATGTCCCTCCAGCCCCTTGGAGCCCTAATCCAATTGATGTTAATTATACTGTTCTTCCAGCATTCAAATCTTTATGTACTCCTCAACAGCTTAATAGTGCAGCTCTGGCCTCCATTGCCGATACCAGTGCTGCTAATGTTTACTTCACAGATGGGTCTGTAGACATGAATTTACCGGCTGCTGGCTCTGCTGTCTTCTCCAATACCTTTACCAGTGCTTGGAGGCTTTCTGACCATGCTTCTATCTTACAGGCAGAACTCTATGCCATTGCAAAGGCCTTGGAGAACTCCCTTTATAAGTATGGTCATACTACTATCCACACCGACTCAAAAGGTGCTATACAAAGTATTCTAAAACGTAACTTTAAAGAGAATATTCATTTAATCAGCACCATAAAGACTATGGCTACAGCCCATGCTCAAAGGAACAGAAAGGTTACCCTCAATTGGATACCTAGTCATGTAGGTATTCATGGAAATGATGAGGCTGACCGTCTTGCAAATAGTGCCCTTAGCTATCCCAATATAAGCAGAGCATGCAGACCCTCTCTCTCACACATCAAAAAGTTAATGTCCAACTATTGTCATCTTCAAAAGAAAAGTTTAATTAGGCAGTTTTTGCTTGATGGTTCCCGCTCTGCTAAGTGGTATACTGAGGTAACTAATATTATCCCCCATTCTATGCCTAAATCTCTTCGTAGACAACTAACAACTATTCTTTTCAGACTACGCCTTGGTTATCTTTGCAGTTGGCAGATCATTAGTATAGAAGATAGACCTTGTCCCTATTATGATCTCCCCACTGGTACTGAACCATTAGAACACTACCTATTAACTTGTACTGAAACTTTCCCTCTTCGTCAATCCATAAACCTCCCTCCTCCTTACACTGCTGTACAAGTAACCAAACACATATTAGATAATACAAACACACTCTCGGGCTTTCTATGCTCATATCCCCCTCCCAGATAACTTAAATAAACACTTAGCTTAACCTTAGTTCTCATCTGCTCTAATCCCTTTCGCACACGCAAACCCATACTTGTAACATAGCTTGTTAACTCATATCACTGTTGGAATTGCAAACCCATTATTCATATAAAAGGCTGTTCTCTATTCCTCCTTGAATTATTTCCCTATCCCCTAAGGATAGTATCCCACTGATCCTTCCTGAAACAAGCACACCTACAAGAGGTTGGGGGCCTCTCTTGTACTAGCTGGTCGAGCGCGGTACAGAATCGGGCCCTCCCCCTCTTTTCCCTACAACATAGCGCAGTAGGAGTCTAGGACTGGAAAGCGGTTATTTCTTGGCTGTGTTCCTCATTGGGAAACAGCTCTTGATTTTTCTGTTTTCCCTTTTCTTCCTCCCTGCAGCTGCACACATTACCCTCCCATACCAGTATTATTTCCCTCAATCCTTCTAACCGTCATGATCCTTTAACGGATATTCAAACTTTATTGTAAATTCTACTACTATTGTTATTTACTCACTTTTTGCTAGCTCTCTTTACTCTTAGCTAGCACTCAATCTATCTCCTCTCCCTACTACTTAAGCTTTCTTGGGATAATTTATGCCCATTTTCTGCCTCCGACTAAATAACTTTACATTCATTCCCACGATCTCCTACTTCCCTGGGACTTGCTGCTATAAAACTTTCTCTCCTACTCGATAGACGCTGTCTATCAACAAATTTCCTTTCGTGGACCTAAAAAGGAGTCGCCCTACCGGGCCCTTTTTCCGTTGTCACGCCAGTCATACCCTTGCTCCCTTGTTGCTTTGCGTGGTGGAAGCTAGGAGACACTGCCCCTCATTCAGTTATATGGGCTAATTGACTAGGAATCTGCTTGCAAATTCCAGCCTGTGGGAAGCATGGTGTATAGCCATTACCCCCACTTGGGAACCCAGGCTGCTGTATGAGGATTAGTAGTTCTCTTTAACTTCCACTACTTTTTGCCTTACACTAAATAGCCTAGGCTATCTAATTTTAACGTAATCAAATATTAGATATAAAGTAACTTTGACTCACTCATTTCATCACTTTCACATAATATTACCCTGAGACACCATACTTCAACTATAGTACCTCACTTCAAACAATACTCCCTTACAGGCTGCCTAAGGCAAGAGCCCGTGTCTTACATAAGGTAAGGCAATCTTACAGACAGACAGAAATTATCGCTTTGATGGGCTGCCTACGCAAGAGCCCGTGTCTAGTCAAAAGGACTAGACAATCTAACGAACAAATTAGCGCTAGAGCAAGTCTCGGGTAGAAGGAAAGAGTTATCTCATTTTCGTGGAGTACAGAACCAGTTCTACTCCTATTAACACTTCACTGCATCTTCACAACGTTTTAATATCAATAATAAGAACAATCCTAAAAGCTTAGTAGTGAGGTGGTTTAGCTCGAAATGTCAAAAGGATTGTGCATTTTGTGATTCAAGCATCAAATGGCCGCCACTTGAATTCTACATGTGCGATTACCTCTGGGTCAAATATTTTTACAGTACATGACAATATCCATTTTTCAAAATGACATACTTTATTACAGTACGCCACTTAATTCATGAGAGATGAATATTCATCATGTATTTTTGACAAGACAACATTTTACTCAAAGTGTGTAAAGTAAAAATTGTTTGAGTTATTGATTAGATTCTGTGTTGTTCTAGGTTTAAAGAAATACCAGTACCATGGAAGGAGTCTTTTGATGTTGTTACACTGGGGTTGTGGCCTACGTTGTCTACAGCGGCAGTTGTAAACACTTCACCACACAACTTTGGAGGGCAGACCACTTGTTCTCCGTGAAACTGTTTGCAGACACGGTTGCCCATCTGTGCTGAGAGCTGGAGCACTCTGTCATTCGAGATGCTTAAGCCAAGGTGTGAAAGTCTGTCGACTAATTCTTTCTTGCGTGTATGAGCATGCAACATCATCCCTACGTATGTTGGAAGTAGGGTCTCTTGTGCAACACTGTGCCTGACACAGGTGGACGATGTGGTGCCACGAGTTCGTTTGTGTTTGACGCTGTTGAACTTCAGTATCTGGGCTGTGGTAATTGCTGCAGGGTTAGTGTCTTCCGTTTGGTCCTTGATGCTGGGTCCCTCGAGAATCATGCTGACTGGTGCAAACAGCAACGGTGGCACAGATTCTTCTTGACATCCTTCAGGGAATCCTGTGAAGGGCTTGGCTTCTCCAAACATATGGTGGCGAACAATGTGTGCAGCACGTGCAAGATGGACTGCATCACTATTACTGTCCAGTTCGCAGGCTTTGTCAAGAGCAGCACCGAGATCTTCTTCAAATGCCATCAATATGTCTCTCCCCTTGGTGTGTGCTCGCATGTCAGGAAACTGAGATAGCAGTCTCTGTTTCAGTCGTGTGGAGTGGACTCTCGTATCGAGCTGCACTCCGAGCTGTTCCATTCTCAGCTGATATAGGTGGACAAGATCGCCCAATGTAAATACTACTGCTGTCTCCTCATCTTGTCTTGTTTCTTCAATGTAGAGGACGAGTTCAGCAAAGGCTACTGACGACATTGCTCTCTCTTGGTGTGAGTCCTGTGGTCCTGTTGATTGGACCGATCTTGCGCGGTTGTAAAGTCCTATCAAGCACTGCAGGTGATACTGGGCGTCCAACGCAACCATGTCCCCACCACTGAGACCTCCAAGCAGTTCTGTATCACCAAGAAGGTTTGCACAGGCACGGACCCGTCTGTCAATTTTGAATGTTGCAGCTGTTAGAATATTAAACTTTTATTTATGATGCATTGGTAATGTTGATTATACACTTAGGTGCAATCATTTGTTTTTACCCATAATTCTTGGCATGATGTACGTGACATGACGCCGCTTTCTTTTGTCCGTGTAGTATAACCAGCAAGTTCATGGCCGAAGGAACTGTGTACTGCTGCCTCCCACATTCTCCATTAAAGTTACTCTTTTAGTGATAATCTTTTATTATAACCCACCATCATGTCCTTCGACCTCACAGAAACTGACACTCTCCTGATGTTTGGGGGTGAGAATGAGCTCCCCTTTTCAGTTTGGCCAAGTTGAGAAATTTGATTAGGAGTTGGCAGAAGCGAGGGCGGGAACTGCGGCATAGGAAGGTTTTCCTTCAGTGGGCTGGACCTTGAACTTGGGCAAAGGTGCAGTGACTGGCAGAGAGCTTGGGCTTTTGTAGACCCGGTCTTCTTCTTCTTGCATGGAGGTGGGAGGACAGCATCTCCAAACCAGCCCTCCTGCATGTAAAAACTTTCTTCTCTGCTGATTTTATCTATAATATCTGGATTATTCCTTGGGAAAATTCTGCTCTTGTAGAGGGGCGGGTCCCTTTTCCTATGAGTCACATTCAGGAAGAGTGCTTCATGGAATGGAGTGCAATCATCACACCAACAATAGATTTGATAATGGCAGACTATCAAGTCCACCTCAATATTCAATTTAATTATGAAATGACCCCATACGTAATCTCTTGAATAAGAGTATCTGTGACATGGAATGCACCTTTCCTTGGAATCTGGTGGGCAGAAGCCCTGGCAGGGGAGGTCATTGGATTTGTAGATGGTATTGCAGATGAATGTCGGGCTCTAAGAGCTCATGGTAGGCAAGGCAAGGGAGCTTGGTGTCCCCTGTGCCAGGTAAGCCAATTCTTGGGCAAGCTGAGACGTCCTTCCTCTTTGAGAGCTGAGCTACGACTGATTTCACTTAATCACACAACTACAGTATATGATTATACTGAGCATATTATAATATTATGTTGTTGAGTCAATCCTTCCATACAAACAAAACAACTGTTTGGTTGTTATTGTGCCGTAACCAGAGAAAAGGATCCAATGTAGTACTGTCTGGCCAGTCAAACAGTGGCGTAGCTAGAAGTTTTTCAGTGGGTGGGCACCTAGTGGGCACAGCTGAATATGAGAGGGCGCTAGGCTATCGGAGCGTGTCTATACATGCCAATTTCAGAAGCATTCTGAAGCCATATGAGAAGAGTATCAGGAAACATTCTGAGATCAGTGGTGGATATTTAGGCATTATACAGGTATCTGTCATTCTGTTATATTGTCTCAAATAGAATAGAGATGCATAGAAATCTTCATCATCATTATCATCATCATCATCAACATCCCCTCCTACGCCTAATGACGCAAAGGCCCTCAGTTAGATTCCGCCAGTCATCGCTATTTTAAGCTTTTAGTTCAATACTTCTCCATTCATCGTCTCCCAGGTCACGTTTCATAATCTTCAACTCTTCTAGTGCCTAGTGGAGCCCAGTTGAAAGTTTGATGAACTCATCTTTCTTAGGGAGTATGAAGAGCATGTCCAACCAATCTCCATCTACCCCTCACCATGATCTCATCCACATATGGCACTCGATTAATCTATCTTATAGTTTCATTTCTAATCGTGTCCTCCCATTTCAATCCCAATAGTCTTCTGAGGGCTTTGTTCTCAAATCTACAAAATCTGTTGGATATTATTTTATTGTCATACCACGATTCATGTCCATACACTAACACCAATGTCACTAAACTGATATATAGCCTGATTTTTAAGTATAATTTTAGTCAATTTGATTTCCAAATTGTATTTAACCTAGCCATTGTCTGATTGTCTTTATTAAACCTTCCATTAAACTCTAATTGTAAAGACCCTTTATTGGAGATCATTGTTCCTAAATACTTAAATGATTCTAGCTCATTAATCCTTTCTCCTTCCAATGATATTTCATCTTCCATTACATACTCCGTTCTCATCATCTCTGTGTTTCTCCGATTTATCTTGAGCCTCACCTCGTGTGATATTTCATGCATTCTGGTAAGCAAGCATTGCAAATCCTGTTGTGTTCTGCCAAGAAGGACAGCATCATCAACATGCTCTAGGTCTTCTAAATTCCTATCACCAATCCAGTCCAATCCTTCTCCACCATCTCTGACTGTTCTACACATTACAAAGTCCGTGAGGAGGATGAACAACATAGGTGACAACACATTCCCTTGGTGTTCTCCACTGTTCACTCGAAATTCATTTGATAATACTCCATTAACATTAACTTTGCACTTGCTATGCTCATGAACAGACTTAATCAAATTTACATATTTAAGAGGAATTCCATAATAATGCAGGACTCTCCACACTATCAAAGGCTTTTTCATAGTCTACAAATACCACCAAAAGGGGATTTCTATATTCTATGCATTGCTGTACAAGTTAAATAAGGTTCTCACTGTGTCACTCACACGAACTTAGTAGGTTGGTAGTTGGGGCCAGTCTGAACCCAATTGGGAAAGTCGCCATAATACACCACTTTTTTGACACTGGTAATTTTCACTGATACTTTGTTATTTCCTGAATAAATGTTCGAAAAATATTGATTTATTTTATTTTATTGAGAATAGCGGGCAGTTAAATAGTGTAATGTTGACGTCCGATTCAGATTATTCTCAATAACATTAAAATAAACCAATATTTTTCGAACATTTATTCAGAAAGTATCAGTAAACATTACCAGTCACAAAAAAGAGGTGTATTTTCGCGTCTTTCCCGGTGATACAAGCGATTTTTTATTCTCCCGGACGGCATCCGACGTCCGGATTTTACACTGTGCTCATATGACGAGGTGAGAGTAAGAGAAACTGGTAATTTAGAGGAGGAGTGGAAGTTAGCAAAAGAAAATTTTGTTGGGATTGCAAGTGATGTATGTGGCAAGAAGGTTGTTGGAGGCAGCATGAGGAAGGGCAGTGAATGGTGGAATGAAGGAGTGAAGGTAAAAGTGGAAGAGAAAAAGAGGGCTTTTGAAGAATGGCTGCAGAGTAATAGTATAGAGAAGTATAAAAAATATAGAGAGAAAAATGTGGAAGTAAAGCGCAAGATACGTGAGGCAAAGAGGGCAGCTGACCTGAGGTGGGGTCAGGGACTGGGTCAGTCATATGAAGAGAATAAGAAGAAGTTTTGGAAAGAAGTGAAGAGAGTAAGGAAGGCTGGCGCAAGAATTGAAGAGACAGTGAAAGATGGAAATAGAAGGTTGTTAAAAGGAGAGGAGGCAAGGAAAAGGTGGGCGGAATATTTTGAAAGTTTGCTGAATGTTGAGGATAATAGGGAGGCAGATATAATTGCTGTTCCAGGAGTTGAGGTGCCAGTGATGGGAGATGAGAATGAGAGAGAGATTACAATAGAGGAAGTGAGGAGAGCACTAGATGAAACGAGAGTAGGAAAAGCATCTGGTATGGATGGTGTGAAAGCTGAGATGTTGAAGGAAGGGGGTGTGACTGTACTTGAATGGTTGGTGAGATTGTTTAATATGTGTTTTGTGTTGTCAATGGTACCAGTAGATTGGGTTTGTGCATGTATTGTACCACTATATAAGGGTAAGGGAGATGTGCATGATTGTTGTAATTCAAAAGGTATTAGTTTGTTGAGTGTAGTTGGAAAAGTGTATGGTAGATTACTGATTAATAGGATTAAGGATAAAACAGAGAATGCAATCTTGGAAGTACAGGGTGGTTTTAAAAGAGGTAGGGGTTGTATGAATCAGATTTTTACAGTTAGGCAGATATGCAAGAAATATTTAGCAAAAGGTAATGAGGTGTATGTTGCGTTTATGGATCTGGAGAAAGCATATGATAGAGTTGATAGTGAAGCAATGTGGAATGTAATGAGGTTATATGGAGTTGGTGGAAGGTTGTTGCAAGCAGTGAAAAGTTTCTACAAAGGTAGTAAAGCATGTGTTAGAATAGGAAATGAAGTGAGCGATCGGTTTCCGGTGAGAGTGGGGCTGAGACAGGGATGTGTGATGTCGCCGTGGTTGTTTAACTTGTATGTTGATGGAGTGGTGAGAGAGGTGAATGCTCGAGTGCTTGGACGAGGATTAAAACTGGTAGGCGAGAATGATCATGAATGGGAGGTAAATCAGTTGTTGTTTGCGGATGATACTGTACTGGTAGCAGACACAGAAGAGAAGCTTGACCGACTAGTGACAGAATTTGGAAGGGTGTGTGAGAGAAAGAAGTTGAGAGTTAATGTGGGTAAGAGTAAGGTTATGAGATGTACGAGAAGGGAAGGTGGTGCAAGGTTGAATGTCATGTTGAATGGAGAGTTACTTGAGGAGGTGGATCAGTTTAAGTACTTGGGGTCTGTTGTTGCAGCAAATGGTGGAGTGGAAGCAGATGTACGCCAGAGAGTGAATGAAGGTTGCAAAGTGTTGGGGGCAGTTAAGGGAGTAGTAAAAAATAGAGGGTTGGGCATAAATGTAAAGAGAGTTCTATATGAGAAAGTGATTGTACCAACTGTGATGTATGGATCGGAGTTGTGGGGAATGAAAGTGACGGAGAGACAGAAATTGAATGTGTTTGAGATGAAGGGTCTAAGGAGTATGGCTGGTGTATCTCAAGTAGATAGGGTTAGGAACGAAGTGGTGAGGGTGAGAACGGGTGTAAGAAATGAGCTAGCGGCTAGAGTGGATATGAATGTGTTGAGGTGGTTTGGGCATGTTGAGAGAATGGAAAATGGCTGTCTGCTAAAGAAGGTGATGAATGCAAGAGTTGATGGGAGAAGTACAAGAGGAAAGCCAAGGTTTGGGTGGATGGATGGTGTAAAGAAAGCTCTGGGTGATAGGAGGGTAGATGTGAGAGAGGCAAGAGAGCGTGCTAGAAATAGGAATGAATGGCGAGCGATTGTGACGCAGTTCCGGTGTAACGGTCTGGTTTTCCCCCCGTCCGAAATATGGCCCAGGATATATATCCCCCCGGGGGAACTTTGTCCCCGGATAATATTCCCCCCTCTGGGCCAAGATTCCCCCTTTGCTTGGTGGAGGTAACCATTATTTTTTTTTTTTTTTCGTTTGCCATGGAAATCAATTTCATTGGGATTTCATAGAAAAGCTGCACAAATTGCAAGACAATGAAGGGTTACATTTACGCAATAAATTGAGGTCACAACATATTGCTTGGATAAAAAAGGACAGATGTACGCCAGAGAGTGAATGAAGGTTGCAAAGTGTTGGGGGCAGTTAAGGGAGTAGTAAAAAATAGAGGGTTGGGCATGAATGTAAAGAGAGTTCTATATGAGAAAGTGATTGTACCAACTGTGATGTATGGATCGGAGTTGTGGGGAATGAAAGTGACGGAGAGACAGAAATTGAATGTGTTTGAGATGAAGGGTCTAAGGAGTATGGCTGGTGTATCTCAAGTAGATAGGGTTAGGAACGAAGTGGTGAGGGTGAGAACGGGTGTAAGAAATGAGCTAGCGGCTAGAGTGGATATGAATGTGTTGAGGTGGTTTGGGCATGTTGAGAGAATGGAAAATGGCTGTCTGCTAAAGAAGGTGATGAATGCAAGAGTTGATGGGAGAAGTACAAGAGGAAAGCCAAGGTTTGGGTGGATGGATGGTGTAAAGAAAGCTCTGGGTGATAGGAGGGTAGATGTGAGAGAGGCAAGAGAGCGTGCTAGAAATAGAAATGAATGGCAAGCGATTGTGACGCAGTTCCGGTGTAACGGTCTGGTTTTCCCCCCGTCCGAAATATGGCCCAGGATATATATCCCCCGGGGGAACTTTGTCCCCGGATAATATTCCCCCCTCTGGGCCAAGATTCCCCCTTTGCTTGGTGGAGGTAACCATTATTTTTTTTTTTTTTTCGTTTGCCATGGAAATCAATTTCATTGGGATTTCATAGAAAAGCTGCACAAATTGCAAGACAATGAAGGGTTACATTTAGGCAATAAATTGAGGTCACAACATATTGCTTGGATAAAAAAGGACAATGAATTTTAAACGTGCTGCTCAGTTTCTTAGTGAATCCGTATCAAACCCCATGCAATATTGCTTAGAAAACAAACTTGCTGATTTCGAAGGATGTGAGGGAACAATCAAATTCTTTAGTATATATATCCTCAATTCAAGAAATTTGTGCAGACATAACTATAAACCTCCAAATGCAAAAAAAGAAAAAAAAAAATGCCGGTTTGTTTAAAGAATTTATGATGAAGGCTGATATTGGGATAGTCCAAGGGGTTGTGACCTGCGAAGGTTTGTGACCTGGGAAGGGGGTCCGGGGGCTTGCCCCCGGCTAGGGTCTGTGACCTGGGAAGGGGGTCCGGGGGCTTGCCCCCGGCTAGGGGTTGTGACCTGGGAACTACTAGGTTAGGTTGGGTGGGTTTGTTAGGTTCTGTACCATTTTAAAAATCTCAAATGTGTTAAATAATCATGTTTGGCCTATGTTCAGCCACTTACATGATCCATATGTTTTACCAGCTGGTTACCTTGTTCTCATTTAGCATTTCTGACCATTATTATTGCTATAAATCACTCGTTTATGACATTTCCCCACCCTAAAACCCCAGGTTTCCCATTCGGTTCCCCCATAATCTCTAGTAACACAACTGAATTGGTATCATCTCCCTTCTCATCCATAGTGCTTCTTAGCATCAAGTGTACTTTTTATTTCATGCTGGACAGTACGAAAGAAGAGTAAGGTTTTCATATATATATATATATATATATATATATATATATATATATATATATATATATATATATATATATCCTAATATTTTGTCAAACTTACCGTTGATTATTTAATTCATCAAAATAGTTTCTCTGTATGGGAGGGTGGGGGAGAAATGGCGTAGGGGGGGAAAATATCCTAGGGCTGAAATTCCCCCCCCCCCCCGGGGGAATAACAGCCCAGGCTGCTTTTCCCGGGGGGAAAATCGATCCTAGGCTAATTTTCCCAGGGGGAATTTCAGCCAGGGGGGAAAAATTTCCTGCTACACCGGCCCAAAACGAAGTGACTCCCAGGCTACTTACAAGATTATTTAATAGAATGTGGCATGAAGAAGCAAAACCTGATGAATGGGAGTTAGGAGTGTTGGTAAAAATAGCCAAAAAGTGAGACCTGATTGATTGCAATAATTACAGAGGCATCACACTTACGTCAGTTGTTATGAAAATATATAGTTTGCTTATTCTTAAGAGACTGGAGAGAAAGATTGATGAAGAGCTGAGAGATGAACAAGAAGGATTTAGAAAATGTAGAAGTTGTACTGTCCAAATTTTCATATTGAGATATGTTGTACAGCAATGCGTAGAATGTAGAAATCCCCTTTTGATTGTATTTGTGGACTATGAAAAAGCCTTTGATAGTGTGCACCGGCCAATTTTGTGGAGATTCCTGCATTATTATGGAATTCCTCTTAAATATGTAAATTTGATTGTCAGTTCATAAGCATAGCAAGTGCAAAGTTAATGTTAATGGAGTATTATCAAATGAATTTCCAGTGAACAGTGGAGAACTCCAAGGGAATGTGTTGTCACCTATGTTGTTCATCCTCCTCACGGACTTTGTAATGTGCAGAGCAGTTAGAGATGGTGGAGAAGGTTTGGACTGGATTGGTGATAGGAATTTAGAAGACCTAGAGCATGTTGATGATGCTGTCCTTCTTGGCAGAACACAACAGGATTTGCAATGCTTGCTTACCAGAATGCATGGAATATCACACGAGGTGAGGCTCAAGATAAATCGGAGAAACACAGAGATGATGAGAACGGAGTATGTAATGGAAGATGAAATATCATTGGAAGGAGAAAGGATTAATGAGCTAGAATCATTTAAGTATTTAGGAACAATGATCTCCAATAAAGGGTCTTTACAATTGGAGTTTAATGGAAGGTTTAATAAAAGAGAATCAGACAATGGCTAGGTTAAATACAATTTGGAAATAAAATCGACTAAAATTATACTGAAAAATCAGGCTATATATCAGTTTAGTGACATTGGTGTTAGTGTATGGACATGAATCGTGGTATGACAATAAAATAATATCCAACAGATTTTGTAGATTTGAGAACAAAGCCCTCAGAAGAATATCGGGAGTTAAATGGGAGGACACGATTAGAAATAAAACTATAAGAGAGATTAATCGAGTGCCATATGTGGATGAGAGCATGGTGAGGGGTAGATGGAGATTGTTTGGACACACTTTTCATACTCCCCAAAAAAGATTAGTTCATCAAACTTTCAACTGGGCTCCACTAAGCACTAGAAGAGTTGAAGATTATGAAACGTGACCTGGGAGACGGTGAATGGAGAAGTATTGAATTAAAAGTTTAAAATAGAGACGAATGGCGAAATCTAACTGAGGGCCTTTGCGTCATTAGGCGGAGGAGGGGATGATGATGAGGATGATGATGATGATGATAATGATGATAAAGATGATGAAGATTTCTATGCATCTCTATTCTATTTGATATAATATAACAGAATGACAGATACCTGTATAATGCCTAAATATCCACCGCTGATCTCAGAATATTCCCTGATACTCTTCTCATATGGCTTCAGAATGCTTGTGAAATTAGCATGTATAGACTCGCTCCGAAAGCCTAGTGCCTCCCATATTCATCTGTGCCCACTGGGTGCCCACCCACTGAAAAACTTCTAGCTACGCCACTGTTTGACTGGCCAGACAGTACTACATTGGATCCTTTTCTCTGGTTACGGCACAATAACAACCAAACAGTTGTTTTGTTTGTATGGAAGGATTGACTTAACAACATAATATTATAATATGCTCAGTATAATCATATACTGTAGTTGTGTGATTAAGTGAAATCAGTCGTAGCTCAGCCCTCAAAGAGGAAGGACGTTTCAGCAAGCCAAAGAACCGGCTTACCTGGCACAGGGGACACCAGGCTCCCTCGCCTTGCCTACCATGAGCTCTTACAGCCCGACATTCATCTGTAGTACCATCTACAAATCCAGTGACCTCCCCTGCCAGGGCTTCTGCCCACCAGATTCCGAGGAAAGGTGCATTCCATGTCACAGATACTCTTATTCAAGAGATTACGTATGGGGTCATTTCATAATCAAATTGAATATTGAGGTGGTCTTGAAAGCCTGCCATTATCAGATCTCTAATGGGATTCACCACAGTGACTGTAACTGCACAATATGTTTCAACCAGCCGTTGGATGAAGCCACTGCAACAATCCCCCAGCTCTCTGCCAGTCACTGCACCTTTGCCCAAGTTCAAGGTCCAACCCACTGAAGGAAAACCTTCCTATGCCGCAGTTCCTGCCCTCGCTTCTGCCAACTCCTAATCAAATTTCTCAACTCGACCAAACCGCAAAGGGGAGCTCATTGTCACCCCCAAGAATCAGGAGAGTGTCAGTTTCCTCCTGGAAGAAAGCTCACAGAAGCTTTTAGATCTGGCCAAGAAGCAGCGCAAAGTCGTCGTCTCCAGATACCCAATCTCCATGCCGCTAGATATAGCTACCTCTGTCAACTACATCGCAAAGATCAAGATGAAGTTCCTGTCCACAACATAATCGCCACAGTCAATGGGACCAAACCCCCTACCCTCGACTTAAGAATATGGGGCACCTTCCCCATCACTGACTACATTCCTGAGCTGCTTCGGTGCTACCATTGTCAATGGTATGGCCATCACCATGAGCACTGTGGAGGACCCAATATTTGCGGAGTCTGCAGCCAACGCCAACCCTCACAAGAATGCATAGATGCCCACAAGCGAGGTCGAACCACCCAGCCGAGATGTCCAAACTACTCTCGCTCCCACCTTGCATGGAACAAGAGGTGCTCTGAGCGCCTAAAGAGGATTGCAGCCATGCAAGGCACTCATACTGGCAACACACTTAAACCGCACAGACTTCCCAGAATGAGACGCTGCCATCCACTCACCGTCACTCCAGATCCTGTCATCCGAACCACCTCCACTCCTGATCCGGCCACCATGGCTACTACCGTTCCCGACCCTATCATCCAGAGAGCTCCAGTGCCCTCACTTCATCCAAATCGTTCCCCGTCCCAATACTCCTATTCAATCACCCACCAGCTAAACACCTTTTCTTTGCAAGACTTAATCCCAATTACCATACACCTTTTCACCCGGGTCTCATCCCTTCGAAATGTCCCGGATCCCCTTCAGACCTCAAGTCATATCCTCCCTTTCCCCCCAAACCAACCTCACTGCCTCACAATCTCTAGAGCAGGGATAATTTCTTACACTTAAAACTGCTCCTTTCCAGTGGCGATTCTAGGGGGGGGGCCAGGGGGGCCATGGCCCCCCCAGTTTTTTGGCTGGCCCCCAGCTTGGCCCCCCCAGTTTTTGTTTCCATATCCTAATTCTAAATAAGCTTAGTTTAGGCATATATAATAATATAATATAATATATAATATAAATATATACCTTATAAAATCTACAGTATACTATATATACACTCAAATATCCCATCCTATCACAATAACTAGACGTAATCACAAAAAAAAAAAGATGGTAACGTTGCTAGATTAAAATTATTGGAATTTTTTTTACACCTCCGTCCTCCTCGCCCGCTTGTGTTTGTGTGACGCGAATCAGACGCGTATGTTTCTTCCATGTATGATGTGATGATGTGATCAGTACATGTAGTCCGTTTCTGTGAGACTGTGAGCCGGTCAAGTCAGTTTTTACCCGATTAGTGTCTTATTGAGTGTCTAAAGCATAATTATTTGTGCATAAGTGCATTTGAGCATAAGTGGTATTCATTATTTCGTCTCATACAAAGTGGGAGTAGACTAGTGGCTATGAGATATTCGATCTTTATGTACAGTATGTGGGTGTTTCACATAAGAAGCGGATACGAAAATAGAGTAAAAAAATAATTATACGAAATCTTAGAAAAAGAATGAGAAGAATCTGACAGGCGGGTGTAAAGTAGCAAACAATGTACACTAATTTTTTTGTTATATGATGTGGGTCTATATCCCAACTCAAGTTTTAACCCTTCAACCCAGTGTTAACCTTTTCACAAACAGATCTGACAAAAGCCAAATATAAATATTGTCGTTAGCCATATTTGAAAGAAAATAACTAAATAGGCCAAAATACAAGTAGCTGGTGAGTCGGTGACAATTAACCCCATTTTATTTTTACATAGAAAACAATTCCTATAATAATAAAAATCGTCTAGGCCTAATTGTATCATAATTTTTGTGATTCGTGAATGTTGGCAGTGATAGTGTAGGCCTATATGTGCATATATTTATTATACTGTATACATGTTATACACACACACACACACACACCCACACACACACACACACACACACCCACACACACACACATATATATATATATGTGGGTGTGGGTGTGTGTGTGTGTGTGTGTATGTGTGTGTGTGACAGTGTGTGTGTGTGCGTGCTGTCATCATCTTCTATTCTTCCAGTCGGTAGTCGGCAAAACCGCAAATTTTATCACATTTTTCTGTGGTGACAGGTGTGTTGTGTTAATTGTGAATTACGTGTGATTATTTGATTTAATTTATTTTTTTTTCAGAACTTACTATCACAAATAATTTTATTGTACTATAGACAATCATGGATAAATTTGTAATTAAAAAACGCAGTGAATGTGATACACCATTGACAGTAAACCTTGAATCTGATAAACCTGCTAAGAAGTCAGAGGGAGACTGTGATCGTGAAAGTATTGGCAATCCTGCAAGATCAAGTTCACATGATCATCCAACAAAGAAACAGAAAAAGGAAGATTCTGCACCAGCTGACATTTCTCAATCTGCTTCTGAGAATCCTATTCAGGTACGATTAAAAGAGTATCCAAGGCATAGTGAAGGAAAGTCTCATGCTCGGTCTTTTGTGGGGGCTTGGTTCGACAAATATGAATGGGCTGAATTTTCTAAAGAACGAGATGCAATGTTCTGTTTTGCATGCAGGCACTTTGCTCCACCAACATATGGCAATGCAGATGAAGCATTCATAAAGAGTGGCTTTAGACGATGGAAGAAAGCACATGGAAAAGATGGTGCCATCGAAAAGCACATTTCCTCTCAGTGCCACAAAACTTCTTGTATTGCATGGGCGGACTATCAACGAAATAAAGCTGATAAAACATCAATTGCTCAGTGTATAAGTGAGGCATACCAGAAGAAAGTTCTTGAAAATCGTCATTACATAAAGACATTAGGTGAAATAATCCTGTTGACTGTAACACAAGACATTTCGCAGAGAGGACATAGAGAAGGTGATGATGAACTGAATCCAGGAAATGTTCGTAAGATTCTCAGATTCACTGCTAAACGTGATCCTATTATAGCTGATAGAGTAGAAAGTGGTCCAAAAAATGAAAAATACACTTGTTCTGCAATACAGAATGAGATGATTGACACACTTGCATGTATGGTGAAGGAAGAAATTGCAGAAAAAGTTAGGTCATGTCATTACTTTTCTGTTCAAGCTGATGAAGCCAAGGATGTTAGTAAGGCAGAGCAGTTGGCATTAGTTATTAGATTTTATGATGAAATAGCAAATTGTATTCAGGAGTGCTTCATTTCTTTCACTCAGATGGACTTGTTGGATGCTGCCTCTATCACAGATATTATTTTGAAGAGTTTGGATAAACTGGGGTTGGATTACAAATCTTCTCTTGTAGGATTAGGATTTGATGGGGCATCAGTGATGAGTGGAGGGATTAGTGGTGTTCAGAAACGAATTCGTGATAAAGCTCCTTTTGCATATTATATACACTGCTATGGACACAGGCTCAATTTAGTGTTGATAAATGTTGCAAAGTATGTACCCGAAGCTGCTGAATTCTTTAGTTTGCTTGAAGAACTCTATATCTTTGCTAGTAACTCGGTAGTTCATGAGAAATTCATTTTGATACAGCGTGAAATGTTGCCTAAAGAACAAGTACAAGAACTGCAGCATCTCAGTGACACAAGGTGGTGGTGTCGGGCCACTTCGTGTGAAAATGCTCTACTCCGTCTGCAATGCATAATGAGACTTTTGAAGGAAATTTCTGAAGATGACATTGGTGCCCGAGCTGTATCCGCTCGCGGTTTGCTTGCCCAGATTGATGCAGAGTTTGTTTACTTATTGCAATTTTTCACAGATATTCTTGGAAAAGTTAATAAAGTGTCTACACAGCTACAGGATAAACAAGCAGACCTAGGAAAAGCAGCAAATCTAATTTCGTCACTCCATGAACATTTAGTTAATGTACGCAACTCTGACTTGAATGACCATTACTCTGAGAAGGTTAATGAACTCTGCAGGAAATGCTGCATTACACCAACAACAACAAGAAAACGGGTAAAGAAACCTCGTAAGCTTGATGGATTTATCGTGTTTGAAACAAGTGGTCAAGGATCTTCTGTTCCATGTCATGTGCAACACATCAGGATTTTCTATGAAGTCCTAGACTGCTTAATTAGTGAATTAGACCGTCGTTTCTCCAAAGAGTCAAATGCAATTTTCTGTGGTATTTCAGCTCTCTGTCCTGGAGGACAGACATTCTTGTTAGAAGAAGACTTGAAGGCATATGCAATGGCATACTCGGTCAGTCAAAATGATTTACAATATGAGATCCCTCTGGTGAAGAAATTACTCACGAAAGAGCCAATACAGCCTACATCCATTACACAATTCCTGTCATTCCTTAGTCCATATAAGGCTGCATTTGACTGTTTGTACAAACTATTGTTAATATCTGTCACTCTTCCTGTTACCAGTGCTTCTTGTGAGAGAAGTTTTTCGAAAATGAAATTAGTGAAAACATTTCTCAGAAATTCCATGACCAGTGCTAGATTGAGTAATATCGCATTACTGTCCATTGAAAGTGCACGTGCCGAGGGAATTGATTTAGACTGTTTTGTTGATGAATTTGATAGCCGGCATGATAATCGTAGAATTAAGCTGCACTAAATATACGTACTATAATCTACTTCACCTCAGGAAAGGGAAACTCGCCCTGTTGGCAACACTGCATTACTTCATGCATGCTTGCATGGGGTTTTAATATCAACATAATATTTACATTACATTCATAACTCATGATTCATTTTTGTTTTGAAGATATTTTTGCCATATTTTTGCGATTTTGTTAAAAATATATTGCAAGAAATACATATATATTTTTTTTTAAGTAATACGAATAACCTCCATTATCATAATGTTTGTGTAGGCATACATGTATATGTTTTACAAATGCAAGTTATGAAAGTAATGAGGTGTTATTATTGTCATTTGTTATTTCATTAATGACATAATATTGTCTTCAGAGTGCCACCTAGCCACCAACAATAAATGCCCCCCAAAAATTTATATTGGCCCTGAAGTGGCCCCCCCACTTTCAGAGTCCTAGAATCGCCACTGCTCCTTTCCTCTACTACTAATTGTCCTCTCCTCTCCCAGTCTCCCTTACTCACTGGGACTTCTTTCTATACCACTATTCTCTACTGCTAAAGCCTTTCCTTACGGCTCTGAATCGGATCGATTTTGGGTGCTCGTAGGAAGAGCTACACACCCGTGCGCAGAAGAGTCACTCTTTGATTCTCCTCATATATATACTTTAACTCAATGCTCCGGGGGTAGAACAGAAGATCTCTTTGAGTGTCCTTATATAATTACTTTGACACATCGCTCTAGGTGCAGAGCAATAAAACACTACACATCCTTATTAACTGATGTGACTTGGGAGAAACTTCCGGGCCCAATCTATAGCAAGCGAGTGATAATAAAAACAAGAATTATTTCAAAATATTAGAGCAAAAACATTAATTTTGATAACTAGGATTGTTTACATCTTTGGCAAGAGATGATATGTTTACATATTCATTAATGACGAAAATGTAAAGTTGTAAGCATTGTTAAAACTCACCTATTGTTCAATTTTTATACTTTCTTAAACAGAAATACAGCTAAACGAGCTGGGTGGAGAACGAGCTAAATGGCTTGAGGCATGTACACTGTAAGGGATTTGAAATCTTTGCTCCATAAAAATCCTTAATTACAAATATGGTTTATTATTCAACAGGTATTGCAGTTATCTCTGCCGCGTGTAGGTGAAATTGTGAAGTGTGATCTCGCGTAAAAAGAGGGCTGACTGTGCATAATATACACATGATAACCAAATGGAAAAACTATACTGTTGGTGCAAGTGGCGTGAAAATGAAGTATAATTACAAATTCTATAGCTTTGATTTTACAAGCAGCGATGGCTACAATTTCTCTTCTACTAAACCCGGTGATTCAGTGTAGACTTGTTGGTTCAGTACGAGACACCACACCACTCCGCAACTTGGACCACTGCTGGCACTGAACTATGAACAAATTTCTATTCAAAAAGGGATTTTGACTTAGGAAAAATCTATCTTAGGGTGAGATGGCGGCCACGTGGTCCTGATGGAAGTTCCCTCCGGCAGCTTCCTACTCTATAATATTTCTGCGATTGATATTATAAGAGAATTACCGTCAGGTATCACGGGGTTCTAACCCCTGGAACGACTAGCCGAAGATATTGTCTAATCAGGGTACTAATAAAAGCATTTACACAAATAGCCTTCAGTTATGACAAAACAATTCCATGCAAAATGCTATTGAAGTTAATAATAGCACACCGCTGGCGATCAAAAAGTCGTCTAGGCCTGCAGAGAATTCTAGGCAAAAAATAAAACTAAGGTAGGCCTAACTTTATAGGCTTTCTAAAAATCCTAAACTATTCTGGCAAGTACAGTAGACTATTGGAAGCTAGACTGGAAGGTATTTGTTCGTGGATTTGATCATGTCATGTGTTAGATGAAATTTAGTACATTCATCTGCTTTTCTTATGTTGCAAGATTATGGTACGTTCATCCGAAAACAATCTCCTGTCGTTGACTTCGGCCGGTGTTAATAAATACTTTACAATATCTTTTCATGAACATTAATTATTGACAAAACATCTGAGGGAGAAATTTAGGTTCGTAAATAAGGTTTGGTTAAAGTAATGTCTTTGTGGTATAAACAATACTAATTAAATTTCTTTGTGGTATAAACAATGCAAATATATTGTCTTTGCAGTATGAATAGTACAATTTAATTCGACGCAAATTATAAAAACTTTGTAGTAGAGGTGACTACTACCACGAATCATTGCAGCAATTTACAGGGAATATTATTATGATGAATTATTATAATATATATAATTAGGAGCAGGAATTAACCTGTACTCCACAAAAAGATAGAAGTTAAACATAGTAAGATGTTCTGTCGTTAATGTGACAATGGATTGAGAAGATCTTATTAATTTTATGTATTAAATTACATGAGAAAGAAACAGGAATGCAATATATTTTGTATTTTTCATTAAATTTGATTTTAAATGCATATAATAGTTAGTATTTTTTTTTATGTATTTTTCTTTCAATTTCAATATACATATATAATCGGCTTTTTTCACTTAAAAGGTTGATGTGCATTCAGGGAAAATCTTCGCACCAAAAAAAAAATGTTGTGGATGCTAAAGAACCCAGAATTAAAAGCATCTCTCTCTCTCTCTCTCTCTCTCTCTCTCTCTCTCTCTCTCTCTCTCTCACATAAGGCTGAAGCCTGGAGGTCAATCAAGAGCATGAGCCCATGCAACTTTATCACTGTCCGTAAGGTTCGAAGGTTACTCATGAATGACAGAGGGAAGAGACCGTATGATACCTTAGCTGAAGGACAACGCCCTTGAGATTAACCATATATGCATAAGCCCCTCTCCACCCATAGTAGCACAAGGCTGAACAATCTAACAAGCAAGCATAGAAGAGTCTTACAAGCAAGAGCCCGTGCCTTGCATAAGGCAAGGCAATCTCAGCTCAGTTCCCAGACTCTCTGCCAGTGCAAGTACCTGCTTACCAGGTGTAACGGACTGGTTTCCCCCCCCCCCCCCCGTCCGAAATTCCCCCCGGGGGAATTCTTCTTCTTGGGGTATTAAAGCCAACACTTGTTGTTGGCACGGGCCTTTCCCTTGGTTGGCCCGTAGGAAAACCCCGGGGGAAATATGGCCCAGGATATATATCCCCCGGGGGAACTTTGTCCCAGGATAATATCCCCCCCTCTGGGCCAAGATTCCCCCTTTGCTTGGTGGGAGGTAACCATTACTTTTTTTTTTTTTTTTTGCCATGGAAATCAATTTCAATGGGATTTCATAGAAAAGCTGCACAAATTGCAAGACAATGAAGGGTTACATTTAGGCAATAAATTGAGGTCACAACATATTGCGTGGATAAAAAGAACAATGAATTTTAAGCGTGCTGCTCAGTTTCTTAAGTGAATCCGTATCAAACCCAATGCAATATTGCTTAGAAAACAAACTTGCTGATTTCGAAGGATGTGAGGGAACAATCAAATTCTTTAGTATATATATCCTCAATTCAAGAAATTTGTGTAGACGTAACTATAAACCTCAAAAAAAAAAAATAAAATAAAAAAAAAAAATGCCGGTTTGTTTATAGAATTTATGATGAAGGCTGATATTGGGATAGTCCAAGGGGTTGTGACCTGGGAATGGGGTCCGGGGGCTTGCCCCCGGCTAGGGTCTGTGACCTGGGAAGGGGGTCCGGGGGCTTGCCCCCGGCTAGGGGTTGTGACCTGGGAACTACTAGGTCAGGTTAGGTGGGTTTGTTAGGTTCTGTACCATTTTACAAATCTCAAATGTGTTAAATTATCATGTTTGGCCTATGTTCAGCCATTTACATGATCCATATGTTTTACCAACTGGTTACCTTGTTCTTATTTAGCATTTCTGACCATTATTATTGCTGTAAATCAATCGTTTATGTCATTTCCCCACCCTAAAACCCCAGGTTTCCCACTCGGTTCCCCCATAATCTCTGGTAACACAACTGAATTGGTATCATCTCCTTTCTCTTCCATAGTGCTTCTTAGCATCAAGTGTACTTTTTATTTCGTGCTGGACAGTACGAAAGAAGAGTAAGGTTTTCATTATATATATATATATATATATATATATATATATATATATATATATATATATATATATATATATATATATATATATTTTTGGGCTCAAGCCATGGCGTCCTGATGGAAGGTTCCTTTTTGGTAGCTTCCTTGGGTAAATAACTACTAAGATATTCCCAGAGAATTTAACCACAGGTTATCACAGAATTCTAACTTCTGGAGCGAGTATCCTAAAGGTTTCCCTTTTAAGACATCGTATATCAACAGGGGACGCATGTATTAACGCGCCACATAGCTATCTACACCCCGAACAGAGTTAAGGCTTCGGTGTGTAAAGGCAGAGAATAGCTGGGAGCCGTTCCATAGCTAATCTCATCCGTGGCTACTTTTGGTACTCGAGACGTAAACAAACGGGCGCCATTGCTTGAATGACGTCACGTTCGTCTTCATCCTAAAGCTAGTAGCTTGCCTTACTTAGACGGATTTTCCCTGTGCTATCTTTATCGCCTTGCATCCTTATTATGTCGCTACCTTCGGCCTCGCCTTCTTCTGGAAAGTTGAGTACAAGGTTCCAGTATTGTTTAGTTAAGCTCTGACCGTAAAGTAAATATTACTTTTCGAGATATTTGTTGTTTTGTGGCAGAGCTGTGCCTCTACCGGACCCGCCATTTTATGGCGTCGTTGTTGTTCTGCATGCCTTATTTAGTTAGCCACAACAACGCTTCCGGCCTCAATTACTAATCGATAACATTAGTTTATTTAGTCTTCATAGCTAGGAACTTTTATATCGTGTTTTGACGCTTTTTTACCGGTCATCGATTGACCCTATACCAGTTGGCTACTATAGCCCCCAGGCCAGTGCGCCTATATATCAGTGTTCATGCATGATTTATCAGTGATCCTAGGCTTACTTATGAAGATAGTGGCATTATTTTACAATACTATTGACTCTGATGCAAGTGTTTTCGCCTTCAGGGACCATATAGGGGATGGGTTAGTTAGTGTACCTTCCTAACCTAACCTACATGTAGGACCCCTATATGCTCCCTTCATCCCCCTGGCCCTTGATTCCCTCTGCGTAGCCTTGCTCCCCTTACCACGTAAAGGGATCAAGCTCTTACCAGAGTATTTTATCGCCTCTCAGTCCTCCCTAAGGGAATGAACCCCCCTTAGGGTTGCGCCTGAGAGTGAGGAACGGCTAATCTTTCCTCTATGGCTAGGACTAGTCTACGACTGTCCTGCGATAGCGATATGTCTTCTATCCTTCCTAGTTCAGGACGCTCAGCCCTGCTCTAGGTTAGGTTTTGGAAGGGTAATTCTGTCCCTTGCTGAAACTGTACCCATGCACCGTTTCAGTCAGACTGCCTTACCTTAGGTTAGGGAGTGTCCTCCCTTCCTTAGTAGCCGCTCTGGTACAGAACCCCTTTCATGGAAGACTCTTCACTTCTCCCCTCCCCACCTATCTCTTGTATAGCCTAGCCTATACTTAGGTTAGTCTATACCCATCTGTCCCCTGTCCTACAACTCCTCCTTAGGGTGGAGTGATAGGGCAACCTGGAGCTTCTGCGTACAGTCCGCTCTGGTACATATACCCTTCATAGTGTCCTATGGGGTTAGCCACTGGATGTGTTCTGTATACAGGGGTCTCCCCCTCTTTGGGTGTTCCCTAGCCCTCCCTTGGGATACCCTAGCTCCCGGTCCTCTGCGGCCCCTGCTTCTGGGTGATAGAGCCAGCCTCTATCATGGGTACACCCTCTCAGGGGGGGATGTCTGGGAGTCCATGACTGGACTCCTTACATCCCTCCCCCTGTCTCTTTCACTATCCGGGTGCCGGTCCCTTGCCGCCTCCACTGTCGGTGATACCCACCTCCTACCTTGGTGACTCCCTCCATACCCCCATGGCCGCCAGTCCTCCGTGTGCCGGGGGACTGCCGCCTGCCGCCGGCTTCCAGCCGATGGCTCTTCACCTCCCTCATAGCTTGGCCGTCCGCCCGCCGGCCGGCCACCAGAGTGCCGGCATCCAATGCCGGCAACCCGGTTCTGCCATAACTATCCTTGATCCTGTCACCACTCTGGCATCCTCCGGCTGCCGGAGCCGCTGCTCCCTCTGCCGGGGCGCCGCCGCTGTGCCGGCGGCCGCCACTGTGCCGGCGGCCGCCACCCTGGTATTACTTTTGACTTATACTGTCTGTACTAATGCCAGAAACTCTGCTGGAGCGGCCTCCGGCGTGCCGGAGGTCTGCCGGACCCCCCGGAGGCGTCAAGACGACTTGCACCCCCTTCTACTAGCTATCACCTCATACTGATAGCCCTACACTGCAACCAGATGGCCTGTTTACGTTAGTGGATCAGTACCTTGATACTGTTCTATTAGTAATCATGCTGTCCTTTTGCATTCTTCAGATTTCCAGCATGCTGCGTGTATCTTAGCGCGGCTGGTTGCCGGAAGCAGTTACCCTTGGGGATCCTTTAGCCCCCTAATTTGGGACTGAGTGGCCTCAGTCCCAAACTTATCCTTGGTAATTTCCATGGAATTCCATTACCCTATGGATTCTGAGGGAATTCTATCCTGTGCCTTCGGCCATCTCGGATTATCCAAGGATGAAGCTTACGGTAGCCAGCTGGGCGAGATGCATGGAGTATGTTTCTTTACTCTCTCAATCCTCTGTGCATCACACCCTTTATCAAGTTAAAATTAATGATTAATATTAACTTAGCTTAAGAGCCATTCTTATGACTCCCCCCATACTCATTTTCTCTTTCTTCCACAGGAGGAGCAGATGAAGTGTGACTTCGACTTCTGCGCTGTGAAACGCCCGCACTTCTACGGGCATACGGCTTGCAGGACTCACGCCCCTTGAGCTAACAAGAAAGGGGATTTGAAATTCTGGGACCCACTGAATTGTACGGTCTGCCAGGCTCACCTAGTTGATGCCTTCCATAACCCTCCCTCAGCGGAGGTCAGGGACACTTCTTGGGAGAAGCTACGCAAGTGGGTGCTTGGCTTCCAGAAGAATGCCACCGGACCGTACCTGGCCACTGAAGAATTGAGGTCACTTCTGTTCCCTAAGGCCTCCCCTGATTCTGTGGTACCCAAGGATTCGATCCCCACTGTCCAAATTACAGTGGAACCTGATGTAGTCATGGCCCAGTCCATGCACGAGTGCCGCCTGGATTCCGAAGATGATGAACACATGTCGGATGTCTCGGAAGACACGGAGAAGACCCTTATGGCTCAAGGGGCTGAAGATGATGAAGACCAGGTGGAGTACGCCGAGTCGGAGCAAGAGGTCGCTCCTCCTTCCATCACCGCCCCTACTCCTACACCGACGGAAGTGTCTCTCCCGTCTACCTCCACTACCCCGGAACCCTTGCCATCCACCCAAGAGATGCTCCGGATGATTAAAGCCATCATGGACGACAGGCTGAAGGAGAATCAGGAGTTCATCAGGTCTATGATAGGATCCAAAGAACTGAAGAAGATCTCGGTTAAGGATCTCCCCGCTTGCTCACATGCCAACCCATGGAGGTATGCTGAGCATATGGTTATAGCGACCGGCAGGATCTTCGTCAGTGACAAGATCGGCACGGTCCCCCTGGAAGACGTGGAGTTCTTCCCAAATTTCGAGGCCTACCTGGACTGTTACGTCCGACTTCGCTCTGAACCTGCCTCTAAAGAAGAGACCGAACCGAAAGAGGAGATAGTGTTCGATCTCGCGAAGGCCCAGGCTATGCTAGCCAATACGTTTAAAAGTAGGGGTTTTACCTGCTCTAAGCTTCCGGCCCTGAGCAAGAAGCACCCTACCTAAGTTGCACCTGAGAATGCAGTCCTTCCATTCATGGAAAAGGCCTTCGCTGCGTGCCTCAAGGCTGTGGAAGAGGGAAAAGCCTGCCCTGCACTGGAGGAGTGCAGACCCTTCTCCATAGTCACTCCCCCCGACACTCGACACTGGAAGGACATCCAGCATACTTTCGTGGTGGGAAAGCTAGATCCTGACGTCGCCGGACGTCAGTTTAATGAAGACCTCCCGAAACTCAACGATCACCTCCTTCGTCGGGAACAAGATACGAAGGAGAGGCTCGCAGCATCCATGTCCCACCAGGTCCAACTGGACATCATGGCCTGTGACACCAGAGTACCAGACCACTACATGGTACTTGCCAAATCCCACATGGCAACCCTGGTGAAGGACATGTACCACTTCATGAAGGCTCGGAGAGCCTGTCGTGAATTCGTGTTCGCAGGTGCCACTGTGAAACATGAACCCCGGAGGCTGATTTCCTCCAACATCTGGGGCAAACACCTCTTTCCTTCTGACCTTGTGAAGGAAATCACCGACAAAGCCGCCACGGAGAATAGGAACCTTCTCCACAAGTGGGGCATGTCAAAGAAGAGGAAATCCTCTCAGGACGACGGACCTCAACCTAAGAGGAAATCCTCCAAACAGAAACCCCAGCAACGTCAACCAAGACGTCAGTTTCCGGGACCCGCTACCTCCCAAGTGGCAGCTCAGCCACAGCAGACCTTTCAGCTGGTCACCCAACCGGTCTTGTCACAGTCACCGGTTTTCACCCCTGCTTTCGAGCAACAGACGACTACCTTTCGTCCCAAAGGTAGAGGCTCAAGCAGAGGTGCAGGCAGAGACGCGTCTCGCCGTCCCTCCAGAGGCAGAGGAGGAAAGGGAGCTAGCGGCCGAGGCAGCAAGCCCTCGGGACACCAGAAGCAATGAAGTGCTTCCGGTGGGAGGAAGACTCCGCCAATTCCAGGATCGTTGGACCTTCGATCCCTGGGCACACAGCATCATCAAGAAGGGTCTAGGCTGGAGTTGGACTCAACCACCCCCAACATTCCAGCAATTCTTCCAACAATCAACCCCCCTTCTGGAAGAATATGTCCTAGATCTCTTGAACAAGAAGGTGATAAGGAAGGTAAAGTCCACCAGGTTCCAAGGGAGACTGTTTTGTGTCCCCAAGAAAGACTCCGACAAACTCAGAGTCATTCTGGACTTATCCCCCCTCAACAAGTTCATAGCGAACGACAAGTTCAAGATGCTGACTCTTCAACAGATAAGGACCCTTCTGCCTCGAGGTTCTTACACGGTCTCCATAGACCTGGCGGATGCCTACTGGCACATTCCGATGAACCATCACGCTTCCTCCTACCTAGGATTTCGACTCCAAAGGAAAAGCTACGCCTTCAGGGCCATGCCCTTCTGCCTCAATGTGGCCCCTCGGATCTTCACAAAGCTGGCGGACGCCATAGTACAACAGCTCCGCCTCCGAGACGTCCAGGTGATGGCCTACCTCGACGATTGGCTAGTTTGGGCTCCATCGCCCGAGGATTGTGTAAAATCCTGCAGCAAAATCACCCAGTACCTAGAACACCTGGGATTCAAGATAAAAGCGAAGAAATCTCGCCTCTCTCCAGCTCAGAAGTTCCAATGGTTAGGAATCCATTGGAACCTTCAGTCACACCGCCTTTCCATTCCCCAGAAGAAAAGGAAGGAAATAGCAGGGTCTGTCAAGCGACTACTGAAATCCAAGCGGATCTCAAGACGCCAGCAGGAACGAGTTCTAGGCTCTCTACAGTTCGCCTCAGTAACAAACCCAGTGCTTCGTGCACAGCTAAAGGATGCCGCGGGAGTCTGGAGACGTTCTGCATCCATCGCTCGAAGAGACCTCAAGAGACGGCTCCCAAACAGACTTCGACTTCTCCTCAAGCTGTGGTCGGAAGCAAAGGCCCTGAAAAGGTCCATTCCTCTTCAACACTCACCTCCATCACTCAACATCCACACGGACGCTTCGCTGGAGGGTTGGGGAGGTCACTCCCACCAAAAACAGGCTCAAGGCACATGGTCTCCCCTGTTCAAGACGTTCCACATCAACATCTTGGAGGCCATGGCGGTCCTTCTAACTCTGAAGAAACTCTCCCCGCCTCCCTCGATCCATATTCGTCTAACCCTAGACAACTCGGTGGTAGTTCGATGTCTCAATCGCCAAGGCTCAAGATCGCCCCAGATAAATCAGGTGCTTCTCCCAATCTTCCGTCTGGCAGAGAAGAAGAAATGGCACCTGTCTGCAGTTCACCTACAAGGATTCTGCAACGTGACAGCGGACGCTCTATCTCGGACAAACCCGATAGAGTCGGAATGGTCTCTAGACGCAAGATCATTCTCCTTCATCTCCCACCAAGTCCCAGAACTTCAGATCGATCTCTTCGCAACGAGCGGCAACAATCAACTTCCTCGGTACGTGGCCCCGTACGAGGACCCCAAGGCAGAAGCAGTGGATGCCATGTCACTGGACTGGAACAGATGGTCCAAGATCTACCTGTTCCCTCCCACCAACCTTCTGCTGAAAGTCCTATCCAAGCTGAGAACCTTCAAATGGACAGCGGCCCTAGTGGCTCCCAAGTGGCCCCGGAGCAACTGGTACCCCCTGGTCCTGGAGCTGCAGCCCAAGCTGATCCCTCTCCCGGGCCCAGTTCTCTCCCAACAAGTACAGAAGTCGACTGTCTTCGCTTCATCATCGAAAATCAAGGACCTTCATCTCATGATTTTCTCTCCCTAGCCACAAAGAAGAGGTTTGGGATCTCGAAGAAAAGTCTAGACTTCCTCGAGGAATACAAGACCGAATCCACAAGACGGCAATACGAATCATCTTGCAGAGAATGGGTCTCTTTCGTCAAGACAAAAAATCCTAAGGAAATCACAATTGATTTCTGCATGTCCTTCTTCATTCACCTTCATGGACAGGGATTAGCAGCCAATACGATTTCAACTTGCAAATCGGCCTTGACTAGACCAATATTGTATGCCTTCCAAATTGATCTGTCCAGCGACATCTTCAATAAACTGCCGAAAGCATGCGCTCGTCTACGCCCAGCACCCCCACCGAAACCGATCTCCTGGTCATTGGACAAGGTGCTCCATTTCGCCTCCAACTTAGATAATGATTCATGCCCTCTCAAGGATCTGACTCAGAAAGTTATATTTCTCTTTGCTCTTGCCTCAGGAGCCCGAGTCAGCGAAATAGTGGCATTATCAAGAGAAGAGGGTCATATCCTGTTTACTGATTCAGGAGACATTACCCTCTCCCCGGATCCGACGTTTCTCGCCAAAAATGAATTACCCACCAAAAGATGGGGCCCCTGGAGAATATGCCCCCTGAAGGAAGATGCCTCTTTATGCCCAGTAGAGAGCCTCAAGGTCTATCTTCGCAGAACTTCGAACTTTGGTGGAGGCCAACTCTTCAAAGGAGAAACATCGGGCAGCGACCTGTCACTGAAACAATTAAGAGCGAAAATCACCTACTTCATTCGCAGAGCGGATCCCGACAGTACACCCGCTGGTCACTATCCTAGAAAAGTTGCATCGTCTCTGAATTTCTTTCAGAGTATGGACTTCGAAAGCCTTAAAAGTTTCACAGGCTGGAAGTCCTCGCGTGTTTTCTTCAAACATTATGCGAAACAAGTGCACGAAGTCAAACATTTTGTGGTAGCCGCAGGTAGTGTTATGAAACCTGCACCTAACTCTGCATAGAACAGTGAGTTACTTGGGACTCTAACTCTTCGGGTGCCTATGTTGACCCTCGAGCGATATATAGTGATGTCGAAAACACTTAGTGCTTTCTTATAACTGTTCTTATCCCAGGTGAAATGTCATAGTTGTCACACAAGTGCCGCATGCCTAGAGCATGATGCGTTTTAATTAAAGACTAACGTTCCTCGAGGACGAGTGCCTACTAGTAAATTTGAAATTCCCTTTCAGATTCAAGAGCAAGTCTTTATTACTATGTACATTATAATTTCTGTAAATTAACTTTACTTATTGCTGTAATTCATTTAATTTCTGCAACTGTGAAATAAAATTTCTATTTTATTACTTGTGCGTCTCAATCCGCTCCTACTTACTATGAAATACATGCCTGTCATAGTTTTATTATCCCATTTCCTCATGGTTCATGAAGATTTTAAGGTCCTAACCCTTATCTTATATTCACTCTTACAAAGTAATATTCCAATACGAATACTTACTCTTCATACCCTGGAGATGAAACCAACCTTCTCAGCACACAGTGTCCAACCACCACCTGTCTGCCTTCCAGAATGTTCCGATACGAATGCCAACCATTCAGTCTCGTCTCCAAGTTCTTCAGGTTCTTCTAACAAGGTGAATAGCCCTTCAATAACCACTTTGACCTCGGCATGGCCCGTGGGAACTTCACTGCCAAGGGGGGCAGGAAGATTCTTCCCTACGGTCCTTTATTAAGATTACTATGCTAACTTGTTCAAAGCCCTTGGCACTTACCAATAGGGGAAAATCTACCACGATACATTGATTCTCTGGTATTCTTCCATCAGGACGCCATGGCTTGAGCCCAAAAAACGGATTTTGAGCGAAGCGAAAAATCTATTTTTGGGTGAGATAGCCATGGCGACCTGATGGAACCTCCCTGCTACTTCGTCCAGTTTTTAGGTCCCACCCTGCTCTGCTGTATCATGGTGATCGGCAAGCACCTGGCTTCAGGATGAAGACGAACGTGACGTCATTCAAGCAATGGCGCCCGTTTGTTTACGTCTCGAGTACCAAAAGTAGCCACGGATGAGATTAGCTATGGAACGGCTCCCAGCTATTCTCTGCCTTTACACACCGAAGCCTTAACTCTGTTCGGGGTGTAGATAGCTATGTGGCGCGTTAATACATGCGTCCCTTGTTGATATACGATGTCTTAAAAGGGAAACCTTTAGGATACTCGCTCCAGAAGTTAGAATTCTGTGATAACCTGTGGTTAAATTCTCTGGGAATATCTTAGTAGTTATTTACCCAAGGAAGCTACCAAAAAGGAACCTTCCATCAGGACACCATGGCTATCTCACCCAAAAATAGATTTTTCGCTTCGCTCAAAATCCGTATATATATATATATATATATATATATATATATATATATATATATATATATATATATATATATATATATATATATATATTTCCTAATATTTTGTCAAACTCACCGTTGATTATTTAATTCATCAAAATAGTTTCTCTGTATGGGAGAGTGGGGGAGAAATGGCCTACGGGGGGAAAAATATCCTAGGGCTGAAATTCCCCCCGGGGGAATAACAGCCCGGGCTGCTTTTCTCGGGGGGGGGAATCAATCCTAGGCTAATTTTCCCGGGGGGGGGGGAGGGGGGGAAATCGATCCTAGGCTAATTTTCCCGGAGGGAATTTCAGCCAGGGGGGGAAAAATTTCCTACTACACCGGTAGGCCCTGCTGCTTCCTCCGGTGCCTTAGACGACCGCGGAGGTAGCAGCAGTAGGGGATTCAGCATTATGAAGCTTCATCTGTGGTGGATAATGTGGGAGGTTGGGCTGTGGCACCCTAACAGTACCAGCTGAACTCGGCTGAGTCCCTGGTTAGGCTGGAGGAACGTAGAGAGTAGAGGTCCCCTTTTTTGTTTTGTTTCATTGTTGTCGGATACCCCCAAAATTGGGGGAAGTGCCTTCGGTATAAGGGATGGATCCAGAATTCTGACTCCTAAAGCGAATATCCCTTAAAATTGGATATCGCGTAAACAGAGGACGTATTCTTGACACGTCTTATAGCTATCTACACCCCTAATAGCGTTTCCCCTTCGAGGGGGAAAAAGTGGCAAGAATATATGAGAGTCGTTAAAGAGAAAACGCTCTCGACAATCCTACTGTACTGTAAATAGTGCGCCGAATCGCCACCGCGAGGCGCCACCAAGCCATTCAGTTCACAGACTCCGGACAACTGAACCTCTTTCCGGACCCGACGTTTCTCGCCAAGAACGAGCTGCCCACTAAGAGATGGGATCCCTGGAGAATCTGCCCTCTGAAGGAAGAAGCATCTCTCTGCCCAAGTGGAATGCCTAAATGTCTATCTTCGTAGAACTTCAGATTTTAAGGGAGGTCAGCTTTTCAGGGGAGAGACGTCTGGTTCAACATTATCCTTAAAACAGTTAAGGGCAAAAATCACCTATTCTATACGCAGAGCGGATCCAGACAGTACACCCGCAGGTCATGATCCGAGAAAAGTTGCCTCGTCTCTGAATTTCTTTCAGACGATGTCGTTTGAAAGCCTTTGTGCTTATACTGGATGGAAGTCATCCAGAGTTTTTCTTCAAACACTATGCGAAGCAATTATAGGAAATAAAATCTCATGTGGTGGTGGCAGGCAGTGTTATAAAACCTGCTGCTTGATTACTGCGAAGAACAGTGCACTAATTGGGACTTTTAGTGAAGGGTGTACATGATAGACTCGTAAGACATATCATGTTGAGTATTGTGTTTAATGATAACACTATAGACTGTTCTCTCTACACAGGTGACATTAAGCATAATAGACTGACACAAGTGCCAGGCATACTTATATGCACAGTGTTCCTAGTAACAACAGAATACATAGTGAAATTTTATATTTCCCTTAGAGTGGCTAATGTTTTCCTTTTCAGGTAAAACTTATTTTAATTCTGTTATTACTATTTATGCTTTTATGCAGAATTGTTCTGCATAAGATGTAATTGAATACAACCATGATTTCTATTTTTGTAATAAACAATAGAAGGAATCTTTGCGTCTCTTTCGCCTCAAACATTCTAGATTAAGAATAAAGTCAGAGCATCCTTGATTCTTTTAATATTTAAGAAAATATTGGGGAACTAAGGTTAAGACTGTTCCTAGCAAACAGGTAAGAACTGATTGTACTAAACTGTTTATTTTACTGAACTAAGGTTTCCTACACGTATATAAACCTGTCTGTCTTTTTTCAGCCAGACTTGGGAGGTATCAGTAACCTATCTAGGTACAAACTATACTTTATGTATATGATGACACATATACAAACTGTTTGCTAGGTTGTTCCTTGAACTCACAATCCTCGGGTTTTTTTTTTTTCTAGAGTCTACCCAGACTCTTCCCTGTAGGGAGCAGGAAGAGCTGACATAGTTTATGATCAGTTAATTGATGTATAACGGTAACATCAAATGTCTCTAGGTCTAGAAGAACAAATAGGAAATATTTATCTCGAGATAACGGCACTATTAAAAATCCACAGATACATCAATGCTCTGGTAAACTTCCATCAGGACGACATGGCCTGAGCCCAAAAAACGGATTTTGAAGCGAAGCAAAAAATCTATTTTTGGGTGAGGTAGCCATGTCGTCCTGATGGACCCACCCTCTTTTTGACTAAAAGATAATGAATCCCTCCCTATGGTACTGTATCTGGAACACCTACAAAGCTACAACGAATGGCTTGGTGGTGCCTCGCGGTGGTGATTCGGCGCACTATTTACAGTACAGTATGAGTGTCGAGAGCGTTGGATCTTTAACAACTCTCCTATATTCTTGCCACTTTTTCCCCCTCGAAGCGGAAACGCTATTAGGGGTGTAGATAGCTATGAGACGTGTCAAGAATACGTCCTCTGATTACGCGATATCCAATTTTAAGGGATATTCGCTATAGGAGTTAGAAGTCTGGATACCTTTGGTAAATTCTCTGGGATATATCACTGTAGTCAAATATAACCTAGGAAGCTACTAATGAAGGAACTTCCATCAGGATGACATGGCTACCTCACCTGAAAATAGATTTTTCTTCGCTTCAAAATCCGTTATTTGATCCGAAAATATAGGTTGATGACGGTCTAAGCAGGCTTGATCTGCTGAATTGAATGTAAACAATATATGAGATTATAATTCGCTATGTTTTTACTTAAAAATACCATCCTAAAATGTGAAAATTACATGCATTATTATTGGATACGGTTACGTGAAACACCAGTTTAATCAAAATCCGGTTAATTTCAAATATAGCTGTAAGTTATTACCACAGTAGATGGATATACGCTGTACAAAGAGAGCTAGGACCAGCTGGGTCTAGAGATAGGTTAGTGGATCAGAGCACTCCCAGTGTGAAGGAGCGCGGGCTATTTGAAATCATTGTCTAGCTTGATTTTATCGCGATTTTTATGGGAATTTTCTTTTAATAAGTGTTGCATTGTTCTTGGCTGCGAAAAACCAAAACCGTGAAGCAAGAACCCATTATTAATGAGGGCTGACTGAATGATAAACTGGTTGTGTTCCAAAGTCTTTCTTCCCAACTTGACTTATTAAAACAATTTCAGCTTTATCAATGCTATATCTTGAAGAATTAATTAGTCCTTTTTTGGTTCGTTTTGGAAGTTCGTGTAGTGCATATTCAACACCAGAAATGTGAACCCTGCTCGTCACTCTCCCTCAGTCTTGCATCACCTCGGTCTCTCCTCGTGTGCATCTCCTGCTTCGGTCCCTTTTAAGCAGAATCACGTTTTTAAGTAAAAGAGTCATGTATTTGTATACAATAGTACATACTGTACTCCTGGACATTGTTTATATTTATGAGGTAATATAGAGTAGACATGTGATTTCCTACAGTCCTGAGCAATAGATGACACCAACGCATCAGGAGTGTGTGTCATGCTTCAAGACTGTGTAGAACTTCATACAAAAATGGTTAGTTATAAAATATATACACTTAGTAAATCTTGAATTGTTATACATACATATACAATACAGTATTGTACAGTATTGTTTATTCTAAATGTGCGGGAGAGTTGTCAAATAGTCAAGTCGTCCACACTAAAACAGCAAAGCTTACAGTACAATTAAACTTTACTGTGGTGATAGTACTGTACATATATTACAGTAATATACACTACAGTATCACTAGATAGGAACAGCAGTGTTTTATTGTTATACTGTTAGTGTATGATGAATAGGCGTACTGTGTAAAATTATAGTTCCTGTTAGAGTAATGACTGCTATAGTACTAGTATGATGAGGACAGGGAAGTGGGGAATATGGGGAAATGATAAGTACCCCTGGATACAATCCAGTTTATAGCCCGAGGGCAGGTACCTGGGATGGGAAAGGAGAAGGGAAAAAGGGGGGAGAAAAGGAAGTACAGGGAAAGAATAAAAGAGAGGGGCAGACCCTCATGCGACATTAGATAGTAGTATAGTTATTTTGAGACAGGAAGAGACAGGAAGGAATAGGGAAAGTTTTTTGGTTCACGCCAAGCAAAAGGACACCAATCGACTGTCACCAATTTGTTGATTGAGTAAGGTATGATGGTTAATGAAGGTTATTGCTTTTTTTTTTTGTTTGATGATATAATGTTTAAATGAAATTACAATTTAATTGCAAAAAGAATATATAATGAAATCAATCAGATGAAATTAATCTGGGCCTAGGAGGATTGCAATTGATCCTAGGCTCCAGTCTCTTCCACCAATAATGATCACGAGCATGTTCAATAGTGAGATTTCTAGTTCGGGTGCAAAGGTCGTCATCGTCTAAAGCAAGTTTGGGGTAGTTTGTAGCGCTACGGCCAAGCGTCCTAATTTGCTTATTATCGCTCCGACTGTTATCTTGTATAGAATAAAAACGTTTGGAAATGGTCTGCGGATCTTAAATATGTTGTGTAAGGGGGGGTTCGGGCCCCTGGGTAAGGACACGGCTTTTAGCATAGGCTAGGTGGGTTTTTTAAGTTAGCTTCTCCCGTTGTACTCGTAGGTAAGGAAACTGTTGTGTAAGGGGGGGGGGGGTCCGGGGGGCGCAGCCCCCCTGGGTAAGGATACGGCTTTCAGCATAGGTTAGGTGGGTATTTTAAGTTAGCTTCTCCCGTCAAAATCGTTTTTAGAACGAGGGCCACAGTTCAAAATATTCCCGTTTTCTACGGGATCTGGCCGTCACCCTACAAAGGCTCCCAAGTTTGTCCCAGGTTTTCTGGCCAAGCCTGTGAAACCAGACATTAAGAGGCTCCAATTTGGAATAAGCATGTAATTCCCTAATTGTATTGTAATAGGGAGGGCTTTCTTTGTAGGCTCTCCTCAAAGCCCTAATTTGAATTGCCTGCATTTTATTAAGGGAAGTTTTGCTGATTGCTCCAAATATTATGGTGGGGTACTCTAACTGTGGCCTTACTAAAGATTTATATAAACGGAGTTGAGTTTTAGTTGATAAGTATTTAAATCGTAGCAATTTATCAAAAGTTTTTCTAGAAACAGCTATTCTCTCTTTGACGTGTGAAAGTATACCAGATTTCTTAAAGTTACACCCAAGTATTGTGGCCTTTTGTTTAAATGGAATTCTAACATTGTCAACAATGATTTCTGCAGGACTGCGAGCTGAAATGGGGAGGAGCTGGAATTTGTTCAAGTTTGTTGTTATTTTCCATTTCTTTTCGTAATTATTTACTTTTTGTATTTCCCTGACTGTTTTAATTTGCAGCATACGCTTGTTCTTATTAGGAATAGATATTACCTGGGTGTGGTCATCTGCAAACATGATTTGCAGACAACCTGGAGCAGGAGGAGGGGTGTCTCTGATATAAAAATTGTAAAGTGAAGGAGAGAGAACACTGCCCTGAGGAACACCAGATAGAAGTGGAAACTCTGGTCCAATATATTCTTTAATCTTGATCATGGCCACTCGATTATCAAGAAAGTTACACAATAGCCTAGTAGCTAGATTTGGGAGTTGTGCTTCTATGAATTTGTATTTAAGGCCCTCGTGCCATACCTTATCAAAAACTCGGCTGACATCCCTAGATATTAGGTTACAACGACCCCCAAGATTTGACTTGACCGCAATGTATTCGTAAAGGCGAGCTAATGCAAGTTAGGTCCCTTTACCCCTTGTAAATCCGTATTGATTGTTATTGATAAGTAAATTCTCCTCAAGGAAATCCTCCAATCTTTCTTTAATAATTTTCTCAAGTATCTTACCCAGTGTCTCTAATAAGGATATAGGTCTATAGTTAGAGACTGAGGTGAGGTCTCTGCCCTTTTTCCCCACAAAGGGAAGTATTGCTTTTTTTAAATAATCTGGCCAATAACCCATACTAAAAGTTTCATTAAAGATGTTGCAAAGAAAAGAGGGCATCGAATTTGGCAAATTACTAAGGATAAGCTTATTTACTTCAGACTGGCCTGGAGCTTTGTTTTTAAAACTTTTGATTATTTTAATAATATCTTGAAGTTGAATAGGTTTGAGGAAAGGGCCATCTTCGTCAAGTCTCTCAAGATCTACTGAATCATAAGGTATTATATGATCAGCATGTTCACGGATTGACTCAGTGACATGCTGTTCATGTCGTTGGTCAAACCTTAGATTTTCTATTGGGTCTATTCTAAAAATATTGGACCAGAAGCCTCTGAAGATCACCTCCTGATCTTGAGATGAATAGATCTTCTCGTTATTATGGGTGATGTATGCTATTGGTTGAGAAGTTAAGCCCAACAATTTCCTGATCATGTTCCAAAATTTTGCAGGATCTTTATAAAAGCCTTCACATTTGTCTAACAGAGTCTCCCAAGTAGAATTAATGAGGTCAGTTGATTCTATTTTAATCCGTTCTTGTATATTATGAATATACTCTAAAAGTTGATGTGTGGGGCCTCGGTTGTTAATTAATTCTAGGGCATGCTTAAAACGGATCTGAAGTAACTTTAGGAAATCTGTTTCTTTAGTATAAGGTAATATCCTGAAAGTTTTAAATGGGATATGGAGCTCTGAGGCTCCCTTGATCATCCTATACCAAAAAGCTATCTTATCGTCTATGTACGATTTATCTTTTAAGATGTTATCGGGTTCGTCAAAAGTAGAGAGAGAGTCATCAAGAGTGTCCTTAAAACGTTCCCAGTTCGCGTTGTTCAAATCTATAGTTGGATTAGCAACCACCATAATGGGTCTCACAGTAAGCTTAAAAATAATGGGAAGATGATCCGAAGTGGTTAAGGGGCCTTGAGTGAGGGAGTAATTAAACATATGAAATCTATTTGAAAGCAGAATATCTGGCTTAATAGAGGTTCTTCTGGTAAAATACTTATCAAAATCTGGTCCTAAGAACCTTATAAGGTTTCTATTCAACAGGCCATTGATTAATGTGCCAATAGGGTTGATTCTGTTATAACCAAGGGCTGGATGAGCTGCATTAAGATCAGCCAGCAGATAGACAGGGATGTTACGTCTCATTAATGATAATATATCTTGCTGTGGAAATATTGGGTTTCTTGGGGGCAGATAGGTCGTGGCGACTAAAATTGGTCCCTGTACTGTCTGTATTTCGACAGCGATAAGATCGTGATTGAAACCATCAATTAACTTGACAGCAACATCCCGTCGAACTGCTATTGCTGTACCAGCCCCCTGTTCACCAGAGGTGTTGCACTGGAACACATTATAGTTCCAGATCTTGATACGGGTAGAGTCAGGAATTCCTGTTGAGTTAAGAAGTATGAGGTGAGGAGAGAGGGAGGAGTAGATATTAGCAAGTTCCTTACACCTGAGGAACGTCCACTTTAATACATTATGTTGAATCACTGTGAGGGAATCCATTATGGTAATCGTCCTTTGGTCAGATCGAAGAAGCCTGATTTTATTCTACTGAACTTATCTGGAGTGATCCGGACAATCTTGGAGATGTATTTGTCCAGTTCAATAGAGCCACTGTTAATGGATTGAACCACTGTGGAGTTAGCTAACTTTTCAGTGTATAAGTATTTCATAGTTTTGGTCTCAAAAATCAATTTCTTAATTTGGTCATGAGATGCGGATTTAGGGGGGTTTGATAAATTGATGGAAGTATACAATTTTAGACCAACCTTAGGAGGTGCTAGATTCATTGGAGGAAGGGGAGGGAGAGCAGTAGCTCCTAGCAATTCAGTGTCCAGAGGTTCAGAAGTTGAGGTAGAGGGCTGTGGTTGTCTTTTTGCAGGATTAGCAGGCTCTGATATATCCGAATCTGTGTCACTCAGTGCTCTTTTCCTATTGGCTTTAGTGCTATGTACTGCACTGTAGCCTTGCTGTGTCCTGTATATAGTGTACCCGTGTGCGCATGTACTATACACTTACTGATTATATGTATTCATTTAATTACAAACAACTCATTTTGTGATAAAACCAAGTAGAAACAATAATAGGCAGTACTTGGTATGTTAATTATCGGAGCGTAGGCAATGGGCAGTGAGCTATGTTAGGAGTTATAATACAGGGGAACTAATATGCACTGAGAGCCCTTTTTCAAATGAGATGGTGAAAGTGTGCACATTAAAGCAATACCACTCTCCCCACAGCACTGATTTTTGCAGAAATATACTGGAGAACCATCTTGTACCTATTCCAGCACTCTTGCCACAAGTACCAAAGGATTTGGATATCTTGGGCTTTTGCAGTTGCAAAACTTCCAAGTGTCAGACCACTAGATGCTCCTGTGTGAAAGCAGATGTTCTATGTACGATCAACTGATGGATGTGATCAAGTAAACACTGATATTGAAAATGAAGAAAGTGGAAGTGAAAGTGAAGAATGTAACTTTTGATTTGTGCCATTGTGCATCTTTCTTCATTCGAACTTCTCTTCCTTCTGCCATGTAAATGCAAATTATTGAGCAAGCTGAACTTGCATATACTCCCAATGTTTCTGAAAATTACATGTATTTTTTATTATTGAAATTGAAAGCGGTGAAAATTCTTCTTCCCAGTTTTGAGTCATGATGAACACAAGCAATGACAGTTATCACCATCAGCCCATACATCATTCATTCATTCACGTAGATTGCCATGCCTATAGCATGACACAGGCTTTTGTCGTAAGACAGCCGGTAAACGATTGGTTCTGTAAAGGGAGAACTCCAGAGGAGTAAAAAATTGTATTATCAAAAGGGAATGTTAGTTTTTGAAAGGGAGAAGTTAGTTAGATTAAAAGGGTTAGGAACAGGAAAAAGGATGAAGGATGAGGGGTAAGGATGATGAATGAAGGATGGGAATGACAAGACGTGAAAGGGGCAGAAAGTAACCCGAAAAAGGGGACTCCTTTTTAGGTCCACGAAAGAAAGTTTTTAGTTAGAGAAAAATTATTGATAGTAGCAAGTCCCAGTAAGTAGGAGAGACTGGGAGAGGAGAGAAGAATTTTCAGTAGGAGAAAATAAGAGTAGGCTTAAGCAAAGAGGCTCATTCCTGCTCTATGTTAATTTGGAAAAGGTAATTGAGGAGGTTAGAAGGATTGGGTAGGTTATGTGAGAGGGGGGAGGGGCCCAGTTCTGTACCACGCTCGGTAAGTTAGTACGAGAGAGGCCCCTCAAGGATCAGTTTATCCCTGCAACTGGAAATGTTGCAGGAATTGCTGTAAGGTGGAGGTTGAGGTTAAGGAGAGGACTCTGGCAAGGATCTGGAAGGCAATGGGTATGAGGTCTTGCAAGGTGAGGGACTCAATTTCTTGAGACAAGGTTTGGGTAGGGAATGAGGATGAGGGTTGTTGCTGATCCTTTTGAGGAGCAGTTGCAGGTAGGTGCTGGTCCTTTTGGGGAACAGTTGCAGGCCGTTGCTGGTCCTTTTTAGGACCAGTTGCAGGTGTAGACGCAGGAGCAGTAGCTAGCTGACGTTGTCTTCTCTGGCGAGGAGTTCTCTGTTCTTTAGGTAATTGGGTTGGTGCTGGTTTGTTTTGGTTTGAAGAGGATGTATTCTTCATAGCTGCTATCCTCTTGAGACGCTCTGGGCAGCGCTTATTCCAAGCATGGTGTGGCTTAGAACAATTGGGGCACTTGGATGTGGTTTGTCGACCTTCTTTGTGGGCCTTAATGCACACTTCTGTGCTATGTCGCTGGCTGCAGACACCGCAGATAATGGGGCCTCTGCAATCTTCTTTATGATGTCCAAAGCGTTGGCATATGTAACATCGAAGGGGCTCAGGTGTATAATCCTTGATGGGGAAGGTACCCCAGACTCCTAAGTCCAGTTTGGAAGGAACTGGACCTATAAAGGTGGCGATGAGACGTCGAACAGGAACGTCATCTTTGCTTGTGCAGCGAACAGCACAGTCAATGTTGCTGCACGACATTGCAATGGAGATAGGCATCGACACAGGATACCTGGTAATGACTGCTTTCTTCCTGATGAAAGCAGGATCCAGCAGCGTTAAGGTGGGGTCTTCCTGAAGGAATCTGGCTATCTCCACGTCCTTGGGGTAGATGATAAGGTCACCTTTCCTTTTGGGTCTTGCAGTGAGTTGCATGCCTGGCTTGGCAGCCATGGCAGCAACAGAGGCATAGGAGAGTGTGGTGGTTTGCCTGTGAAAGTCGAAATTTTGGCAGAGGCTTCTTTTGCTGTGTAGCTGGGATGTTCTCTTGTATGGCAGTGGCTTCTTGCAGGAGTGTCTGGAGGCAATCTGTGCAGTCGCAGTCCGTGGAGTGGGCCCCTTGTTCGGTCTCCATGGCGTTGGAGGACTCAGGCACGTGGGATGAAGGATGACTGCTGCTGCAATTGACTGCTGTGAAGTTGAAGGGACAGGCAAGGATAAGTCTGTGCTCTCAATCCTTGGAGTCACTGATGGCGATGGTGGGGCTGATTCTAGAGCTGGTGAAAGTTTTTCAGGAGTCTTTCTTCTCTTGGGAGAGGGTGTAGTCCCTTCCCTGGGAGCTTCTGCCTTTTGAGTAAGTTTTGTGTACGTAATAATATTGGTAGATGCATCCTTACACCCCTCACATTTACATCTGACATGATGATTGTATACAGCTGGGTCGAATGTGAGGGTAGTTTCTTTGGCAATGGTGTCAAATGTGTAGGCACGTCGCCGTTGGTATGCTTCACAGTTGTTGCAGTTACAGTCCAGACTATTAAAGTAGTCCTCACAGTGTCTGGAGTCTTCACGATAAATGCTCCATCCCGTTTTCCCAGATGAAAAACGGACATTGTGGCGAAACTCTACGGGGATTGCAGTGAAAATGTCACCCCCGGGAGGTTATCCAAGTGTTGAACATAGGCGATGTGTCTATAGTCCAGGCGAGGAGTTGTTGTCAGCACCGAGTCTAAAACGAAACTGCCCATACATCAAGAAATGCCAAGTAATATTAGCCAAGTGCACCATAGAAGTCTATTTCATTAATCATTATACTAAATTATCATATTAGTGAATTTTGTGTGATGAAGAATATAGTATTCATTTAGCTGAAGTGAATGTACTTATTCACTATATCAGTGAATTAGGAATTGATCTCTGTCAAACTGAGTGTTCAAATTAATAAACTTAATGTGTAAACCTATATTTATAAGCATTTCATACTTAAATGTGCTTTGTCATATGAACGTTCACTATTTCACTTTTGAAAGCCATCATCTTGTATTTTAATCTGGTGTAATTTAGGTTATAGGTTAATTGACAAGTAAATTCAAAGTACGTAAAGTTGGGATTTTTCTTTAAACGTTTTCTTTTTTATACACAATTCTGTTCCTGTAAGCTCCTCCAAAGTTTTCTTAAAACTGCCGTATGGTCTCTCTTAACAGAAAAACTAGTTGCATTGACCCTTTTAACACATTTTTTTCTTAACATTTTATTCTATAGAGGTTTGTGATAGGTTTGCAAATAAGGAGTTATGGGGCTAGGTCGTCATCATACATAGCCTACATTCCGCTAAAAAATCTATTGTCCACCTCTAAGAAATATGAATCATTAGAATGTTATAGTTTCTAGGCCTGTATTTCCATATCTTCTTTACAAAAAAATCTCTAGATATGAAATGTTACTTTGAAGAATTATATACAGGATATTCAGTTCTCTCATAAAATCTATTCTAAAGTTACTTTCACATAATTAGGTATTGAAACCAGTAAAGTTTTATTCGGTATTTATGAAGAATTGCATCCATAAGCATTGAAACATTTATTTTTTTTTTAGAAATTATTTATATGTTGTAAATGATACAAAGGCTTTATTGAACTGATCTCTTTAAATTTCCTCATGATTAATATAATAATAAAGAAATTATAACCACGATATTGCTGAAATGTTCATAATTTTTAGAATTATTTACATAATAATTCTTGTTCTTCATAATTATCACAAGTCAAAGGAAGGGATAGTTTGAAAACCTCTAGTTGTGACAATATCAGATATGACAAAAATACTGTTAACACGCCTATTACCATATGAGGTAAACGAGTCAGTCGGCGTATTTACGTGAATATGTTTCACTCCACAGCAACCAAAATACGATTCCAACTTGGTCGCGCGATCTGGGAATCTTCACATTGCACAGCGCCAAGTGAGAATATTCCAACACTGCAGATTCTGAGATGGGTCGCAACATATCCACTCCTTCATCTCCTAATGCTTTCCATGGCTCCACAGGAATCATGTCTGGTCCAGTTGCCTTCCCAGTCTTCATCTTCCTCAGTGCATTTATTACCTCTTGCCTAGAGAACCTTATTACCATGCCAAAGTTCAACTGCCCATCCTCTCTTTATAATCTATCATTTTCTTCATTTAATAGCTGTTCAAAATATTCTTTCCATCTCTTTACAATGTCTTCTTCCTTTCTAAATACTACACCATCTTGATTTTTTTATTTGTTTGATGTGTTTAATATCTTTGGTGCTCTTATTTCTAGTCTTTGATAGCTTGATCATATTGTTTAATCCTTCCTTTATCCACAGCTCATTATACACATCATCATATGCCATTGCTTTAGCTTGGGCTACTACCTTCTTCACCACCTTGTTTTTCTCTCTGAACCTCTCTCTGTCTTCCCTTGACTGTGACTCTTCCCATCTCTTCTTTGCCTTCTTCTTTGTGACAAAAGAATATCACTGAGATTAAAAGGAAAATTTCATAAGACGGTGGTAAGAACAGCAATGCTATATGAAACGGAAACAGCAAGCATGAGGAAGACACATGAGACGATGGATGTGGCAGAAATGAGAATGCTTATGTGGATGTCTGGGATGACAAGAGAGAATCGGATAAGAAATGACTACATAAGGGGGTCGACAAAGGTGGTGGAAATATCAAAGAAAGTGCAGGAAGGGAGGCTGCAATGGTATGGACACCTGATGAGGAGAGATGAGGAAGACGTTGGGAGACATACTATGGAGATGTAGGTTCAAGGAAGAAGAAGAAGAGGGAGTTGAAGAAAGAGATGGAGGGACTGTGTGAGAGGAGACTTACAGGAGAAGGGAATTGATGAGGCGGAAGGCAGAATAGAAAAAGATGGAAACGGCTGGTCCGCAACGGCAACCCCATTTAAAAATGGGAACCAGCTGGGAAGAAGATGAGAGAGAGAGAGAGAGAGAGAGAGAGATGCACGGCTAGGCAATGTTTTATCGTGATAGATAGTCTTTTTATATGTACAGTTAAGTAAATCATTCCATATTCTAAATAAAATTTATTTTCTGTGCTATACAGTACGGTATACTTTACCCTTGCTGCAAGATGTGGCGATGGAGATGGGCATGGTGATTAGATATATATCTATGACTGCTTTACTCTGGATAAGGGCGGGGTCAAGCAGTGCCAAGGCTGGTTCTTCCTGGAGACATCTGGCAGTTTCCTGGTCCTTTGGGGAGATGATAAGGTCTCCTTTCTGGTTTGGTCTGGTTTCGAGTTGTATACCAGGCTTTGCAGCCATGGCAGCAACGGTAGCGTATGAGATGGAGCTGTCAGTTTGATGTAATTTGAATTTTGGCAGTGGGTTCTTGGTTTCTTTTGGAGCTGGAATGCTGGCAGCAATGGCAGAGGCTTCGTTCAGGAGTTGAGTAAGGAAGACAGTGCAGTTATAGTCCAGGGAATGGTTTCCCTAAGGGACTGACTGGGTCTCAGCAGAATCTGTTTCCATGGCTGTGGAAGTCTCAGGCGCCAAGGTTGGAGGGGTAACTGTAGCTGCAACTCTCTGCAGTGGAGTTGAAGGTGCAGACAAGGATTGAAGAGTATTTTCAGGCCTTGGAGTTGTGACAGGTGATGACTGGGGTGTGGGAGGCACTGGAGAAGGGCATTCAGGGCTCTTCCTTCGCTTTAAGGGATGTGTGTCCTATTCCCTGGTGGCTTTAATGGTTCTGTAGTGCTTCAGGATCTTGTCAGAGGCAATTTTGCACTGCTGGCAGCTACATCTCATGTTATGAGTTGGCAGTGATTTGTCAGAAAAATCGGTAGTTCTGAGGCCTACTTAGCTGAAAAGTTGCGCTCTTCTTTGTGAATAGGCAATACAGCTATCACAGTTGCAGGGGGCGTCAATGTAGCGGTCCCTGCAGTAGTGTTGTCCGTCAGGAGACAGGTGCCATGTCCAGTCTCCAAGGTGGAAGACGGGCATGGTGACGAAACTCTAAGATCAGCACACTTAGCAAGAAAGAGAGAGAGAGAGATGTTGTCGGCGCGAGAGCTCGGCTGATTCCTCGTTCGTTCATACGTTCGTTCTAGATTGTCCGGGCATTGTGCCCGGACTGGGGCTCTTAAGACTCGAAGTCATATCCCTAAAACAGGTGCAGCGCCAACCTTACGATCGGTTCCGCAATTACAAGTTCTCGGCTCTCAAGAGACTTATTCTTTCAAATCAGTAGCTGTTTGCAGAGCTGTTCCACTCAATAATTGGTAATCAGTTTGCTCAAACAGCAAGCTTCAACACAACAACCTCACCTGCCCGGGATTACAGTCGCTCAGCTCCTTGAGCATAACTATAAGTAGGGAGGTGCGGCTGCTCAGCACTGAGAGCATAACTGCCAGGGGGACCAGGAAACCAGGTCCATACTGGAACCGAAGGGAAAATTTTTAGTAATAGGTACAAGTAGCGACAGTAGCAAGTCCCAGTGAGTAGAAGAGACTGGGAGAGGAGAGAAGAAACTTTAGTAGCAGAGAAAAGTTGCTTATTCCTGTTCAATGGGGGGAGTTGCTAGGGCAGAGAGGAGGGATTGAACTGTATTAGAGTGAGTCTTGGCAAGGGTACAGACTTTCAGTACTAGCTGCAGTATTAAGGGGATCAGCATTTCAACTGGCAAGGACTCTGCTTGGGAAATGATGGAGGAGATTGAAGGGGAAAGGGAAGGAATCTGACCAGGGGTGGGAGCAGGGTCGGTGACTGGGATAGGAGCAGTGGTAGGAGTTTGGGCAGTGGTTGTGGTAGGAGCCACTGGATCAGTGACCACCGGAGGACGAGGAGGAGGTCTGGAACGTGGAGCCCGTTGAGGCTTTGATAGTTGCAGCAGTACTGTTGTTGGAGAGGTAGGTGGATCGATCTGTTGAGCTGGTAGTCTTTTCAGGAGGTCTGGACACCTGTTCCAGGCATGATGAGGTCCAGCACAGTTGGGGCAGTTGGCATGGGTCTCCAACCCTCCTTGGTGCGCATCTATGCAGGTTTTAGTTGGGTGACGGCGGCTGCAGACACCACAGACCGTAGGAGCCCTGCAGTCCTGCTTATGATGTCCAAAACATTGACAGTTCAAGTAACGCAATGGGTCGCTTTTGAAGTCCTTTACGGGGAATTCTCCCCACAGTCAAAGGTCCAATGATTTGGAAATTGGGCCAAACAAGGTGACAGTCACTTCCTTGGTGGGTTGTTTGTGGTGGTCCAGTCTCCTTTTAGCTTTGGAGACATTGCTGCAGTCAGTAATGAAAGACAGTGGCATGTTTGTTGGGTAGTGGTAGACAACTGCCTTTCTTAATTTCTTCTCTGGGTCCAGAAAGACCAGGGAGGATTCCCGCTGAAGAAGCCTGACACTGTTCTGGTCCTTTGGGGAGATTATTAAGTCCCCCTTGAGGTTGGTTCTGGCTGTCAGCTTGATGCCAGGGTTAGCAGTTGCTATGACAACTACTGCTGCATATGAAGGTGCACCTTCCACAGCTGCCAATTTAAACTTTGGTAGCTGCTTTGGGTCAGTGACAGCTGGCAGAGGATCTGCAGCCCGCTCACTGGCGGCTGTTCTATTTGGGACTGGAGCAGGGTTGATGGTAACAGTCATTAGGGTGGATGAGGCTTCCTTTAGGAGTTGAGACAAGCATGGGGGTGCAGTTGCAATCATCCAGGTGCAGAGCTGTTGAAGTGTCTTTTGAAGAATCAAGGTCCATGGCTGATATGCTGGCCATATGTTCTGAAGTTGAGGTCAGTGGAGTGGCAGCTGGTGCAGAGATGTGGGTTGTCTTGATTGTAAGTGTTGTCATTGGAGGTTTGTTGGCAAGCCAAAAAGCATTAATACACGGTGGACAATCACAATCATGTCAATGATGTTGATCTGGCCTGGGTAGTTGATTGCAGTATTTGACAAGACCATGTATAAACTGGTGTCAATTGAGAACTTTCCTGTAAGGTCCTTCAGTGTCTTGAGGTGGAATGTCTTGGTTCCTTGGCCGGTCTTTCCTTTCCATGAAAAAGGGAATGCATGCCTTAGTAAGTGATTTGCAGTCCCGGCAATGACAGTCCTTGGGTGGTGGGCCATTAATGGGTCTTCTGTAGGCACAAAACCCACATGGTTCATAAGTTCTTCTCTGAAGCCGACATAGTACCTGCATTTTATGCATCTGCAGTTACTAGTGGAGGAGCTAAATAGGTTCTTGCAGTGCTTAATCCCATCTGGGTACAATGACTTTGCAAAGTTTGTAAGCTGTTGAATACTTGTAGTCATTGTATTTCCGAAAGCCTGGTCAAAGACCAGCGGATTCTGGTTCACAGCCGAAAATTTCAGCCAGTTCCAATCGGAATTACAGCCAAAATTTACAGCAGAAAACTGGGAGGGGATATGGGAGTCCCAGTGCCGGGTAAGCTGGTTCTTGATCGGAGAGAGTGATCCTCTCAGTCTGGGAACTGAGCTGAGACTGATGCTTCCTGTTATTGTTTGTCTATATTGCCCAGGCCTTGTGCCTGGACAGGGGCTCTATGACCACTGGTTTTAGCCCCAAAATCCTTGTTATGTGTGTTTGTGTAGATTTCCTTACCTTGTGTAAGACATGGGCTCTTGCCGTTGGGCAGCCCGTAAGTCCTCGTTATGTGTGTGTGTGTAGATTGCCTTACCTTGTGTAAGACATGGGCTCTTGCCGTTGGGCACCCCATAAAATCCTTGTTGCTTGCTTGCTTGCTTGCTTGTTAGATTGCCCAGCCTTTATTGCTGGACACGGGCTCTTGTGTTGGCAGCTCGTCAGTGGGGATTAGATAAGGTAAGGGATATTTATTTAAGGATCAGTACACAGGTTTTGGAGGGTAGTTTAAATTACATAGTTTCTAGTCTGTGGACAGCAACCCCGAACAGTCTGTTAGTTCCCAGACAACAGCCTAGAGTTTGATCTCTAGATGGGGCCCTTTGGCAATATTCCACGCTCCCAAGAGTTTTCAGGCTGCTCTGCCCCTAGAGCTTGTCCTGAGAGGGAGGTCCTGCAAGGCAGAGACCTAGTCAATCTTTCTCATATAGTTCAACCCGTATGTGCTGTCGGGAGGCAGTCTGTCTGGATGCTACCGTTTATAGCATCTTGTATTGGCAAAAAGTAAGGGGCTTGCTGTTAAGGCCACATCTCTCTCACCAACTAGGGTTCAGGCCCCCTTGGAACCACGAGCGGAAATAGTTGACAAAGGTTCTGTTCCTGACATCATTTTCACCCTTGAGGATCCTGTTTTTTTGCATGTCCTTGTGTTTCATATTAGTGTTGGAAAGATCAAGCACGTCGGCCCACACATAGGGGGTGTGGTAATTCTTTCCACACTTTATTTTAGTCACCCCCGTTATTCCATTTTTAATTTTTTGTTTGTTATTTTCTGGAGTTTACGCATCTCGTTTTTCTTTTGTTTCCTTTGTAACCTTCATTATTATACCCTTAAATATTCATTGCTGCTAACATGTCGATCATTCCCCTGTAATGCTTTACCTTTCATCACCTCTTTCCTCTGTAGATGATTTTATCTCATTTCCTGAGCTCACAGTACATTACTTGACGATGCGACCGACGTCGACAATTTTAAAAAACAGCACTTGGTTGCGTTCTGTTCCAAATGCTCTTGAAGTTTTGTATGTTTAACCACAATTAGTTTCTATTTAAGTAACTCTTTAATTTACGTAACTCATTGATCTTAGCTTATTGCTATTTACATCTCAGTACCTATTTATAAGTCTGTTTAGCTAGGATATTTTTCTGTGTTATTGAACATCACTAAACGCCACTTAATTTTTTTGTATGTTTATTAATTTTTATAAGCCAGACAGTAGGATTTCTTTATAATTACTTTCCCCTGGAGTTTCAAGGATGATCCTTTTATTTATAAAAAGCACCCTTCACCAAACCACGTACTCATGGAAATTTGAAGAAGTACCCTTCAGCAAACCATGTACTCATGGAAATTTGAAGAAGAAGTACCCTTCAGCAAACCCCATACTCATGGAAATTTGAAGAAGACTCGACCGGCTCGAACCAGCTCAGCGGCGGGAGGTAGAAGCGTGCAAGCGGCCCACTTAAAAACCAGGAAGCGTGGAAGGCGGACGTAGGCATAGCCTCTTCATCTGAGACGCCGTTTTAACATAGGCATCGGTTCAACTACCTGTTGGTCAACCATTTACTAACCAACAGTATGCCTTACTTTGTGCCATTATTTAGAAGATAAACTTACGAAGACAAAACATGTCAGTGCAGAACTGAAGATGCACCATGTTCTTAACAGTTTACAAGATGCCTCCACTACGTCTACAATCAACCCTCAAGAGCGTGAGTAACTAATTAACGGTGCTCAACCTTGGCCAAGGAACTGTACCCCCTTTTTTTTTCTAGCCTTTATTTGACGATGTGCACATTTAGCTAGGAAGTCATGTTCAAACTGTCTGGTTTAATCATTCGTGGCGTGTCTATTATCATAAGTTGTGTTCCCGTTCCCCTCTATCAAGTTTGAAATTTTATTGCCCGAGAGGAATGTGTTCAAAGTAGTGAGTAGAACTTTTGGTATTATTTCAGTCATCATTTTTACTTTCATTGGTTGATTAGTCATTTGATTATTGATTTACGATTTAATTGATTTGACCATTTTCTTGGCATTTTTTCATTTTTCATATGCCATGCGGTCTTTATTCAAATTTCAATTAGGTAGTTTTGCTGTTTTTTCCTGTGTCAGGTTAAAATTCCTGTTGTACTTTATGGAAATAAACGCCATTTTTAGGTTAAAATTATAAACTGTTTTTAACTTGATCTTTACATTTTGAAATGACTAAATGAGTTATCACATAAGGTGAGATATGACTTAAGGGTAAGTTTATATTTACGTCAATCTAAAGCTATCGGTGTCAATCCTTTATTGTAATGTTTTACGGTATTACCGGTGGTCCTTAGGACGTTTTGACTTTTACAGTACTGCTTCCCCTAACTCTTTGTGAAACTGTTGTTAACGTAACTGATTCAGTCCAACCACACTTGATTAGGATTTACTATTCTGCGCCCTGGAGTAGCTTCTGAACTTCAAGGTGATATCGGTGCCGACAGTCCCGGTATAGAATAATCTTTGGACTTGAACGTGTGTAGGGAAAGCAAACCGTCTTCATTGCGGTTCTCTAGTTGGTCAAGTGTGAGAGTGTTGGCGCTCCATCATTCAGGCTCTGGTCTGGAAATCAGAAACGGGGAGGCCCACAAGATTGAAATGATAACAATTAGCGGGTTAAAGGATAAAAGCTATGAAGTTTTTTTCATCGCAAATTATGATTTTTGAAATTAATCCATTAAAGCCAACAAAAATTAAAATATTTCCCTGGTTTTTTTTTTTTTTCATTTTGCTATCATCCTGACAAGGAAAATCATGCACTTGAAAATGTTTGCCTCTAAATACAATCGTTTTCTTCTACATTTTCTGTTTATCCAAGCTCAGCTTACAGCTTGTTACGAGACAGCCTGTTCACTGCTACTTATGGTACTGTATATCTATTGCTATCAGATATTTTGTGACGAATCACTGATAATGTTGATAAAGTCACATAGGTAATGGGTAAAGAGCTTCAGAAGTGTGACAAACAAATATAGAGCATTTATGATGGATGATGTTATGGAAGCTTCGATAGGCGGCCAAGCCTGCTGCCTTTGGTACAATGGGGAATTTATATTTAGTTTAGAATGATGTAGTATACGTAGTTTGATTTTAGGGTGCTTCGATAGGCGGCTAAGCCTGCCGCCTTTGGTACATTGGCGAATTTATATTCAGTTTAGAATGATGTAGTATACATAGTTTGATTATAGGGTATCTAGTACTTTAGGCTGTTGTGTGAACCGGGAATTTGTGTGGTAGAGAGGGCGTGTGTCCTTCGCGTTTTTTACACAGTTTGAGCGGTTCAACAATTGAGTGTTTCTGAATATACATGTTGAGTTTTTGTCTCTAATTTGCTCTCGACTTTACAGAAGTCGCGTTGAAAAAGTAGTAATATTTATTCACAGCAATCCACTATTGCTATGAATAAATATTACTTAGTACAAACTAAGTATGGTTATTCATTTTTTTCAGTTTATCAGGCTTTAGTACCACCTATCATAGCTATCCTAAGCTATGCCACCAAAGCGTGTTCGGTTAAGCAGGAGCGAGTACAAAAAGAGAAGATTTAAGAGAAAGATAGACTTTATTGTGAAGACTAAGAGGAGTGAGGACCAGTTGAGCGAATGTGAAGATAATGAGGAAGAGTTCGAAGAGGAGTCTAAGGATAAGGACTTATTGGACGATTCTAAGACTGGGTCTAATAGGGAAGAGAAAGAAACTAGTGATCATGAGACTGAGGAGGATGTAGAAGAAACCAAATGTGAAGGAAGTGCAAAGAATGAAGTTGAGTATATTCAGAGAAGCGACTTTGGTTTGGTTCCGTTTGACCATTTGACGTTGGACATTCGTGACACTCTTATAGCTATTGGAGCTGAAAAATTCCAAAATTCAAAAGGGCCTTTTGTTTCTGGGAGAAAGGGTAGAAAAATGACCGAAGCATGGTTCTATAAAAAACTTGCAGATGGCAAAGGTGAGGCCATTAAAAGAACCTGGCTGCTCTACTCGCCATACAAAAAGGCAGCATATTGATTTTGCTGCATTCTATTTTCACACAGTCCACAGAATTCAAAGTCCAAATTTGAATTACCAGAAGTGGAAGGATTGTTTGCAAATAACTATACATGAGGGTATAACCTGGCACAGAAAAGCCTTCCTTGCATGGAGAGAAACCGAGGAACACCTTAGGAAGGAGAAAGATATTGATGAGGAATTGGCCTGGCAATTGAGTACTGTTATGGTTGAATGTTCCTCTACTGCTGATGGAATTTTGTTTTGAAATCAATTTATTTTCTTTTACTTCAAAGTCAGCATTGCTGTTGATGTGTATTTATGAAGCAAAAATTAAAAGCTGTTTACTTTATAATTTTTAAGTCACTCAATATAAAATACTTTATCACCAGTATAATTAATCTGTTATTATATATTTCAATATCCTATAACTAGGCCTTACAGCATAGTTAAGTTTCTATGTACATGGCCATGAGCAGCAAAGTGATTTCAAAGGGGGTTGGGGCTGATTTTAGGGTTGGGATTCGGGGGGGGGGGGGGCGTCACTAGGAACTTTGCCCTGGGGCAGCAGTTCGGTATGTGAGGGCCCTGAGCACGTCCTTAAGAATTCTCAGGTATGAGGAACGGTACACTATTGTTAGATAGTACCGACTAAGTGCATGTGGTTTAAGACTGATAAAAATTGCATGTAGCAATGTTGTGAAGTAAAATTCAACTGCATGAGTGTAGAAATGTGCACTAGTCGAGTGAAGGAACATAAATGCATGATCTAAATATTAAATAAGACTTTCAGTGTAAACACATCACCATTGATATGCCCAGCCTACAAAACATTGATGCCACATCGTAACTCTTACACATCAACTGGGTGAGATTATGCAAATGTATAGACAGGTGGCCATTGTTACAAAAATGGCTGTCATCTCTAAATGCTCAAGTTATCACATTTACTTACAAATTTACTTGATGAACACAACATGGTATGCACAACTGGGAATGTTATGAACGAACATCTATGCGTATAAACTACTACAATGACAAATATTTCTGGCAGCCGCTGCCATACTGCAAAATGGCTGACATATATTGCTCCTACTATCATGAAAATATTTGTATTGTTATTTCCACTCGAAAAAATGTATAGACACAGTCTTCCAAGATTGATATGTTAAAAGATGGACATACTGCATGCCATATGTAAAGTCGGGCAGACATTTTGAAAAGAGAGAGAGAAAAAAAAAAGATTGCCACAATATCTAATTATACAGCCGGAATTACTATCAAACCTTATTTCTTCATGTTGACCTAAGAAACTTTCCCAATTGGTTTCAGACTGGCCCCAACTACTAACCTACTAAGTTCATATAAGTGGCACAGTGAAAACAGTGTTGCCATTAACATTTTTCAGTTCCCGCTAGCCAGAACCCTAAAAATCGCTAGATTTGGGCTTGGACCCGCTAGATTTACAGAATATCCTACAGAGCTTAAATAAATCAACACAGCTGTGTGTGTAAAATTGTATATTGTTCATACATCTGTATCTATATGTATCTATAAAAGCACACACATATATAATGCACATTGAGTATTGCCCTTTGATGTTAAAAAAGATGAGAATAAATTTTATATGGAACTAGATACCTTACAGTATGTACAGACAGATAAATGCAATGTTTACCTTTATCATTAAATATGGCTCCTCCTGCCCCTTACCCTCTTCGTGAACTACTACAGCTGCTTGCGATGTTCCCTCAGTGGAAGTGATGTATGTCTATTTCGTTCCAATCATATTCAAAACATCTGGTGGCACATAATAATTAAAGCAGGTTTAGCCCCGAACGGATCCCAAGAATAGCACTTGTCCTTTTCGTTTGCATTCTATTTCTTATCTGTTTTTTCACAAGATTCATCTAGCTAAAAATTCTTTCAACCTCTGTAGTTGAATGAGGATACAAAACTTTCTTTAAGATAGTACTACACTTCGATCTCTCAATCGATGTAATTGATGGCATTTTGCTATCAGTGAGGCATGCCTTGCATACATCGTTCAAGTGATCGCAAGTTGACACAGAAGTATGCTCTGCTTTAAACAATGCCATACGTCCTTCTGGAATCTGAACTTCTCTTGATTTTCTTAAAGGCTGGAATAGTATTGTAAACTGTCTTGCACTGGATGAAGCGGCATTTGCCCTGTTTTTTTCCGTGAGCTTTCAAGTCACATAACTTAAGACACAAGAACGCACTGACAAAATTTACAATCAGGCACACTTTCACCACATTTCTTTTTTTTTTTTTTTAGTTAACCAATGTTTCAAATATTCATCTCGAATCCACTCCTTTCGAATTTTCTTTGTAGATCGAGTCTTTGGCATTTCGAATTTAGATTCAATACACCTGTAGCACATAGTAGCCGATATAGTCAACTTTAACCTACAGACATGTTTGCGTGGGTCCGATTAAGTTACACTAAAAAATAAAACTTGGTCAACATTGGTTGGCGGGGATAAAACAAACTTCAGTAGGAATCATGAGTGATACCTGTATGGTATGATAGTAGGTAACTTTGTAGCAACTGGTACTTGGAAATACAAACATCAAGTTTCGAAAGTTCTACTGCAATTCTATTTTTGTGAATTGGATAGGAATAACAATTAATGGGAACATGTTTTAGGAATAAAATCCAGGAAACCGCTAAAATTTTTCATACAAAGCTAAAATTTCCCGCTAGCCGCTTAACTCATTTTCTTCCCGCTAGATTGAAGCAAAAAGATCCAGATCTAGCGGGAAAACCGGTAAAATAGCAACACTGAGTGAAAACCTTATTTAACGCACATAGCCACATTATATCTTAAATTAAATAATAACGTCGCACTCTATAGATATAGTTACATCAGAGGTACACAAGGTTAGACAATATTGTCCAATGTTATACCCTGGAAAATTTTTATATCATGATAGTAACAACTTCATGATGTTTTCAAACTATCCCTTCCTTTGACTTGTGATAAATATAAAGAACAATAATTATTATGTAAATAATTCTAAAAATGATGAACATTTCAGCGATATCGTGATCACAATTTCTTTATTATTATATTAATCATGAGATAATTCTAAGAAATTATTTCAATAAAGCCTTTGTATCATTTACAACACATAAATAATTTCTAAATAAAAAAGAATAATAAACGTTTCAATGCTTACGGATGCAATTCCTCATAAATACCGAATAATACTTACCTGGTTTCAATACCTAATTATGTGAAAGTAACTTTAAAATAGATTTTATGAGAGAACTGAATATCCTGTATATAATTCATCAAAGTAACATTTCATATCTAGAGATTTTTGGCACAGTGTAAAATCCGGACGTCGGATGCCGTCCGGGAGAATAGAAAATCGCTTGTATCACCGGGAAAGACTCGAAAATACACCTCTTTTTTTGTGACTGGTAATGTTCACTGATACTTTCTGTTATTTTCTGAATAAATGTTCGAAAAATATTGGTCTATTTTCATGTTATTGAGAATAATCTCAATCGGACGTCAACATTACACTAACTGGGTAAAATAGCGGGCAGTTAGATAGTGTAATGTTGACGTCCGATTGAGATTATTCTCAATAAGATGAAAATAAACCAATATTTTTCGAACATTTATTCAGAAAATAACAGAAAGTATCAGTGAACATTACCAGTCACAAAAAAGAGGTGTATTTTCGCGTCTTTCCCGGTGATACAAGCGATTTTCTATTCTCCTGGACGGCATCCGACGTCAGACGTCCGACGTCCGGGTTTTACACTGTGCCGAGATTTTTTTTGTAAAGAAGATATGGAAATACAGGCCTAGAAACTATAACATTCTAATGATTCATATTTCTTAGAGGTGGACAATAGATTTTTTAGCGGAATGTAGGCTATGTATGATGACGACCTAGCCCCATAACTCCTTATTTGCAAACCTATCACAAACCTCTATAGAATAAAATATCAAGAAAAAAATGTGTTAAAAGGGTCAATGCAACTAGTTTTTCTGTTAAGAGAGACCATACGGCAGTTTTAAGAAAACTTTGGAGGAGCTTACAGGAACAGAATTGTGTATAAAAAAGAAAACGTTTAAAGAAAAATCCCAACTTTACGTACTTTGAATTTACTTGTCAATTAACCTATAACCTAAATTACACCAGATTAAAATACAAGATGATGGCTTTCAAAAGTGAAATAGTGAACGTTCATATGACAAAGCACATTTAAGTATGAAATGCTTATAAATATAGGTTTACACATTAAGTTTATTAATTTGAACACTCAGTTTGACAGAGATCAATTCCTAATTCACTGATATAGTGAATAAGTACATTCACTTCAGCTAAATGAATACTATATTCTTCATCACACAAAATTCACTAATATGATAATTTAGTATAATGATTAATGAAATAGACTTCTATGATGCACTTGGCTAATATTACTTGGCATTTCTTGATGTATGGGCAGTTTCGTTTTAGACTCGGTGCCGACAACAACTCCTCGCCTGGACTATAGACACATCGCCTACATTCAACACTTGGATAACCTCTCAGGGGTGACATTTTCACTGCAATCTCCATAGAGTTTCGCCACAATGTCCGTTTTTCATCTGGGAAAACGGGGATGGAGCATTTATCGTGAAGACTCCAGACACTGTGAGGACTACTTTAATAGTCTGGACTGTGAAGCATACCAACGGCGACGTGCCTACACATTTGACACCATTGCCAAAGAAAATACCCTCACATTCGACCCAGCTGTATACAATCATCATGTCAGATGTAAATGTGAGGGGTGTAAGGATGCATCTACCAATATTATTACGTACACAAAACTTACTCAAAAGGCAGAAGCTCCCAGGGAAGGGACTACACCCTCTCCCAAGAGAAGAAAGACTCCTGAAAAACTTTCACCAGCTCTAGAATCAGCCCCACCATCGCCATCAGTGACTCCAAGGATTGAGAGCACAGACTTATCCTTGCCTGTCCCTTCAACTTCACAGCAGTCAATTGCAGCAGCAGTCATCCTTCATCCCACGTGCCTGAGTTATCCAACGCCATGGAGACCGAACAAGGGGCCCACTCCACGGACTGCGACTGCACAGATTGCCTCCAGACACTCCTGCAAGAAGCCACTGCCATACAAGAGAACATCCCAGCTACACAGCAAAAGAAGCCTCTGCCAAAATTTCGACTTTCACAGGCAAACCACCGCACTCTCCTATGCCTCTGTTGCTGCCATGGCTGCCAAGCCAGGCATGCAACTCACTGCAAGACCCAAAAGGAAAGGTGACCTTATCATCTACCCCAAGGACGTGGAGATAGCCAGATTCCTTCAGGAAGACCCCACCTTAACGCTGCTGGATCCTGCTTTCATCAGGAAGAAAGCAGTCATTACCAGGTATCCTGTGTCGATGCCTATCTCCATTGCAATGTCGTGCAGCAACATTGACTGTGCTGTTCGCTGCACAAGCAAAGATGACGTTCCTGTTCGACGTCTCATCGCCACCTTTATAGGTCCAGTTCCTTCCAAACTGGACTTAGGAGTCTGGGGTACCTTCCCCATCAAGGATTATACACCTGAAACCCTTCGATGTTACAGATGCCAATGCTTTGGACATCATAAAGAAGATTGCAGAGGCCCATTATCTGCGGTGTCTGCAACCAGCGACATAGCACAGAAGTGTGCATTAAGGCCCACAAAGAAGGTCGACAAACCACATCCAAGTGCCCCAATTGTTCTAAGCCACACCATGCTTGGAATAAGCGCTGCCCAGAGCGTCTCAAGAGGATAGGAGCTATGAAGAATACATCCTCTTCAAACCAAAACAAACCAGCTCCAACCCAACTACCTAAAGAACAGAGAACTCCTCGCCAGAGAAGACAACGTCAGCCAGCTACTGCTCCTGCGTCTACACCTGCAACTGGTTCTAAAAAGGACCAGCAACGGCCTGCAACTGTTCCCCAAAAGGACCAGCACCTACCTGCAACTGCTCCTCAAAAGGATCAGCAACAACCCTCATCCTCATTCCCTACCCAAACCTTGGCTCAAGAAATTGAGTCCCTCACCTTGCAAGACCTCATACCCATCGCCTTCCAAATCCTTGCCAGAGTCCTCTCCTTAACCTCAACCTCCACCTTACAGCAATTCCTGCAACATTTCCAGTTGCAGGGATAAACTGATCCTTGAGGGGCCTCTCTCGTAATAACTTACCGAGCGTGGTACAGAACTGGGCCCCTCCCCCCTCCCCCATAACCTACCCAATCCTTCTAACCTCCTCAATTACCTTTTCCAAATTAACATAGAGCAGGAATGAGCCTCTTTGCTTAAGCCTACTCCTATTTTCTCCTACTGAAAATTCTTCTCTCCTCTCCCAGTCTCTCCTACTTACTGGGACTTGCTACTATCAATACTTTTCTCTAACTAAAAACTTTCTTTCGTGGACCTGAAAAGGAGTCCCCTTTTTCGGGTTACTTTCTGCCCCTTTCACATCTTGTCATATTCATTCCCATCCCTCATTCATCATCCTTACCCCTCATCCTTCATCCTTTTTCCTGTTCCTAACCCTTTTAATCTAACTAACTTCTCCCTTTCAAAAACTAGGCTAACATTCCCTTTTGATAATACAATTTTTTACTCCTCTGGAGTTCTCCCTTTACAGAACCAATCGTTTACCGGCTGTCTTACGACAAGAGCCCGTGTCATGCTATAGGCATGGCAATCTACATGAATGAATGAATGATGTATGGGCTGATGGTGATAACTGTCATTGCTTGTGTTCATCATGACTCAAAACTGGGAAGAAGAATTTTCACCGCTTTCAATTTCAATAATAAAAAATACATGTAATTTTCAGAAACACTGGGAGTATATACAAGTTCAGCTTGCTCAATAATTTGCATTTACATGGCAGAAGGAAGAGAAGTTCGAATGAAGAAAGATGCACAATGGCACAAATCAAAAGTTACATTCTTCACTTTCACTTCCTCTTTCTTCATTTTCAATATCAGTGTTTACTTGATCACATCCATCAGTTGATCGTACATAGAACATCTGCTTTCACACAGGAGCATCTAGTGGTCTGACACTTGGAAGTTTTGCAACTGCAAAAGCCCAAGATATCCAAATCCTTTGGTACTTGTGGCAAGAGTGCTGGAATAGGTACAAGATGGTTCTCCAGTATATTTCTGCAAAAATCAGTGCTGTGGAGAGAGTGGTATTGCTTTAATGTGCACACTTTCACCATCTCATTGGAAAAAGGGCTCTCAGTGCATATTAGTTCCCCTGTATTATAACTCCTAACATAGCTCACTGTCCATTGCCTACGCTCCGATAATTAACATACCAAGTACTGCCTATTATTGTTTCTACTTTGTTTTATCACAAAATGAGTAGTTTGTAATTAAATGAATACATATAATCAGTAAGTGTATAGTACATGCGCACACGGGTACACTATATACAGGACACAGCAAGGCTACAGTGCAGTACATAGCACTACAGCAGTCATTACTGTGACAGGAACTATAATTTTACACTACGCCTATTCATCATACACTAACACTAACAGTATAACAATAAAACACTGCTGTTCCTATCTAGTGATACTGTAGTGTATATTACTGTAATATATGTACAGTACTATCACCACAGTAAAGTTTAATTGTACTGTAAGCTTTGCTGTTTTCGTGTGGACGACTTGACTATTTGACAACTCTCCCGCACATTTAGAATAAACAATACTGTACATTACTTTATTGTATATGTATGTATAACAATTCAAGATTTACTAAGTGTATATATTTTATAACTAACCATTTTTGTACGAAGTTCTACACAGTCTTGAAGCATGACACACACTCCTGATGCGTCGGTGTCATCTATTGCTCAGGAAATCACATGTCTACTCTATATTACCTCATAAATATAAACAATGTCCAGGAGTACAGTATGTACTATTGTATACAAATACATGACTCTTTTAATTGAAAACGTGATTCTGCTTAAAAGGGACCGAAGCAGGAGATGCACACGAGGAGAGACCGAGGTGATGCAAGACTGAGGGAGAGTGACGAGCAGGGTTCACATTTCTGGTGTTGAATATGCACTACACGAACTTCCAAAACGAACCAAAAAAGGACTAATTAATTCTTCAAGATATAGCATTGATAAAGCTGAAATTGTTTTAATAAGTCAAGTTGGGAAGAAAGACTTTGGAACGCAACCAGTTTATCATTCAGTCGGCCCTCATTAATAATGGGTTCTTGCTTCACGGTTTTGGTTTTTCGCAGCCAAGAACAATGCAACACTTATTAAAAGAAAATTCCCATAAAAATCGCGATAAAATCAAGCTAGACAATGATTTCAAATAGCCTGCGCTCCTTCACACTGGGAGTGCTCTGATCCAATAACCTATCTCTACACCCAGCTGGTCCTAGCTCTCTTTGTACAGCGTATATCCATCTACTGTGGTAATAAATTACAGCTATATTTGAAATTAACCGGATTTTGATTAAACTGGTGTTTCACTTAACCGTATCCAATAATAATGCATGTAATTTTCACATTTTAGGATGGTATTTAAAACAGCAAATTATAATCTCATATATTGTTTACATCCAATTCAGCAGATCAACCCTGCTTAGACCGTCATCAACCTATATTTTCGGATCAAATAACGGATTTTGAAGCGAAGAAAAATCTATTTTTAGGTGAGGTAGCCATGTCATCCTGATGGAAGTTCCTTCATTAGTAGTTTCCTAGGTTATATTTGACTACAGTGATATATCCCAGAGAATTTACCAAAGATATCCAGAATTCTAACTCCTATAGCGAATATCCCTTAAAATTGGATATCGCGTAATCAGAGGACGTATTCTTGACACGTCTCATACCTATCTACACCCCTAATAGCGTTTCCGCTTCGAGGGGGAAAAAGTGGCAAGAATATAGGAGAGTCGTTAAAGAGACAACGCTCTCGACACTCCTACTGTACTGTAAATAGTACGCCGAATTGCCACCGCGAGGCGTCACCAAGCCATTCTTTGTAGCTTTGTAGGTGTTCCAGATACAGTACCATAGGGAGGGATTCATTATCTTTCAGTCAAAAAGAGGGTGGGTCCATCAGGACGACATGGCTACCTCACCCAAAAATAGATTTTTTGCTTCGTTTCAAAATCCGTTTTTTGGGCTCAGGCCATGTCGTCCTGATGGAAGTTTACCAGAGCATTAATGTATCTGTGGATTTTTAATAGTGCCGTTATCTCGAGATAAATATTTCCTATTTGGTCTTCTAGACCTAGAGACACTTGATGTTGCTGTTATACATCAATTAACTGATCATAAACTGTGTCAGCTCTTCCTGTTCCCTACAGGGAAGAGTCTGGGTAGACTCTAGGAAAAAACCCGAGGATTGTGAGTTCAAGGAACAACCTAGCAAACAGTTTGTATATGTGTCATCATATACATAAAGTATAGTTTGTACTTAGATGGTATATCTCTGTATAGGTTACTGATACCTCCCAAGTCTGGCTGAAAAGAGATAGACAGGTTTATATACATGTAGGAAACCTTAGTTCAGTAAAATAAACAGTTTAGTACAATCAGTTCTTAACTGTTTGCTTGGAACAGTCTTAACCTTAGTTTCCCAATATTTTCTTAAATATTAAAAGAATCAAGGATGCTCTGACTTTATTCTTAATCTAGAATGTTTGAGGCGAAAGAGACGCAAAGATTCCTTCTATTGTTTATTACAAAAATAGAAATCATGGTTGTATTCAATTACATCTTATGCAGAACAATTCTGCATAAAAGCATAAATAGTAATAACAGAATTAAAATAAGTTTTACCTGAAAAGGAAAACATTAGCCACTCTAAGGGAAATATAAAATTTCACTATGTATTCTGTTGTTACTAGGAACACTGTGCATATAAGTATGCCTGGCACTTGTGTCAGTCTATTATGCTTAATGTCACCTGTGTAGAGAGAACAGTCTATAGTGTTATCACTAAACACAATACTCAACATGATATGTCTTACGAGTCTATCATGTACACCCTTCACTAAAAGTCCCAATTAGTGCACTGTTCTTCGCAGTAATCAAGCGGCAGGTTTCATAACACTGCCTGCCACCACCACATGAGATTTTATTTCCTATAATTGCTTCGCATAGTGTTTGAAGAAAAACTCTGGATGACTTCCATCCAGTATAAGCACGAAAGCTTTCAAACGACATCGTCTGAAAGAAATTCAGAGACGAGGCAACTTTTCTCGGATCATGACCTACGGGTGAACTGTCTGGATCCGCTCTGCGTATAAAATAGGTGATTTTTGCCCTTAACTGTTTTAAGGATAATGTTGAACCAGACGTCTCTCCCCTGAAAAGCTGACCTCCCTTAAAGTCTGAAGTTCTACGAAGATAGACCTTTAGGCATTCCACTTGGGCAGAGGGATGCTTCTTCCTTCAGAGGGCAGATTCTCCAGGGATCCCATCTCTTAGTGGGCGGCTCGTTCTTGGCGAGAAACGTTGGGTCCGGAAAGAGGTTCAGTTGTCCGGAGTCTGTGAACTGAATGGCTTGGTGGCGCCTCGCGGTGGCGATTCGGCGCACTATTTACAGTACAGTAGGATTGTCGAGAGTGTTTTCTCTTTAACGACTCCTATATTCTTGCCACTTTTTCCCCCTCGAAGCGGAAACGCTATTAGGTGTGTAGATAGGTATGAGACGTGTCAAGAATACGTCCTCTGATTACGCGATATCCAATTTTAAGGGATATTCGCTATTGGAGTTAAAATTCTGGATACTTTTGGTAAATTCTCTGGGATATATCACTGTAGTCAAATATAACCTAGGAAGCTACTAATGAAGGAACTTCCTTCAGGACAACATGGCCTGAGCCTAAAAACCTCCCTTATTATTAAGGAATGCTACTGAAGGATATTTCATATTTGCTAAAAGAAACAATTATTAAATGAGCCATCATTTTCCAATTAGCATAATAATTTCAATAGTTTAATTTGAAATTATTCTCACATATTTTATTTACTTGTATTGTGAGTTGAATCCCACAAAGTTAACCGTTAACCGGAGTTTCATTCATGTTGCCTATGCACGATATTTTAGTATTTAGCTGTGTGGTCCTTGATTATAAAGCCTTAATAGACTGAAAAAAAAACAAAGATTTCATTTATTTCAGAGAGATTTTTGTTTTAATCAATTTATTGTCGTCAGACATTTGAGTAGAGAGAGAGAGAGAGAGAGAGAGAGAGAGAGAGAGAGAGAGAGAGAGAGAGAGAGATCACAGCAACCACCAATACTTTGATGAAATTTAAAACAAAAGTACATAAAGCACAAGTAACTATTTAAATAATCGTAATTTTCTAGAATGCAATAATGCTTCGAGGTATTTTAATCTTTTAATCTTCTGCGCACAGAACAATATCATCTGCATACAATATGTTCCATGGTACTGCCTCCCTTACTTCTTCTATTAAAACGTCCATCACTATGTTAAAGATAAATGGGCTCAGAGCCGACACTTGGTGTAATCCTACTCTCACCCCAAAACCCTCTGTCTCCCCAGCACTGCTCCTCATTCTAGTAAATACATTACGATACAACTCTTGTATCAGTCGAACCTACTTCTCTGGCACCCTCCTCTCCCTCAGAATCCTCCATACCTCTTGTCTTGGGACTCAGTCATAAGCCTTTTCAAGGTCAATGAATACCACATGCAGGTCTCTTTGCTTTTCCCGGAATTTCTCCATTAGTTGCCTCAGATAAAATACCCCATCTGTTGTTCCCCGTCCCTTCATGAACCCCCTCTGCTCTTTACCTATTTCTACTTCTTCTCTAAGTCTGGCATCTATCATCCTTTCCAGTATCTTCAAAGTGTGGGACATCAATTTAATACCTCTGTAATTCCCACACTCTTGGACATCACCTTTCCCTTTGAAGATTGGGATCAATATACTCCCACGCCACTCATTTGGTATCTTTTCCTGTTCAAAAATCTTTATCATGAGATCATACAGTATATCTGTTCCGCGCTATGTTGGAATCTGCGCCGATTCCAAATCGGGTTGCACGATGTTAGAATTCTTACTTTGTGCGGCAAAGTTGGAATGCAGTGTTGGGTTCCCGCGGGTGTTGACGCCTATATAAAGCACAATTTAGATAGATTGTGCATGATATATAAGTATTTTCTGGTTAGAGGAACTATGCAAGGATTGTTGAACCCAGGCATCGCTTTGATTTGCTATTATGTGATACAAAAGTGCCTTTCATTGTAAGTGTTTTATTACTACTGATTTCAATGATCAATGTTAAAATAAAACGATGGGAATTGATAGATTCTGGGTACATATAAATGCATTTTCAACAATCTCAGAATAGAATGAGAAGGGAGTTATATTGGGTAAGTATTTGTGTGTTAGTTACATAGTAATTTATAGCAAAAGATAGTTGAAGTTTGCATGAATGGTGGATATATGAATTGAGCCCGTGTCATGCTATAGGCATGGCAATCTACCCATCCATCCATTCATTACAGAGAGGTTGTACAGTATGTGCATGATCAGAGTGTTCTTGTATGTTTGCTGTAATGTGATGGATGTTTGTTGGTTTGTAACGACTAATTGCATTATATTTAATGTGAGAAACTACCAGCAGATTGTATATCCTTTCTTGACTTCCCAACATCAAGATGTGGTTATTATTGCAACAAAAAATCATTTGTAATTCATGACAATTGATAGTGTGTTAAAGGTGCTTTGAATCATTATAAAATTAACATACACACTGTTTATAAAATATCAAATGCCAAAAAAATGATATTAGTTAATTAACTACAACACCCTCCCCATTGTTTGTGAATTAGAGGCTGACATTCAACAATTTTAAGTGGCCTAAACACAGTGACGGATAGGGGTGGCAATTCCATTCTACAATAACTAACACGCCTTGGAAACAAATTAAACACACATAATGACCTGACTTTACATAATGGTCTGATCACTGCATATACGACGAGGAGATCACCCCATAGAGCCTAATACTGTTAACACACCTATTGCCATATGAGGTAAACGAGTCAGTCGGCGTATTTACGTGAATATGTTTCACTCCACAGCAACCAAAATACGATTCCAACTTGGTCGCACGATCTGGGAATCTTCACATTGCACAGCGCCAAGTGAGAATATTCCAACACTGCAGATTCTGAGATGGGTCGCAACATATCCACTCCTTCATCTCCTAATGCTTTCCATGGCTCCACAGGAATCATGTCTGGTCCAGTTGCCTTCCCATTCTTCATCTTCCTCAGTGCATTTATTACCTCTTGCCTAGAGAACCTTATTACCATGCCAAAGTTCAACTGCCCATCCTCTCTTTATAATCTATCATTTTCTTCATTTAATAGCTGTTCAAAATATTCTTTCCATCTCTTTACAATGTCTTCTTCCTTTCTAAATACTACACCATCTTGATTTTTTTATTTGTTTGATGTGTTTAATATCTTTGGTGCTCTTATTTCTAGTCTTTGATAGCTTGATCATCTTATTTAATCCTTCCTTTGTCCACAGCTCATTATACACATCATCATATGCCATTGCTTTAGCTTGGGCTACTACCTTCTTCACCACCTTGTTTTTCTCTCTGAACCTCTCTCTGTCTTCCCTTGACTGTGACTCTTCCCATCTCTTCTTTGCCTTCTTCTTTGTGACAAAAGAATACCACTGAGATTAAAAGGAAAATTTCATAAGACGGTGGTAAGAACAGCAATGCTATATGAAACGGAAACAGCAAGCATGAGGAAGACAGATGAGAAGATGGATGTGGCAGAAATGAGAATGCTTAGGTGGATGTCTGGGATGACAAGAGAGAATCGGATAAGAAATGACTACATAAGGGGGTCGACAAAGGTGGTGGATATATCAAAGAAAGTGCAGGAAGGGAGGCTGCGATGGTATGGACACCTGATGAGGAGAGATGAGGAAGACGTTGGGAGACATACTATGGAGATGTAGGTTCAAGGAAGAAGAAGAAGAGGGAGTTCAAGAAAGAGATGGAGGGACTGTGTGAGAGGAGACTTAAAGGAGAAGGGAATTGATGAGGCGGAAGGCAGAATAGAAAAAGATGGAAACGGCTGGTCTGCAACGGCAACCCCATTTAAAAATGGGAACCAGCTGGGAAGAAGATGAGAGAGAGAGAGAGAGAGAGAGAGAGAGAGAGAGAGAGAGAGAGAGAGATGCACGGCTAGGCAATGTTTTATCGTGATAGATAGTCTTTTTATATGTACAGTTAAGTAAATCATTCCATATTCTAAATAAAATTTAATTTCTGTGCTATACAGTACTGTATACTTTACCCTTGCTGCAAAATGTGGCGATGGAGATGGGCATGGTGATTAGATATCTAGCTATGACTGCTTTACTCTGGATAAGGGCGGGGTCAAGCAGTGCCAAGGCTGGTTCTTCCTGGAGACATCTGGCAGTTTCCTGGTCCTTTGGGGAGATGATAAGGTCTCCTTTCTGGTTTGGTCTGGTTTCGAGTTGTATACCAGGCTTTGCAGCCATGGCAGCAACGGTAGCGTATGAGATGGAGCTGTCAGTTTGGTGTAATTTGAATTTTGGCAGTGGGTTCTTGGTTTCTTTTGGAGCTGGAATGCTGGCAGCAGTTGAGTAAGGAAGACAGTGCAGTTATAGTCCAGGGAATGGTTTCCCTAAGGGACTGACTGGGTCTCAGCAGAATCTGTTTCCATGGCTGTGGAAGTCTCAGGCGCTAAGGTTGGAGGGGTAACTGTAGCTGCAACTCTCTGCAGTGAAGTTGAAGGTGCAGACAAGGATTGAAGAGTATTTTCAGGCCTTGGAGTTATGACAGGTGATGATTGGGGTGTGGGAGGCACTGGAGAAGGGCATTCAGGGCTCTTCCTTCGCTTGAAGGGATGTGTGTCCTATTCCCTGGTGGCTTTAATGGTTCTGTAGTGCTTCAGGATCTTGTCAGAGGCAATTTTGCACTGCTGGCAGCTACATCTCATGTTATGAGTTGGCAGTGATTTGTCAGAAAAATTGGTAGTTCTGAGACCTACTTAGCTGAAAAGTTGCGCTCTTCTTTGTGAATAGGCATACATCTATCACAGTCGCATGAGGGATCAATGTAGCGGTCCCTGCAGTAGTGTTGTCCGTCAGGAGACAGGTGCCATGTCCAGTCTCCGAAGTGGAAGACGGGCATGGTGACGAAACTCTAAGGTCAGCGCACTGAAATTGTCAATGGCGCGTCTTAGCAAGAAAGAGAGAGAGAGAGAGATGTTGTCGGCGCGAGAGCTCGGCTGATTCCTCGTTCGTTCATACGTTCGTTCTAGATTGCCCGGGCATTGTGCCCGGACTGGGGCTCTTAAGACTCGAAGTCATATCCCCAAAACAGGTGCAGCGCCGACCTTACGATCGGTTCCGCAATTACAAGTTCTCGGCTCTCAAGAGACTTATTCTTTCAAATCAGTAGCTGTTTGCAGAGCTGTTCCACTCAATAATTGGTAATCAGTTCGCTCAAACAGCAAGCTTCAACACAACAACCTCACCTGCCCGGAATTACAGTCGCTCAGCTCCTTGAGCATAACTATAAGTAGGGAGGTGCGGCTGCTCAGCTCCGAGAGCATAACTGCCAGGGGGACCAGGAAACCAGGTCCATACTGGAACCGAAGGGAAAATTTTTAGTAATAGGTACAAGTAGCGACAGTAGCAAGTCCCAGTGAGTAGAAGAGACTGGGAGAGGAGAGAAGAAACTTTAGTAGCAGAGAAAAGCAGCAGTTTAAAACATCGTTGCTTATCCCTGTTCAATGGGGGGAGTTGCTAGGGCAGAGAGTAGGGATTGAACTGTATTAGAGTGAGTCTTAGCAAGGGTACAGACTTTTAGTACTAGCTGCAGTATTAAGGGGATCAGCATTTCAACTGGCAAGGACTCTGCTTGGGTAATGATGGAGGAGATTGAAGGGGAAAGGGAAGGAATCTGACCAGGGGTGGGAGCAGGGTCGGTGACTGGGATAGGAGCAGTGGTAGGAGTTTGGGCAGTAGTTGTGGTAGGAGCCACTGGATCAGTGACCACCGGAGGACGAGGAGGAGGTCTGGAATGTGGAGCCCGTTGAGGCTTTGGTAGTTGCAGCAGTACTGTTGTTGGAGAGGTAGGTGGATCGATATGTTGACCTGGTAGTATTTTCAGGAGGTCTGGACACCTGTTCCAGGCATGATGAGGTCCAGCACAGTTGGGGCAGTTGGCATGGGTCTCCAACCCTCCTTGGTGCGCATCTATGCAAGTTTGAGTTGGGTGACGGCGGCTGCAGACACCACAGACCATAGGAGCCCTGCAGTCCTGCTTATGATGTCCAAAACCTTGACAGTTCAAGCAACGCAATGGGTCACTTTTGAAGTCCTTTACGGGGAATTCTCCCCTCAGTCAAAGGTCCAATGATTTGGAAATTGGGCCAAACAAGATGACCGTCACTTCCTTGGTGGGTTGTTTGTGGTGGTCCAGTCTCCTTTTAGCTTTGGAGACATTGCTGCAGTCAGTAATGAAAGACAGTGGCATGTTTGTTGGGTAGTGGTAGACAACTGCCTTTCTTAATTTCTTCTCTGGGTCCATAAAGACCAGGGAGGATTCCCGCTGAAGAAGCCTGCCACTGTTCTGGTCCTTTGGGGAGATTATTAAGTCCCCATTGAGGTTGGTTCTGGCTGTCAGCTTGATGCCAGGGTTAGCAGCTGATATGGCAGCTACTGCTGTATATGAAGGTGCACCTTCCACAGCTGCCAATTTAAACTTTGGTAGCTGCTTTGGGTCAGTGACAGCTGGCACAGGATCTGCAGCCCGCTCACTGGCGGCTGTTCTATTTGGGACTGGAGCAGGGTTGATGGTAACAGTCATTTGGGTGGATGAGGCTTCCTTTAGGAGTTGAGACAAGCATGGGGGTGCAGTTGCAATCATCCAGGTGCAGAGCTGCTGAAGTGTCTTTTGAAGAATCAAGGTCCATGGCTGATATGCTGGCCATAGGTTCTGAAGTTGAGGTCAGTGGAGTGGCAGCTGGTGCAGAGATGTGGGTTGTCCTGATTGTAAGTGTTGTCACTGGAGGTTTGTTGGCAAGCCAAAAAGCTTTAATACATGGTGGACAATCACAGTCATGTCACTGATGTTGATCTGGTTTGGGTAGTTGATTGCAGTATTTGACAAGACCAGGTTTAAACTGGTGTCAATTGAGAACTTTCCTGTAAGGTCCTTCAGTGTCTTGAGGTGGAATGTCTTGGTTCCTTGGCCGGTCTTTCCTTTCCATGAAAAAGGGAATGCATGCCTTAGTAAGTGATTTGCAGTCCCGGCAATGACAGTCCTTGGGTGGTGGGCCATTAATGGGTCTTCTGTAGGCACAAAACCCACATGGTTCATAAGTTCTTCTCTGAAGCCGACATAGTACCTGCATTTTATGCATCTGCAGTTACTAGTGGAGGAGCTAAATAGGTTCTTGCAGTGCTTAATCCCATCTGGGTACAATGACTTTGCAAAGTTTGTAAGCTGTTGAATACTTGTAGTCATTGTATTTCCGAAAGCCTGGTCAAAGACCAGCGGATTCTGGCTTACAGCCGAAAATTTCAGCCAGTTCCAATCAGAATTACAGCCAAAATTTACAGCAGAAAACTGGGAGGGGATCTGGGAGTCCCTAGTGCCGGGTAAGCTGGTTCTTGATCGGAGAGAGTGATCCTCTCAGTCTGGGAACTGAGCTGAGACTGATGCTTCCTGTTATTGTTTGTCTATATTGCCCAGGCCCCAAATCCTTGTTATGTGTGTTTGTGTAGATTTCCTTACCTTGTGTAAGACATGGGCTCTTGCCGTTGGGCAGCCCGTAAGTCCTCGTTATGTGTGTGTGTATAGATTGCCTTACCTTGTGTAAGATATGGGCTCTTGCCGTTGGGCACCCCACAAAGTCCTTGTTGCTTGCTTGCTTGCTTGCTTGTTAGATTGCCCAGCCCTTATTGCTGGACACTGGCTCTTGTGTTGGCAGCTCGTCAGTGGGGTTTAGATAAGGTAAGGGATATTTATTTAAGGATCAGTACACAGGTTTTGGAGGGTAGTTTAAATTACATAGGTGCTAGTCTGTGGACAGCAACCCCGAACAGTCTGTTAGTTCCCAGACAACAGCCTAGAGTTTGATCTCTAGGTGGGTCCCTTTGGCAATATGCCACGCTCTCAAGGGTTTTCAGGTGCTCTGCCCCTAGAGCTTGTCCTGAGAGGGAGGTCCTGCAAGGCAGAGACCTAGTCAATCTTTCTTATATAGTTCAACCCGTATGTGCTGTCGGGAGGCAGTCTGTCTAGATGCTACTATTTATAGCATCTTGTATTGGCAGAAAGTAAGGGGGCTTGCTGTTAAGGCCACATCTCTCTCACCAACTAGGGTCCAGGCCCCTTGGAACCACGAGCGGAAATAGTTGACAAAGGTTCTGTCAGTAGTAGGGACAGTGTTATAGTAGTAAGTCCCATGGGAGTTGGAGGTCATGGGAAGGAGGTGACAGATGGTTGAGTAGTAGGCAGAATATTGAAGGGCATAAGCTATCCCTGGAGGTTGTCTCAGTGGGAGAGAAAGTGGCATAGCAGTTAGTCCCATGGGAGTCGGAGGTCATGGGAAGGATGTGGCAGGCGATTGAATAGTAGGCAGAATATGGAGGGGTATACACTATCCCTGGAAAAAGTATCAGTAGGAGAGAAAGTGGCGGCGGCGGCGGTTCACTGAAATATATATAAGTAGGAAGAGGTGGGGAGAATTGGGATGGGTATAAGGTTGAAGGAATTCAGCAACTTTTATTTCAGGGTTTTGGGTGAGGGTAAAGGATGTCAAAGATTCTTTCTTATATCAAGAGGCATCATGCCTCAGTAGGGGAGTAGGGGAAGGCGAAGGTGGGTGAAGGATGAAGGATGTAGGAGTGCTATTGAAGGGGGCTGACTCCCTTGCTTAATCCCTTTTTTGTCAATTTCTGGGATGACGCCCAATCCTTCCGTTCTGCTACTGTTGTTTTTTCTTTATTCTGGGTTATCAGTTACCTCTTTGGAACCACGAAGAATTTAGTAGTAGGAAAAGTTGGGAAGAGAGTAGGAGCTCTGATCAAAGTAGGAGGGACCAGAGAGGAGGGCTGGTGAGCGTTTTTAGTAGGAGAGAAAGGGTCGGCCACCTAGGGTGATATTCCCAGATGGCGTCTGCTTAGTATTTTTTTTTTTTTTTTTTTTACTGCAGTTTCATTTCATTTACACTACAATTGTACAGCACTTTGCATTTGACTTCCACTATATTTCTACTGCACTGCACTTTAATTGCTTTTTACCGCTCTGTTACGTAGATTGGTTGCAGTTCAGGCCCTTCTAGGGCTGGCAGGAGTCTTGGCCAGTAGCTATGTCCTCCTCCCTGGAGGTTCCTGCTTCTTTCTACAGTTTCATTGTCAATTTCCTCCACCCTGATGAGGGTTCTGCTCGCTAATCTGTGGAGCCTAGAGTTCATAGCCCCAATGCTGTACCTTTCATGCAGGTCCTTCTGCATGTTGTAGAAGGGTGGTGTCTCTTTGGAGGCTCTTCTTACACATTTATTTTGGATTGTTTGTATTATTCTCATATTTGTTTTGCTGATTATAGCAAACAGGATGGCTGGGTATTCCAGTTGTGGTTGAATTAGGGTTTTGTATAGTCTTAGCTGGGTAGGTGTCGACATCGCCTTAAATCTCCTCAATTTCTTGGCCGTTATGTTTGCTTTCTGGATGGTACTGTTCACGTGCTTTCCCAGTCCAGTGGTTCCAATTGTTACCCCGAGTATTTTGGCGTAGTTTTTGAAGGGTATGTTCCTGCCTTCTACTCTGATTGTTGCTGGTTTCAGAGCACTGATGGATAGGAGTTGGAATTTGCTCTGGCTGGTGGCGATCTTCCACTTCCACTCGTACTCATCCACTTTCATTATTTCCCTAGTTGTTTTGGCGGCCATTATCAATTTGCTTTTCTTGTTGGGGTATGTTACCACCTGAATGTGGTCATCAGCGAAAATAATCTGGTAACATCCCGCGGAGGGTGCTGGCGTGTCTCTTGTGTAAAAGTTGAAGAGGATGGGTGCCAGCACACTCCCCTGGGGCACTCCACTGAGTAGTGGAAACTCTGGACCCAGGAAGCTTCCCACCCGTATCCTTGCCTTCCTATTGTCCAGGTAACTGCAGAGAATTTTCAGGGAGATTTCCGGTAGTCCCGCTTCCGCTAGTTTGAACTTTAGACCATCATGTCAAACTTTGTCGAAGGCCTTCGCAATGTTCCTGGAGACAATGTTGCACCCGTGGCCTTGGTGTTGTGCTGTAGCGATGGATTCGTACAGCACTCCTTCAGCTATTTGGGTGCCTCTTCTACTTGTGAACTCATACTGGTTCTTGTTCATTAGTCCATTGTCCTCCAGGTACTTCACTAGCCTGTTCTTTAGTATTCTTTACAATATTTTCCCCGGGATTTCTAGCAGGGTTATAGGCCTGTAGTTGCAAACTTGCTTGTTGTCTTTGTCAGGTTTACTGATCAGTCGGATCATCCAAGTCTTGTATGGGTCTGGGAAGTAACCCCTACTCAGGGCTTCATTATTCAGGGTTCTGTACACTTCCAGCATGGAGTCAGGAAGGTTTTTCATAATTTCTTCATTAATGCTTGATTTGCCAGGAGCTTTCTTACTTTTCATTTTGCTGATTATCCACTTCAGCTCCCATGTTTCAATTGGCTTGGTAAGTGGATTTCCCTGGTCCAGCCTCGAGATGTCTGCTAAAGGGTAGGGTTGGATATCCCCTCGTCTTCCTTGCAGGTAGGTTAGCACCCTCCTCTCGTTAGCTCTGTCGAACTGGCGATTCTCTTCCAGCATGATCTTAAATACTTCTTTCTAGTATTCCCTGAAGGCTTCCTTCCTTTCAGTGTTACCGTATCTCTTGGTGTTGTTGTGGAGGATGTAAGGTGTGTCTTCTTTTCCTTTGCCTAGAAGCCTTCCAATTGAGTCCCAAAATTTGCTGGGATCCCTAAGGTAGACCTCCACTTGCAAGATAGTTTCTTCCCAGTGCTGGTCGTGGAGGGTTTTGGATTCCTCCATTATTCTGGTCTGTATGACCTTGATTTCTTGGAGTATTTCTCTTGACCATCCGGTTGCCTCAGCAGTTCTTTTTGCAAGGTGTGTCTTCTTTTCCTTTGCCTAGAAGCCTTCCAATTGAGTCCCAAAATTTGCTGGGATCCCTAAGGTAGACCTCCACTTGCAAGATAGTTTCTTCCCAGTGCTGGTCGTGGAGGGTTTTGGATTCCTCCATTATTCTGGTCTGTATGACCTTGATTTCTTGGAGTATTTCTCTTGACCATCCGGTTGCCTCAGCAGTTCTTTTTGCTCTTTCATATCTCCATTAAGGTTGCTTCAGAGTGGCACTTTCTCTGTGTGGGTAGAGGGTCCGGTGGCTAGCCTTTGGTATAAATTCATCGGCAGCTGATCCAATTAGAGTGAACTACATGTTAAGCTTGTCGTCGATGTACTCCTTGGTTTTGTGTTCGATAGTAAGGTCGATTGAGGCTGCCTCTTGATCCAGTCTTTCCTTGAATCCATCCCAGTTGGCCCTGTGCAGTTGGTGTCTGGGGGTTGTTGGGAGTATGATCCCCTTTTGTGGCTAGGGTTAAGATTATTGGGAGATGATCTAAAGAGGTGAGTTCCCCAGGCTGAATGGCGTAGTTAAGGTAGGCATGTCTGTTGGCTAGGACTATGTCAGGTTTGCCTTCTCCTATAGGTCCAATGAAGGTGTTGAACATTGGCCCTGTGTGCTTCGCTATGCCCCTGGATATGAGCCTATTGACTCCGGTTCCATAAAAGTTGTCATTACTGTGCCCAAGGTTCCTGTGGCGGGCGTTGCAGTCCGCTATGATGTAAGCAGGCATTAGTTTTTAGAAAATCTTTCTTAGGTCTTCTTCTGGGAAGATTCTTCTTCTTGGTGGGAGGTAGGTTGTCCCAATGATGATGGGGCCCCTCCTTGTTTGTAGCTCTATGGACAGTACATCTGTGAAATCATCAAATAACTTGTGCTGAATGTCATATTTGATGGCTATTGCTACCCCTGCGCTTTCTTCATCGTGAGTGTTTTTCTTGTAGATGCTGTATCAATAGATTTTGAGGGCTTCTGTTTCTTTTACATCGGTTGAATTCAACAGGATGACATCCGGGTCTGTCTACCTGTATGTATTGCTGAGCTCACGGCTGCGTTGGAAAGTCCACTTTATAACATTGTTGTATAATTTTTATTTGTTCCATTATGATGATTGCGATGGAGTCTTTGTGTTTCTTGTTCCATTACATAGATTCCTGAACCTTAGTGGGTTGATAGGGGTTATGGACTTCCTTACTAGTTCCTCCGGGGAGGATTTAATAATAACCTCGACCTCTTGAGGGTTGTATGTGCCACAGATCGCATACTTGATCTTCCCTGTCCGAAAAATCATGTCCGTGATACTACTGGCTGATGGTTTCCTTGGTAGCTGGGTTCCTTCTGCTGTTTTCAGCGAGACATACTTGAGGATGTTTTTCCTTCTTGTTTCTTGGTTTGGGGCTTGTTTTACGCTGGGGGCAGAAGCAATAGCAGTTGCTCCTAGGTCCGGTAGGGTGTCGCTCTCGTCTTGGTCTACTGCTGTACCGCTGCTGTGCTGCTCTACTGCTGTACCGCTGCTGTGCTGCTCTACTGCTGTACCGCTGCTGTGCTGCTCTACTGCTGTACCGTGGCTGTGCTGCTCTACTGCTATACGGCTGCAGTGCTGCTCTACTGCAGGTCCCTTTGCAGTTTTCTTGGTGTGTTTGTTTTCAGTTAACACACTGGTGGCTTCCTCAGATCCTGAGGAGCTAGAGGAGCTGGTCCTGGTTCGTTTCCTTTTTTCAGATTCTGCTTCCATTTCTTCTTCTCCCGCTTGCTCAGTCGATGATTCAGTGGCTGTTTCGATTCGTGTTACTGTTGCCAATGTGCTGTCATGATGGCCATCACCTCTTTTGATCGTAGCGTACTCCTTGGGATTATGACTGATTCACAACCGTTTGCTTTCAGTACTTCGTCTAGGGTCTGCTGAAAACTTCCAGGGCAAGCTGCTTCATTCATATTTGGATGTAGCAGGGCAATTTGGTAGACAGTATTCAGTTTTTTGGAGGGTAGTCCGTGGTTGTTTGATTGGGCGGTCTGTTGATCATAAATTCTGTAATTCCTGGTGGTCCAAGCGTTCTGGGTTGGGGTGGCTGCTGCTCCGGCATAAGTGGTGGGGGTCTGTTTAATTTGCTTCCTTATTTCTTTCATTGTGGTCTTGGTCTTTTCCTTCCTTATTGGACAGATTGGCACCATGGTGTGGTGCCCTGTTCATTGACAGCCTAGACACTTTTGGTTGCCGTTGTTAGTGCGAGCAAATCTTATAGTCGGCTTCCTTGGGGCGAGAAAGTGGGATATTTCTTGCTTGCTTGTGAGATTGCCCAGCCCTTCTTGCTGGACTGTGTGTAGATTGCCTTACCTTATGTAAGACACGGGCTTCCATTCATTCATGTAGATTGCCATGCCTATAGCATGACACGGGCTCTTGTCGTAGGACAGCCCGTAAAGGGCTTCCATTGCTTTCAAAACTATCTCTTCCTTTGACTGATGATAAATATAGATAACAAGACCTATTATGTAAATAATTCTGAAAATGATAAAAACTAGCAATATCATGGTTACATTTTCTTTAATATATAAATCATTAAATAAATTAGAAGGATTAGTTCAATAAACAGATTTTGTATCTCTTGCAACCCATTAGTAATTTATTTAATAAAATATACGTTTCAATACTTATCAATGCAATTCCTCATAAATACCGAATAATACTTTACTGGATTCAATAACTAAAATCTAACTAGGTGAAAGTAATTTTAAAATAGATTTTATGAAAGAACTGAATATCCCATAGATATTTTTTCAAAGTAACATTTCATATCTAGAGGTTTTTGCAAAGAAGATAGGGCAATATTGGCCTAGAAACTATAACATTCCTAAGAGGTGGACATAACGGAAAAGGGCCAGGATTCAAGGACAGATGGATTACCATACAAATCCATGCTGAGATAGTATTCTTGGTAACCCTTCTCTTTGTTCTCCCAGTGCTCACAAACAATGCCTGCACTTGGGGACGAACTGCAGCCGTTCTTTTGAGATATAGCCTCAGAGTCCTTACTGGGCACAGTAGGAGATGGTCTGGGTCATCTGTTACAGAACGAAGACCTGAGATCTGGAAAGAGTCGAACCGAGGGTCCGGCACTCCCTGATTCTAAGTCTTAGCAACAAACTCAAGGACGAATCTGAACGTTACCTCCCCCATCCCCTTGAATGGGGGATGTCATACGAGAGACCATGAAGTTCACTGACTTGCTTGGCCGAGGCCAAAGCTAGTAGGAACACCATCTTCCAAGTTAGGTGGCGGTCTGAAGTCTGGCGTAATGGTTCGTAGGGAGGTCTCTTAAGAGACCTGAGAACTCGAACCACGTTCCATGGAGGAGGTCTCACTTCCGACTGAGGGCAGATAAGTTCATAACTTCGTATGAGTAGGGAAAGTTCCAGCGAAGAAGAAATGTCCACTCCTTTGAGCCTGAAGGCTGGACTTAAGGCTGAGCGATAGCCTTTCACTGCCGAGACTGAAAGGCGCATTTCTTCTCGCAAATACACGAAGAACTCCACTACTGCTGGAATAGTGGCATTGAGTGGAGAGATACCCCTTCCACGACACCAACCACAGAAAACTCGCCACTTTGCCTGGTAGACCGCTGCGGATGAGCTTCGCAGGTGTCCAGACATCCTGTTCGCAACCTGTTGCGAAAATCCTCTCTCAGCGAGGAGATGCTGGATAGTCTCCAGGTGTGAAGTCGAAGCGAAGCTATGGCTTTGTGAAAGATGTTGGCGTGTGGTTGTTTGAGTAGCTCGTGTCGTGGAGGGACTTCTCTCGGAAGTTCCGTTACGAGTTGTAGAAGGTCTGGAAACCATTCCTCGTGATGCCATAGCAGAGCTATAAGGGTCATCGAGGGATTGACCGATATTCTGGTCTTGTTGAGTACCTTCCTCATCAGACAGAACGGGGGAAAGGCGTATACGTCGATGTTGTCCCACCATTGTTGGAAGGCATCTTGCCAGAGTGCCTTGGGATCCGGGACTGGGGAGCAGTACAGCAGAAGCTTGAAGTTCAGCGCTGTAGTGAACAGATCCACAGTCGGGGAACCCCACAAAGTCAGGACTCTGTTGGCTACTAAATGATCGAAAGACCACTCGGTACTCACTATCTGAGACGCTCTGCTCAGACTGTCGGCGAGCACATTCCTCTTGCCTGGAATGAATTGAGCCGATAGTGGAATCGAGTGGACTTCGGTCCATCTCAGTATCTCTACTGCGAGATGGGATAGCTACTTCGAAAAGGTACCTCCTTGCTTGCTGATGTAAGCCACTACTGTGGTGTTGTCGCTCATCACCACCACAGAGTGACCCGCCAGGTCATTTGTATCAGATTTATATGGAGGCCCTTTTCTGATTCTGACCACAGTCCTGAGGTCCTGTGTTACAGAACATGGGCCCCCCACCCTTTCTTTGAAGCGTCCGAAAACAGCATCAAATCCGGGGGGAGGACGAGAAGATCCACTCCCCTTCGTAGGTTCTCGTCTGTCACCCACCACTGAAGGTCCGTCCGTTCCGCCGGACCCATAGGGATCATGACGTCCCGGGAATCGTGACCTTGATTCCACCGGGTCTAGAGTCGCCATTGAAGAGATCTCATTCTGAGGCGACCGTTGGGAACTAGACGGGCCAAGGATGACCGGTGACCGAGAAGACGTAACCACGATTGGGCTGGGAGCTCTTCTCGTCTGAGGAAAGGACTCGCGACCCTCCTCAGCCTTGCTATCCTGTCGTCTGATGGGAAGGCTTTGTGGAGATTGGTGACTATGATCATGCCTAGATATACCAGTCTTTGAGTAGGAAGCAGAGAAGACTTCTCGAGACTTACCATGATCCCCACATCTTGGCAAAGTCCCAGAAGTTTGTCTCGGTGTCGAAGAAGGGCTGACTCCGAGTCTGCTAGGATCAGCCAGTCGTCCAGATAACGGAGGAGACGGATGCCGATCCTGTGTGCCCACGATGATATTAGGGTAAAAATACTTGTGAATACCTGAGGTGGTGTGGAGAGACCGAAACACAGCACCTTGAACTGGTAGATCTTGTTGTCTAGGCTGAATCTTAAGTACTTCCTTGAAGACAGATGGACTGGGATCTGGAAGTATGCGTCATTTAGGTCCAGTGTACACATGAAGTCTTGCGGTCTCACTGTAAGTCTGACCGTGTCTGCCGTCTCCATGCTGAACGGGGTCTGCTTGACAAACCTGTTCAGAACCAAGCGGTTGATGACTGGTCTCCAGCCTCCAGCCGTCTTCTTTACAGGAAAGAGTCGACTGAAGAAGCCTGGGAACCCGTCGACGACTTCTTGGAGAGCGCCCTTCTTCAACATGGTCTCGACTTCTGCCCGAAGGGCTTGCCCCCTTGCCGATCCTATGGCAAGGGAGCTCAACAACACTGGATTCGCCGTCAGGGGAGGTAGAGATGTTGTGAACGGGACGCGATATCCTTGACTGATTACGGAAATCGTCCAGGAATCGGCCCCAAGTTGCTGCCACCTGTTTGCACAACTTTGTAGGCATCCCCCCACTGGTGGACATGCAGGGGGACTGCCAATCCTAGTGTTTGCATCCCCCCACTGGTGGACATGCAGGGGGACTGCCAATCCTAGTGTTTGCGGCCTCAGCCACTCCCTCTAGGATTCTTTCCTCTCTGGAGGACTTTTTGCCTTTCTTGTCCTTGACAGGAAAGGGCTTCGACACCCTGGTTTACCTGACCGCCCTTGTGGTACGTATATGTCGGCGGTCGAAACAGACCCCCACACCTTGTGTCCTTACTGTAGGGGCCAACGGTGTGATAAGGATAATGTGTGTGGTGAGTGTAGGGAGTGGTCTACCTCCCAGTGGGAGAGGTTTTCCCGGTGCCGGAAGAAGAAGTCTAGGCGGGATATTTACCTTCGAAGATTTCTTTGAAAGGAGAAAATCTCAAGGGCTCTTCTTCCGTGGCCCAAACCCCCTGCGAAGCTCCCACTCGATCGGTTTCTTCCGAGAAACTGTCGAGTGGTAGCGTAGGCCGCAGTTCTGTTGATCGATCTTGGGGTTTGGGAGAGGGAGTTGCCTCCCATAGCAGGGCAGCTCCTCCTCCTCCCCCGAGGAAGGATTTAAATGTAAATGTAACTAATGATGATTTGTTGCAGCTTTGGGCTTCCTTGGGGCTTGAGGGTTCGCCCTCCAAGGAAGCCTTGTTTGACATGATCAGGTTGGAGGCAGCTGTCAAACAATCGCCGACGTTGTTGTGGCACAGACTTCCGATGAGTTGTATCAAACCTCTGCTACTGATGTTGCTGATGTAGCTGAAGGCTTAGTTCGCCCCTCCGAACATCTTTCGAGGGAGGAACTGAGTCCAACGGTCTCTCCTGCCAGTGATTCTACCCCTCGGGGGAGTTCACTCACAGAGACTCCTCTTCGGAGGACTGCTGATGGTCAGCCCGCTGACCCCACAGCCCCCAGAGGGCGTATAAGGCATAAAGCCCGCCTTCCTCTTCGCCGTAGAGGCCTTCCTTCACCTCACAAGTGTGTTAGGAGGTGCCTCTTCGGTTCATCATCCCCGCAGTCTGCCGCAGAGGAACCTCGCCGTCGTTCGCCGACTCTACCAACTACATCCCAGGACCTCTCCGCAGATCGTTCGCGATCTCCTTCGGTGAAAGGTCGTCCTTGCAAAGGACACGCCGACCTTCCACCCGCCAGACCTGCTGACCTGCTGTTGCCGTTCCTGGCCGCTGATGCGTTGTGGGCGCCTACTCATTCTGTTGTTAAATGGGCAACGGTCCCTTCGGGGCACAAGGGACTTTCACACAAAATTGTGTCCAAGTCCCTTACGCGCCAGGTATCACCTGCGCGCCAACGTTCACCTGTGCGCAACTGCGCTCAAGCGCTCACCTGCTGTTGCTCCTGTTATAGCGCACCAGCGCTCACCTGTGCGTCAGCGCTCACCTGCGCGTCAGTGCTCACCTGCGCGCCAGCGCTCACCTGTGCGCCAACGCTCACCTGTTCGTCAGCGCGCTACTGCGCGCTCCTGTTCTCCTGCGCGCTCCTGTTCTCCTGCGCGCCAGCGCTCGCCTGCGCGCCAACGATCTCCTGCGCACCCACGATCTTCTGATCTGGGCGCAAAGGGGAAGATAACCTCTTCCCCTGCTCGCCAACACGCCGTCACTCGCCGACGCGCCATTGGACTCCGCCTGCTCGCCATCCTTCACCTGCGTGCGAACTTTCACCTGCGCGCGATGCGGCCCACGTATACTACCAGATGTGCGCTCTCATGCGCGCCCGCGCGCAAGGGATATATCTCCTGCGCGTGCGCGGCCAACGGTATCGCCCTCACGGGCTCTTCGAGATGCTGCGCGCCCGCGCGCGCGCAAACAATCGCCTTTGCGCGCGCGAGCGCTCATCCAGCCTGCTGCGGGCCCTCTGCAATCTCCGGAACGTGCCATCGCTCCCCTGCATTCGCCCGCGCGCGATGCAGGCCAAATTTTATTGCGCGAACGCCAGTGCGACCCCAAACGCGATCTCACGCGAGAGGCTGCAGGACACCGCGCGGCCAGGTCATCATCATCACGTTTCTCCTCCCCACCGCAAGCGCAGAACAGCGCACTCGCCAGAGGGAGGGAGGATTCCGGATAGGTCCAGGGACTTTTATCCTTCTTCCTGTCAGGCAGGCCCTACTTTGGTAACTCCTAGGGATCGAACGATCCCCTTCCCTTCAGAGGGAGTGTCTGACAGCACAGCTGTCAGACAACAGCCCTGGTTTGTGTCCCTAGTCAGAGCAGTCATGCAGGCTTTTAAGCCTGTTCTCTCTGAGCTAGGCCACAAATAAGTGGCAGCTTCGACTCCCCTGAAGAGGGAGAGAGGAGTAGCTGACGTGGTAACTTCTCCAAGGGTGAAACTGACTCCTCGGAAGTCTTTGAGGAAGGCCTCCTCCCCCCCCAGACTTTCACTCCCTCCCCTTCAGACAAAGATTTCCCGTCCTCAGGGGAGTCATGCGAGGTGAGGCGTTCCCCCATCGCACCAATGAGGGAAACCCCACCTCGTGCAGGGAAGTCTTCTCGGGTAGGGGTGGAGAAGAGCCTCCCACCATCACTGTTGGAGTCCTGCATCCCTCCCAGGAGGGAGTCGAAGGACTCCAAGACTTTACCGAAGTCATCCTCAAGGATTAGACCAGAGCCAGCCAAGCCCTCGGAGAATGTCCACGAGTCCCCCCAAGAAGAGCCTTTGGGGACAGGAGACTTTACTGCTAGCCCTTCAGGAGGAGAGCTACAGGAGTCAGAGCATGAGTTCTGGCAGGTTCTGACCTTTATGAGGATTCTCAATGGGTTTACAGATCCAGAGATTTCCCCTTGCGAGGGCAAGGACACAGTCTTGGACCGAGTCTTTAGTACTCAAAAACTCTCAAAGGCCCAGCGTGGCTTTGCCCTGGTCTCAAGGGGTTAAAAGTGCCAGAGATAAGGTCGAAGGCCAGCTCTCCGAGCTTGCCTCCTCCAGCCGATCCAGTGCCGGTAACAAACTCCTCCAGCCTCCTCGTGTCCATCAGAGGAGGTACTTTGACATCATGGAGGAGACTTGTTTAGCTCTTCCCTTATACCACTCTTTGGAAGAGCTTACCAGGGGAGTCCCTCTAGAGAGACTCTCCAACCGGCAAGTGTCGTTCTCAGCTACGGAGATCCTTAGCCAGGAGAAGGTGTCGAAGTGTGCCATGCAGGCAACTTTGTGGCTGGACATCTGGCTAGGGTCTCTGGGCATCCTGTTACGATCTGAGGACTTGTCCAAAGAGAGTACCATGAAGGCCATGGAGACCTTTTTACTCTCAGGCACTCGTACCATCGAGTTTCTAGCCCACCAAGTCTCGAACTTGTGGGCCAATACCATCTTGAAACGTAGAGATGCGGTGTCTGAGAGATTCCACCAAAAGGTCCCCAGTACCGAGATCAGCAGACTCAGACATTCTTCCATCTTGGGGAAGAATTTGTTCGAGCCTAAGGACGTGGAGCAGGCGGCTGACTGGTGGATGAAGTCCAACCAGGACTCTCTCCTACATAGGGCTTTAACATGGAAGCCCTATAAACCTCCAACAACCCAGCAACTACGTCCTACCAAGGCCACGAAACCGGCAGCTAGAGCAAAGACAACGGCGTCGAAGCCCTTTCCTGTCAAGGACAAGAAAGGCAAAAAGTCCTCCAGGGGAGGAAAGAATCCTAGAGGGAGTGGCTGAGGCCGCAAACACTAGGATTGGCAGTCCCCCTGCATGTCCACCAGTGGGGGGATGCCTACAAAGTTGCGCAAACAGGTGGCAGCAACTCGGGGCCGATTCCTGGGCGATTTCCGTAATCAGTCAAGGATATCGCGTCCCGTTCACAACATCTCTACCTCCCCTGACAGCGAATCCAGTGTTGTTGAGCTCCCTTGCCATAGGATCGGCAAGGGGGCAAGCCCTTCGGGCAGAAGTCGAGACCATGTTGAAGAAGGGCGCTCTCCAAGAAGTCGTCGACGGGTTCCCAGGCTTCTTCAGTCGACTCTTTCCTGTAAAGAAGACGGCTGGAGGCTGGAGACCAGTCATCAACCTCTTGGCTCTGAACAGGTTTGTCAAGCAGACCCCGTTCAGCATGGAGACGGCAGACACGGTCAGACTTGCAGTGAGACCGCAAGACTTCATGTGTACACTGGACCTAAATGACGCGTACTTCCAGATCCCAGTCCATCCGTTTTCAAGGAAGTACTTAAGATTCAGCCTAGACAACAAGATCTACCAGTTCAAGGTGCTGTGTTTCGGTCTCTCCACACCACCTCAGGTTTTCACCAGTATTTTTACCCTAATATCGTCGTGGGCACACAGGATCGGCATCCGTCTCCTCCGTTATCTGGACGACTGGCTGATCCTAGCAGACTCGGAGTCAGCCCTTCTTCGACACCGAGACAAACTTCTGGGACTTTGCCAAGATGTGGGGATCATGGTAAGTCTCGAGAAGTCTTCTCTGCTTCCTACTCAAAGACTGGTATATCTAGGCATGATCATAGTCACCAATCTCCACAAAGCCTTCCCATCAGACGACAGGATAGCAAGGCTGAGGAGGGTCGCGAGTCCTTTCCTTAGACGAGAAGAGCTCCCAGCCCAATCGTGGTTACGTCTTCTCGGTCACCTGTCATCCTTGGCCCTTCCAGTTCCCAACGGTCGCCTCAGAATGAGATCTCTTCAATGGCGACTCTAGTCCCGGTGGAATCAAGGTCACGATTCCCGGGACGTCATGATCCCTATGGGTCCTGCGGAACGGACGGACCTTCAGTGGTGAGTGACAGACGAGAACCTACGAACAGGAGTGGATCTTCTCGTCCTACCCCCGGATTTGATGCTGTTTTCGGACGCCTCAAAGAAAGGGTGGGGGGGGGGAGCGGCCAACGTTCTGTAACATAGGACCTCCGGCCTGTGGTCAGAATCAGAAAAGGGCCTCCATATAAATCTGCTAGAAATGAAGGCCGTATTCCTGGTCCTTCAACAGTTCCAACGTTACCTGGTGGGTCACTCTGTGGTGGTGATGAGCGACAACACCACAGTAGTGGCTTACATCAACAAGCAGGGAGGTACCTTTTCGAAGCAGCTATCCCATCTCGCAGTAGAGATACTGAGATGGACCGAAGTCCACTTAATTCCACTATCGGCTCGCTTCATTCCAGGCAAGAGGAATGTGCTCGCCGACAGTCTAAGCAGAGCGTCTCAGATAGTGAGTACCGAGTGGTCTTCGGATCACCTAGTAGCCAACAGAGTCCTGACTTTGTGGGGTTCCCCGACTGTGGATCTGTTTGCTACAGCGCTGAACTTCAAGCTTCTGCTGTACTGCTCCCCAGTCCCGGATCCCAAGGCACTCTGGCAAGATGCCTTCCAACAATGGTGGGACAACATCGACGTATACGCCTTTCCCCCGTTCTGTCTGATGAGGAGGGTACTCAACAAGACCAGAATATCGGCCAATCCCTCGATGACCCTTATAGCTCTGCTATGGCATCACGAGGAATGGTTTCCAGACCTTCTGCAACTCGTAACGGAACTTCCGAGAGAACTCCCTCCACGACATGAGCTACTCAAACAACCACATGCCAACATCTTTCACAAAGCCGTAGCTTCGCTTCGACTTCACGCCTGGACACTACCCAGCATCTCCTCGCTGAGAGAGAATTTTCGCAACAGGTTGCGAACAGGATGTCTGGACACCTGCGAAGCTCATCCACAGGCAAAGTGGCGAGTTTTCTGTGGTTGGTGTTGTGGAAGGGGTATCTCTCCACTCAATGCCACTATTCCAGCAATAGTGGAGTTCTTCGTGTATTTGCGAGAAGAAATGCGCCTTTCAGTCTCGGCAGTGAAAGGCTATCGCTCAGCCTTAGGTCCAGCCTTCAGGCTCAAAGGAGTGGACAATTCTTCTTTGCTGGAACTTTCCCTACTCATACGAAGTTATGAACTTACCTGCCCTCAGTCGGAAGTGAGACCTCCTCCATGGAACGGGGTTCGAGTTCTCAGGTCTCTTAAGAGACCACCCTACGAACCATTACGCCAGGCTTCAGATCACCACCTAACTTGGAAGACGGTGTTCCTACTAGCTTTGGCCTCGGCCAAGCGAGTCAGTGAACTTCATGGTCTCTCGTATGACATCCCCCATTCAAGGGGATGGGGGGAGGTAACGTTCAGATTCGTCCCTGAGTTTGTTGCTAAGACTTAGAATCAGGGAGTGCCAGACCCTCGGTTCGACTCTTTCCAGATCTCGGGTCTTCGTTCTGTAACAGATGACCCAGACCATCTCCTACTGTGCCCAGTAAGGACTCTGAGGCTATATCTCAAAAGAACGGCTGCAGTTCGTCCCCAAGTGCAGGCATTGTTTGTGAGCTCTGGGAGAACAAAGAGAAGGGTTACCAAGAATACTATCTCAGCATGGATTCGTATGGTAATCCATCTGTCCTTGAATCCTGACCCTCCTCCGTTATGTCCACCTCTTAGGAATGTTATAGTTTCTAGGCCAGTATTGCCCTATCTTCTTTGCAAAAACCTCTAGATATGAAATGTTACTTTGAAGAAATATCAATGGGATATTCAGTTCTTTCATAAAATCTATTTTAAAATTACTTTCACCTAGTTAGATTTTAGTTATTGAATCCAGTAAAGTATTATTCGGTATTTATGAGGAATTGCATTGATAAGTATTGAAACATCTATTTTATTAGATAAATTACTAATGGGTTGTAAGAGATATAAAATCTGTTTATTGAACTAATCTTTCAAATTTATTTAATGATTTATATATTAAAGAAAATGTAACCATAATATTGCTAGTTTTTATCATTTTCAGAATTATTTACATAATAGGTCTTGTTATCTATATTTATCATCAGTCAAAGGAAGAGATAGTTTTGAAAACAATGGGAGCGCTTTACGGGCTGTCCTACGACAAGAGCCCGTGTCATGCTATAGGCATGGCAATCTACATGAATGAATGGGAGCCCGTGTCTTACATAAGGTAAGGTAATCTACACACAGTCCAGCAAGAAGGGCTGGGCAATCTCACAAGCAAGCAAGAAATATCCCACTTTCTCGCCCCAAGGAAGCCGACTGTAAGATTTGCTCGCACTAACAACGGCAACCAAAAGTGTCTAGGCTGTCAATGAACAGGGCACCACACCATGGCACCAATCTGTCCAATAAGAAAGGAAAAGACCAAGACCGCAAAGAAAGAAATAAGGAAGCAAATTAAACAGACCCCCACCACTTATGCAGGAGCAGCAGCCGCCCCAACCCAGAACGCTTGGACCACCAGGAATTACAGAATTTACGATCAACAGACCGCCCAATCAAACAACCACGGACTACCCTTCAAAAAACTGAATACTGTCTACCAAATTGCCCTGCTACATCCAAATATGAATGAAGCAGCCTGCCCTGGAAGTTTTCAGCAGACCCTAGACGAAGTACTGAAAGCAAACGGTTGTGAATCAGTCATAATCCCAAGGAGTACGCTACGATCAAAAGAGGTGATGGCCAGCATGCCAGCACTCCAAGCATTGGCAACCTTGCCCACAGTCGAGAAGGATTGAAACGAGGTCCATCTAACCTTCTCGGTCGCAAAGCTCGATGTGACATTGCAGGACAGCAGTTCAATGAGAACCTCCCGAAGCTGTCGGACTTTCTCCTGAGAAGAGAAGAGGAGACAAAAGAGAGACTAGCTGCCTCTCTGTCCCTCCAGAACTGCATGGAGATGTATGCAGGCATTGCAAGCACCCCAGACATGTATACAGTCCTAGCCAACATGCACATGGCTATATTGGTCAATGACTTGTACGCTTTTGTGAAAGCCAGGAGGGCCTGCAGAGACTTTGTGTTTGACAATGCAACGGTCAAATACGAGCCCAGGAAGTTGATCACTTCCTGTATCTGGGGCAAGGACCTCTTCCCAAAGGAAGTAGTTGCCAAAGCCGCCACGGAGAATAGGAACCTTCTCCAAAAGTGGGGCATGTCTGCTAAGAGAAAATCTTCCCCTGATGCTGGTCCCCAACCTAAGAGTAAGACGAAGAAGCCAAGACTGCCTCCTCGACCTGTGCAACATCCTACAGTAACCATGACCACGGTGCCCCAAATGGTTGCTCAGCCGCAAACCACTTTCCAGATGGTGCCTCAACAGCTCGTAGCCCAGTTACCAGCCTTTAACCCAAGTTTTGAGAGGCACACCACTACCTTTCGCCTGAAAGCTAGAGGTTCTAGACGAGGCTCCTCAAAACACCCCCAAGAGGAAGAGGAGGACATGGTCAGGGTAGAAAACCCTCTGGATCATCCAAGCAATGAGATGCTCCAGGTAGGAGGAAGACTTCTCCACTTTTGGGATCATTGAACCTTTGATCCCTGGGCCCACATCCTAATCAAGAATGGACTAGGATGGAAATGGAACAAATCTCCACTTTCATTTTCTCAATTCTTCAAACACTCCACCTCCTTATTGGAAGAATATACCTTAGAACTCTTGAACAAAAAGGTTATAAGGAAAGCAAAGGCCATCAAATTCCAGGGAAGGCTGTTTTGTGTTCCCAAGAAGGACTCGGACAAACTCAGAGTCATTCTAGACTTGTCTCTACTCAACAAGTTCATCGAGAACAACAAGTTCCGGATGTTAACCTTACAACACATAAGGACCCTGTTACCAAAGGGCTGTATACAGTCTTAATAGACCTGGCAGATGCTTACTGGCACCTTCCAGTCAGCCGCCCCCTCTCCTCCCACCTAGGATTCCAGCTACGGAAGACAAAGTATGTCTTCAGAGCCATGCCCTTTGGACTAAACATAGCCCCAAGGATTTTCACGAAACTTGCGGACACAGTTGTACAACAGCTATGCTTAGAAGGTGTTCAGGTAGCAACATACCTGGACGACTGGCTTGTGTGGGCAGCATCCAAGACTGCTTGTCTGCAGGCAGCCACAAAGGTGATCCAGTTCCTGGAATATCTGGGCTTCAAGATCAACTACAAGAAGTCTCGCCTCTCTCCAGCTCAAGAGTGTTAATGGTTGGGAATCCATTGGAACTTGCAGTCACACCGCCTCTCCATTCCACCAAAGAAGAGGAGAGAGATCGCCGGTTCTGTCAAGAGACTACTAAAATCCAACAGGATTTCAAGACGCTAACAGGAAAGAGTACTGGGCTTTCTCCAGTTCGCAGCAGTAACTGACCCAGTGCTAAGAGCACAGCTAAAGATGCGTCAGGAGTCAGGAGAAGATACGCATCAAACGCTCGAAGTGATCAACAGAGACCGACACCGACCTTACTGCGATGGCTTCTGAGGCCATGGTCAAAGATCAAGAGCCTAGCTAGGACTATTCCCTTACAACCACTTCAACTGTCGGTAGTCATCCACCCGGATGCCTCAACGGAAGGATGGGGAGGTCATTCCCATCAAAGGAAAGTTCAAGGGACCTGGTCATCCCTGTTCAAGACCTTTCACATCAACATTCTGGAGGCCATGACAGTCCTCTTGACATTGAAAAAGCTATCCCCTCAAAGATCAGCCCATATCAAGTTGGTCTTGGACAGCAAAGTGATAGTGAGATGTCTGAACCGACAAGGCTCGAGATCGCCCTACATCAACCACTTGATGTTGGCCATTTTTTGCTTGGCAAGAAAGAAAAGATGGCATTTATCAGCAGTTCACCTACAAGGGTTCCGCAATGTAACGGCGGACGCTCTATCCAGCCAAAGCTGATAGAGTCAGAATGGTCCCTAGACGCAGACTCATTCTCCTTCATCTTGGAAAAAGTCCCAGAACTGCAGATCGACCTCTTTGCAACAAGCGACAACAAGACACTACCTCGATACGTAGCCCCATACAAGGACCCTCGGGCAGAAGCGATGGACGTCATGTCCCTCAATTGGAACAGATGGAGTCATATCTATCTGTTCCCACCAACAAATCTCATGCTGAAGGTCGTCAACAAGCTGAAATCCTTCAAGGGGACAGCAGCAGTGGTGGCCCCAAAATGGCCCAAGAGCAATTGGTTCCCTCTAGTGATAGAACTGAGGCTGAGCCTGTTTCCTCTACCGAACCCAGTTCTATCCCAACTGGTTCAGAAGTCGACTGTCTACGCTTCATCACTGAGAACCCAAAACCTACATCTCATGATTTTCTCGCCTTAGCAGTCAAGAAAAGGTTTGGGATCTCGAAAGACAGTATCGACTTTATAGAAGAATACAAGTCAAAATCAACCAGAAGACAATATGAATCGTCTTGGAAGAAGTGGGTCTCTTTTATTAAAGCAAAAAAGCCGACAGAAATCTCGATAGACTTCTGCCTGTTCTTTTTCATCCACCTTCACGAACAAGGTTTGGCTTCCACCATGATAACTACGTGTAAGTCAGCTTTGACTAGACCTCTTCTATACGCCTTCCAGGTAGACCTGTCGAACGAAATCTTCAACAAGATTCTGAAGGCATGTGCTAGACTTAAACCTGCAGCCCCTCCAAAGCCCATTTCATGGTCCTTTGACAAAGTCTTGCGCTATGCTTCGAACTTGAACAATGAAGATTGCTTCCTAAAGGATCTAACACAGAAAGTGATATTCTTGTTCACTATGGCCTCAGGGGCTAGAGTTAGTGAAATAATAGCCCTATCAAGAGATGAGGGCCATATTCAGTTCACAGAAGAGGGAGAACTGAATCTTTTTTCCCGATCCTACATTTCTCGCCTAAAACGAGCTACCCACCAAAAGGTGGGGTCCTTGGAGAATCTGCCCTCTGAAGGAAGATGTCTCTCTATGTTCAGTGGTGTGTCTAAAGATTTATTTTTGAAGAACTTAAGACTTCAAGGGAGGACAGCTTTTCATAGGCGAAACCTCAGGATCAAACTTATCCCTGAAATAACTGAGGGCGAAGCTCGCCTACTTTATTCGCAGAGCGGATCCTGGCAGTAAACCCGCAGGTCATGATCCGAGAAAAATTGCTTCCTCGCTGAACTTCTATCAGCATATGGACTTTGATAGACTCCACTCATATACAGGTTGGAAATCCTCTAGAGTTTTTTATAAACATTATGCGAAGCAAGTACATGAAATGAAACACTGTGGTGGCGGCAGGTAGTGTTATAAAACCTGTCGTCTAGTGCTGCGATGAACAGTGAACTGTTTGGGACTTTATAGTGAAAGGGTGAAAAAGTGTTAACACCTTTAAGTGTAATACCTTTTATTAAGGGTCACCCTGGTGTCCCTTGGACTGTTCTTTATATGTGTGGAATCTAACCAATAACACCAGTGCCGTGTGTACATTCGTACGTAGTGTTTGAACATATCCAACATCCAAGTGAAATTATCTTAATAATTTTGCAAAATCTTTGAGTGGCCTTACTAATATATATTTCTTCCCTTACAGGTGATAAATATATGTGTACTTTAAGAATGTTGTTTATGTAATAAAGGATTCTATTTTAATACATTCCTTGTTGTATTTATTTTTGTCTATACAAATGAATACTAAAAATGTATTTGCGTCTTATTCACCCCACAAGTAGTCGAATAAAACTAGCCAGAGTCTTTTAATTATTTTCCTAACATAAAATACTTGAAGTTGCTTCTATGTGTGAACATGCTTGTGGTAAATTAATTCCACTTTGTTTTCACGAATACAAAACCTTGTCGCTTCTATAGTCAGTGTTGACAGATTCTCTGCAATGGGCAGGAAGCCCTAAGTTAGTTCTAAACTTAGCGGATAGGACGAATAACGGTAGCGTCATATATTTATGTGGTCTGGGTGACCATATAGAAGCTGAATCAAGGTAAAGGCACTTATGCAAACCCACAGATATAGTACTTTCAAGTAATTCTCTGGTAAACTTCCATCAGGACGACATGGCTGATCCCAAAAAAACGGATTTGAGCAAAGCGAAAAATCTATTTTTGGGTGATATGGCAATGTCGTCCTGATGAACCCACCCTCCTTTCTAGAAAAGGAGTATACGTATATGTAACAAATCCCCACCCGAAACTACTCTATCTGTACCCATCCATGCTTAATTGCAACAAGGAATGAGTTACGCTGTAGTAGTACGTAAAAGGGGATCCACCGGGTAACCTTCAATTTCGCCACTCTTCCCCCTCAGAGCAAAAACTCTTCGGGGTGAAGATTGCCTTGTGTCGTATCAAGAAATACGTCCCCTGATATTATGCGATATCCTTAAGAATTTTCTTAAGGATACTCCTGCCAGGAGTTAGAATTCTGGAGACCTGTGGTCAATTCTCTGGGAGTATCGCTGTAGACAAATATCCCTTAGAAAGCTTCCTAAAGGAACCTTCCATCAGGACGACATGGCCATATCCCAAAAATAGATTTTTTGCTTTGCTCAAAATCCGTTTTTACTTTGTTAGCCTCACATTTAGTTGTGAAATTGGTTTACTAGCCTACACTTTGGGTATTGTTTTGGCTTTTGGCCCATTCGACTGTATGGTCAGTCTTATTTTGCCGTCATCTATACTGGCCTATGCTTTGGCTATTGTTTGGCTTTAGCTCATGCGACTGTATGGCCAGTCTTTTTTGCAGTCATCTTTACTAGCCTTCTTTGACTATTGTTTTCTTTTGGCCCATTCGACTGTATGGTCAGTCTTTTTATTGTTGTCTTTACTAGCCTAAGCTTTGACTATTGTTTTGGCTTTCGCCCCATTTGATTGTAACCTCAGTCATTATTTTTGCCGTCGTCTTTACTAGCCTATGTTTTGGCTTTTGGCCTATTCGACTGTATGGTCAGTCTCTTTTGCCGTCTTCTTTACTAGTCTATGCTTTAGCTATTGGTTGGCTTTGACCCATTCGTTTGTATGGTCAGTCATTTTTGCTGTCGTCTTTGCTAGCCTATGCTTTGGTTATTGTTTTGGCATTTGACCCTTTCGACTGTATGGTCAGTCTTTTCTACCGTGGTCTTTATTAGCCTATGCTTTGACTATTGTTTGGCTTTTGGCCCGTTCAACTTTATGGTCAGTCGATTTTCACTATTTTACTGTTATCATTTGACTGTTGCTTATAACTTTTTGAAATTTACTTATGATCCATATTGAAGTTTATAATTTAGCTAGGGAATTATATTTCAATATATGGAGAGTTTTTTATGTGTTCTGAGTGGGAACTTAGTCTGGGAAAGTCTCCTTATAACAGTTACATAAAGTTCAACAGGGGAGGATATGAGCACTTACTCTCGGGGCACAAACACCCTGCTAATACTTTACTGTCACAATTCACTAACCATTACTCTTAAATACAAAAGGGGGAAATTTTACTGTCCAGAGGCCGGAGAACTCCACACGTAGAATAAGAAACAATTTACGGCCTACTCTAGCTTTGTCAGGTCTATAGTCATCTCATTCTCAGGCTCTATTCCGGCTCCGTCCCAGCTACCCCAATGAGATGCTGGACAGGTATTTTACGTTAATGTAATTAGACAAAATCCAAAATGGGAGCAGTGATGTAAAGTAGTTTAAAAGTTTAAAGATAAGAATCTTTACCTTCGAAGCAAATATATTAATGCAAAGTTCCTCGCTGTTATCACCTATAGACTTACTTAGGTTTACTCTTTAAATATTCCTAGTTTAAACATTAAATAAATGAGGGAGCAAAAAATACTAAAGAGGTTTAATTAACCTAATATTGATTTATTCACAAATTTACATTAAAAGAAAACGGACATCTTAACAACACAAAAATGGAATAATAAAAGGAATGCAAATTAAAAGCAATTCAAAATAATAAAAATGATGGGTTAGACACGTGGTCTGCAACAATCAAATATCAAAATGGGGTCAGGCACATGGCCCACGTGACCCAGAGACTTTGCTCGTCTCAAACCAGAAATTAATATCCAAGAAAAATATATACACACAATCCCACCGCACACAGTCCGAATAGTGTAAAAGCCAGGTTCCCTATCAAGTTAAAATTAGTCTAAGCTAAATAATGGGGGAATAACTATAGCCATTGATGTAGTACCTGCACTCATTTGAAGATTAGTCCTATGCCCGTGATAGCTGTTGACCTGGTCGCACTTTGCACTTTGCACTCTTGCCTGGCTCACCCCAAGAATCCTCGTTTGTGGTAATTAAGGTTTCCCAGGTTCCACTCCTTCACTGTCTCCAGCCGGCAGCCACAGGACTCCTTGGTGAGTCACGTTTTGGAAGAGGGGGATGGGGGTGAGCCAGAGGTGCACGGATTAACTGACCGGGCCGGTCAGTCGGTCACGACAGCTTCTTGATGAATGGGGCCGACGCTAAGGTCGAAGATATCACCTGGGTTCACCTTGCCAAACAAGTGACGGTCATGATGCGCGCGGTAATCCATTGGGGGTGCCATATCGGGACTTCAGGACAGGGCAATATATTGTTGCAAGGAGTGCAGAGGAGGCAGGATTTTGTACTAAATACTTTAGAGAAATCTTGCTGCTCTAAGGGAGTTTATATATACAGCAACCCTACCTATTCTGGCTTGCTAAAAAATAATATTCTAAATGATTAATTAGCAATGGACTGGTGCGATGGGCATACATCTTAAAATTAACAAACCTTAATTGGTATTGAGAAATATAAGATGCATTAATTTAGCAGTATTGGAATTTATATAAAAAATGCAGTTTAGGAATTTAATCTCGACCCACGTAGTTTAAGGAAAGAACCAACATACGCCGGGGTTACTACTAAGGCCCTCTGTTGTGCGTATCTACGCTGTGACGTCACGAGCATGGCGTGCGCCACTGTCAACAAGTTTAAGTTTAGATTAGTCCTCCCTATGTTTCGTTAAAGAAAATTGAATGTAGAAGAGAACATTTAAGGGGTAGCTATAGTATTAGTAAAAGAGAGCTAAAAATACGATTGAAAGAAGAAGAGTGAAGAAAATTCTTCACACCCTGAGGATAAAGGGGAGAAAAAAGGGAGAGGGGTTAGTTCCGGCAAATGTGATTCAACTACTGTACTTGTTAGTATGAGCGAGATAAGGTTACTGGCTGAATGATGAGTGAAGTCGTTCTTCACATCAACGTCCGTTTAAAGTTAACAAAACGATATTAACGTTAATTAAAATCAATCGAGTTAAAAGTTATGCTTTCATGTGAATTTGAGGAAAATTGAACCTGCAGGCAATGCTTCACGGAAGCGTTAAGAAAAGTAAACAATCAGTGTTAACTTTAAGCGTACGATGTAATGGTAATTAAATGATTAAAAATACTCAATTCTTCCCACCCTAGGGGTACGGATAGAGCAAAGAAAACGTAAGCCAATATCAGTCGAGGTCAGCAACAAGTCCGGCCAATGTTAAATTCAAAATTATGAGGGTGAATCCCAATCCAAGTCTGACACCCAACGTTTTACATGAAATGTTTTTACAAAGAAAATTACTGGCGTAATGAAAACTTTGTGTTCGTCGAGTGGCAAAAGGAGAAAAGTGACTTCCTTCTCGGCGTTAAAATGTGAACAGTTATTTGACACTAGCATGAATGACAATTCGAGACAAACTAGGTCCATGGGGACGTCGTATTTCTGACAGTGAGAGTCTTGGATGTCGTCTTTAATGAAAACGTTTGCAAGGGGAACATTGGAAACAAAACTTATATTCAGCACGAGCTGAAGGATGTCAGGGGGATTGTAATAAAATGAAAAATTGTCAAGGCAAAAATTGAATTTACGTTTTAAAGTTAAAGCAAGGGATTGACCGAAAAAATGTTGCTGAATGACGTGGCAAAAATAATAAAGGCTTACAGTTGAGCCATATAAAAGTGAATTAAAATAATGAATGATGTTCAATGTACCGTTATCCTTAAGCAAGGTGAATCGTAAACAGGCTCTAATCTCCGGTGCTAGGTCTACATGTGTGACCTTCGCTAAATCCGCCATCAGTGCAAAGGGACCCTTTATGACTGCTGGGGTCTTTAGGTTTCGATCACGCAGCTCGTTCTGAGAGCGGGTTTCAAATTTTGACTTGGATATTTTAGCGTCAACACGGGTTGGAGCGGAAGTTACGGGCTTAAGAACTGGACAGTCAGGCAACGTGAGCACTGGTCCATGGGATGGTACGACTTTAATGATTGAATCAACAACCGGTACAAGCCTCTGCTGGCCATCACGCACACGGTTAAGTTGTGTGGTATCTGCGCTACTACTTGGGGGGTCCATGACAAGACAATGAATGGTATTTCCTCCGTGACGGACTGTCACCGGCGGCAAAGACAAAGGGGGTTGACGGCTATCAAACGCTGGTGGCTTAAGGTTTGGAGATGAGGACAGAGTAGGTGGGGCTGACACAAAATTACTAATCGTATGCCGTGTTGGCAACATAGTATTGAAATGTGAAGATTTTACAGGTTGAAGAATTGAGACAAAATTACGAACACTGTGCTTGACTGCCGATACGTTAGAAGTAACAATTAGGGGACGTGTCACTGAAGGTGTTGCACTCGAAGAAGAACAAGATTGTTTAGGTTTAATAAGTAAATTAGGATGAGCCATGAGGCTATTAAAGGCAATTTCAACTTTACTTGAACAGGCAGCAAGCACGGGATAATTTAATTTGACTATGGGATGGTCGTAATGGCGTCTCCAAAAATTCTTGTAATCGCAAAGTTCGTCTCTTACTTTACCAATAAGGGTTTTAAAATGACTTACGGCTTCTGGACCCATGCTGGGAAAATCTACAGAAGCAAGAGCATGAAGAGCTAGGTCTGCGTCCTCACAAACAAAGTTGAATGTCAATTCCTGCTCCATAAGCCTAGCGTTAATCTCCTCGGGGCTAAGCGTTTCCGCCTTAGGCGGTGGAGGGTTGTTTACGTTAAACATGAAGTCCGCCATCTTGGAATGACCACGTTTGATGAACGGACTCGTAAAACAAAACAAGGGATAGCTGAATTTTCAAAGGAATGTAAAAATGAAACTTTACACATTTACTAGCGTGACAATTGAATATTTAAATTTACTTATGGTGAAGGAAAAATTGTTTAAATGATAAATCAAAATGTAAATCACAAAATTACTTTCAAAGTGACCGGGTCCAGCAAAGCAGACGATGCCCAGGTAACGTGACTTTAGACTTCACTAAACAGAATTATTTACGCACGTGGCGATAATGACTAATTAAGTTATTTATGAGAAGCAAAACATATGAGAAAGTGCTAGGGCTTATAAATGCAAAGATTTAGGTTAAAAGTTAAAATAACAGGTCGAGACTGACACTGTTGTGACGATTTCACAATTACGGGCGCACTAAGGCGACCACTGAACTACTCAAAATGTAGATAGGCGCACTAGGCAACGACTTAGCTTTTAAAGTGCACTCTCGTGGAGGCTAAACAAAAATGAGATTTCCCTCACGCGGAGGTAAAATAAAAATATCCTCGCTAAAGGACAAAAACAATATCTCCTCGCTAAAGGAAATTAAATGAACTACACGCAGTATTTTACTTACGGTAGAAAACAATTACGCACCCTTAATTTGGGTTGTAAACAAGATCCGCCATCTCGGAACAAACACGTGGAATGAAACGGACTTGGTGTTAAGTTTCTACGTTACTCGTAAGAAGACTTAAAATTATGTTGCGCCAATTCGCTCTTTAGGACAAGGACATGTGCTAGGTATACGGGGACGTTAGTTAGAAAGGTTAAGGTTGGTTAGGGAAGGTAAACGACACAAAGGAAGGTAGACCAAGGTACAAAATGTTACAAACTAGATGCTTATTTAGCAAAATTAGTTGACAGAACGAGTACACCGGCGCTCTAGCTGAGCAGTAAACACGGGTGTCTGAACAACAAAAACCTTAGTTCAAGTAGCTTAGAACTTTCTGGCATATGTGGATTCCGCCACAACACGTGGGTGAACGGATCCGAGACAAAGTGAAGTTCCTACGACAAATTCTAGTCATTCTGTAGAGAACATTCTTGCAACAAATTAACCTGGTTACGTAGTTCTTTCCTTAAACACGTGGTCGATACAAAAAGATCATGATGATTACAAATTTCTCTTCCCAATTAAAGTCTGGGCCTTACACATTCGACAAACTGGCTGGTGTGTGTGGGTAAGTGATATACGAGTTACTATATGCTTAATCAAGCTGATTACTTACGTTAATGCTTCACAAGTCAAAAGGTAAAAGATCCGGTTCGAAGGACCAACTCGTGTGGAGAATTTTTTATGTTATGTTCTGAGTGGGAAATTAGTCCGGGAAAGTCTCCTTATAACAGTTACATAAAGTTTAACAGGGGAGGATATGAGCACTTACTCTCGGGGCACAAACACCCTGCTAATACTTTACTGTCACAATTCACTAACCATCACTCTTAAATACAAAAGGGAAATTTACTGTCCAGAGGCCGGAGAACTCCACACGTAGAATTAGCAATAATTTATGGCCTACTCTAGCTTTGTCAGGTCTATAGTCATCTCATTCTCAGGCTCTGTTCCGGCTCCGTCCCAGCTACCCCAATGAGATGCTGGACAGGTATTTTACGTTAATGTAATTAGACAAAATCCAAAATGTGAGCAGTGATGTAAAGTAGTTTGAAAGTTTAAAGATAAGGATCTTCACCTTCGAAGCAAATATATTAATGCAAAGTTCCTCGCTGTTACCACCTATAGACTTACTTAGGTTTACTCTTCAAATATTCCCAGTTTAAACATTAAATAAATGAGGGAGCAAAAATACTAAAGAGATTTAATTAACCTAAAATTGATTTATTTCACAAATTTACATTAAAAGAAAACGGACATCTTAACAACACAAAAAATGGTATCAAAAGAAATGCAATTCAAATAATGAAAAATAGTTGATTAGACATTTGGTCTACAATAATCAATAATCAAAATTGGGTCGGACACGTGGCCTATGTGACCCAGAGACTGTGTTAGTCTCAAAAGGCAAAAAAAATGTATAGAAAAAATATATACACACAATCCCACCGCACACAGTCCGAATGGTGTAAAAGCCAGGTTCCCTATCAAGTTAAAATTAGTCTAAGCTAAATAATAGGGGAAAACTAAATGGCCATTGATGTAGTACCTGCACTCCTTTGAAGATTAGTCCTATACCCGTGATGGCTGTTGACCTGGACGTCCCACTAATTGGCACTTTGCACTCTTGCCTGGCTCACCCCAAAATTTCTCACTTTGGCTGCAACTATGGTACACCAGGGTCCTCTTCTTCTCAATCTCTCCGACCGGCAGCAATATTTTGCGAGTCGAGTTTTGGGAGAGAGAGAGGGGGGGGGGGGTGAGCCAGAGGTGCACGGGTTCACTGACCAGGCAGGTCAGTCGTCCAGGCCGGCTTCTGTTCGAATGGGGCCGACGCTAAGGTCAAAGATATCACCTGGCTTCACCTTGCCAAACAAGTGACGGTCATGATGCGCGCGGTAATCCATTGGGGGTGCCATATCGGGACTTCAGGACAGGGCAATATATTGTTGCAAGGAGTGCAGAGGCAGGATTTTGTACTAAATACTTTAGAGAAATCTTGCTGCTCTAAGGGAGTTTATATATACAGCAACCCTACCTATTCTGGCTTGCTAAAAAATAATATTCTAAATGATTAATTAGCAATGGACTGGTGCGATGGGCATACATCTTAAAATTAACAAACCTTAATTGGTATTGAGAAATATAAGATGCATTAATTTAGCAGTATTGGAATTTATATAAAAAATGCAGTTTAGGAATTTAATCTCGACCCACGTAGTTTAAGGAAAGAACCAACATACGCCGGGGTTACTACTAAGGCCCTCTGTTGTGCGTATCTACGCTGTGACGTCACGAGCATGGCGTGCGTCACTGTCAACAAGTTTAAGTTTAGATTAGTCCTCCCTATGTTTCGTTAAAGAAAATTGAATGTAGAAGAGAACATTTAAGGGGTAGCTATAGTATTAGTAAAAGAGAGCTAAAAATACGATTGAAAGAAGAAGAGTGAAGAAAATTCTTCACACAATAAGCTGTATCATGACAATCTTCTTATTCTTGGGGTATTAAAGCCAACACTTAGAAGAAGAAGATTGTGACAACCTGTAAGATTTTATATCACTCCCTTAGTGGGTACAAGGGAGCTGTTACTAGAGCGTTACGTAATGCTACAGCCGCTATTGGTGTAGCTAGTCTAACTTTGATGACTGTAAAATCCAATGTTGAAACGCTACAAAATCTATAGAACAAATATTTGGATGTATGGGAACAATATATCTCAGAGAGAGATTCTTTGAGTAATAATGAGTTTGATGTCCTTGATCAGACTGAGGCTCGATATGAAGTTTCATATACAGAAACTAATAAATTTTTGGATGCTTTAGATCGACTACAGAGTACAGTTTCTGGAATTTCCAGTCCCATTCTGACAACAGTGTGTCAAGGTTTGCTTCCCTTAAGTAAAGATTAACAGTTTTGAAGGAAAGTTATAAGAATGGAAAACTTGGTGGGACAGTTTCCATTCATTAGTTCATGATTGTAAGGATATGGACAAAGTATTGAAAATGACACGGCTTAATTCATGTTTGAAAGGTAAAGCGTTGTTAGTTATCTCAGGATATCCGGTCACAGACCAAGATAATGATGATGCTATTACAGCTTTAAATAATAGATTTGATAACCCAGAAAAGGTAAAAGAGACATTAGTGCTTCAATTATTCAATATGGTTAAACCTAAAAATATTGCTAAGAAATTAGTGCAGTTTAAGTTGGATTTCGAAAGAATTGTGAAGACTTAACACCATGTTGCTGATTTCGTCGTCCCATTGGCTTATTGCTGTTCTATTATAGAGTAAATTGCCTACCAAGGCAAAGATGTTAATTTTTCAGAAATTTCAGACTAAATATTGTACAATTCAACAGTACAGGTCTTGCCAACCACCTTGAATATCTTGATAGGATGCCAAATAGGGGCATATTACAGTCTGATTATAAATTTCCACAGGATAGTGGTAAATCTCAATTTAAAGAACATGTGAAATTCTCGAACCTGACACAGCAGATGTCTATAGGTAAAACTCAAATAGGAACTTACTCAGTTGAAGCAACATCATCATAAAACCAATGTTTATTATGATCATCAGAGGGTCACAGAGTCAGACGGTGTTCAAAATATGCTAATGCAACTTCCCGAAAAAGTAGGCTGATAGCTATGGGACGGTGTTCTAGATGTTTACGAATTGGGCTTAATGGCAAGTGATTGCAGCCGTTTAAATGCTTTGTTTGTAATAAGACGAATCATAATGAAGTTTTTTGTTACAGCAATTTTGGAAGCAAGTTACAAAGCGAAGTGAAACCAAATAATACTGTGAAGTCAGGTAAGCAAGGTAACAGTACAAGCATTGAAGTTAAGAGTGTAGTTTCAAGTACAAAGAGTTCTTGATCCAAATATTCTTTGGCTTTAGCTACGTCACAAATCAAAGTATCTAATGATGATAATTCAATTTTAAGTATGTTCTGTCACAGGAGAGGAAGTAAAGTTAGACAAACTAAAGCAAACAAATAATAACGAGGCGAATGCATGCACAAAACCATTGCTTTATGACCCTGAAGCTCTGAATTGCTCGATATGCGTTAGCCAAGTGTTGCGTCAGATGCTGCCCATGTTTTGCTGATCTGTCATATTGCTGAATTACAGCACTTTCCCACAGGGCTGGAGATGGAGAGGAGGCAGCGGTGGAAACGGAAACATAAACCGATGAAGAGTTGGGACAGCCACCCCTTCCTTAACCCAATTGGACACCCATGATACCCCATCCGGGTTCATGCTAAAGATAAGGACGAAGTGTGGCCCAGATGTCAGTCAGTTAGAGATCGCTAGTACTGTCTCACCGCCGGTGGCCGATCCTGGTCTTATCAACATTCATTACAGTATTTGTATAATGTAGATTTTTCAGTAACTTTCTAAAACCCCGCTGTCTCTCTCTGTTGCCAGGCTCTAGAACTTTGTAACTTTTATGTAATATTAAAGAGCACTTAGAAGATTTTGCGTTTTGTATTCAACTTTGTAAATTGTGACTTTAGCATTTTCAATGACATTCAACGCTACCGTAACTGATTAGTTATGTGCTCAATAATCTCGTGAATTACTTTTTGTTAAATAAACAAACTGGTTGAAAAGATACAGAGTAACATCTATCATTATCCGCGTTTCCCATATTTCTATGACTTAAACTGCTACTATCACTCTGCCACGTGACAAAAATGGTGGTAACGGTGGGATATCTTATTCAACAGTTTGAATGAAAAGACATGATATATAAAGACTATAAAATGAGCACTCCAGAACAACAACCAGAGAATGTTATGATGACGATTCAGGACAACATAGGAGGCATAAATCATTTTTTTGGGCTTAGGCCATGTCCTGCTGATGGAAGTTCCTTCATAAGTAGCTTCCTAGGTTATATGTGACTACAGTGATATATCCCAGAGAATTTACCGAAGGTATCCAAAATTCTAACTCCTGGAGCGAGTATCCCTTAAAAATTCACAAAGGGATATCGCGTAAGGACGTATCTTGACACATCTCACAGCTATTTACACCCCAAATAGCGATTTTCACTTCGAGAGGGAAAAGTGGCAAGAAAATAGGAGAGTCGTTAAAAAGGTAAACAATCGATTCTCCTAAGGTACTGTAATAGTTTGCCCAATCGCCACCTAAGCCATTCTTTCGTTCGTAGCTTCGGTGACCGGTGTTTTCCCGAGTTATCTCGCTATTTTGAAAGCTTTTTCATCGTTGTGATGGATTTCCTCGCTTCATCAGCATCTGGAAAGTTAAGTAATATCTTTGAATTGCTTGTCGATTGAGATCGTGTTTAACGTAACAAGAGCTGTTGCCAGCCGGATGGCGTCATGGACGCGATCGTTCTTTTGTTCATTTAGTTAGCAAGAACGATATTCCTGGCATTAATTGCTTTAATAACTTTAGCTATTTAGTTTTCTTAGCTAGGGATTTTTATATTATGTCATTGTTGTCGTGGTTTTGGCTATTATGATCGATCCTCACGAGTGCCAGGCTTCCTAGCCTAGGCACCTTCACACTTCATGCATGATATAACTTTCCTGGTAAAGTTTTATTGAAGCACAGGCAATATTTTATACAATTAAGATATTAATGTGTATTTTTTCCTCTTCCATTTTAGTATACTAGAGTTTCGATGATCGTCTCTCTATGCTCTTTGGCTTAATAGCCTAAGGGCTTTAGTATACTTGATAAATGTCCCCGATTGCTCTTGTATTGTCTTTTAAGGGGAGATTGATATCTCCTATACCTTTTAAGTCAATACTATCTCTACGAGATTTAAGAGTGATTCCCTTTCCCTCTGATTAGCCTAGGCTATCCTTAGTTAATTTTGCTTTGACCTGTGTTCGGGCAAAATTTACTGGGGCGTTTCGTTTCTCTCTCCTTTCCTTGTACTAGCATAGCTGATTCTTTGCCAATCCTCGGGTTTGGAGTGGAGGACGGGACATCAGAGTAAGTTTGTGTTAGACATCTAGCTTCTGGGAAATGACTTCCTAGTTAGCCTAGTTGCTGTTCAGGAGGCTAGTCCTCCCTAGGCCACTTTAAAGGTATTGTTTTACAGTTTCCTTTTCCTGGCCTAGCAGAGAGTCCTGTTCTAAGGTTTTCTAACTGGAAGATAGGTTTCTTCCTTAGTGGAAATCCTTAGTACGTGATTCTGTTCTCTAAGAGTGTGTCCTATGGGCGTTCTCTTTACCTAACCCTTTCTGGGGAATTGATTTCCCCTACTTGAGGTTACTTTTGAAATCAGAATCACTCAGGTTAGGTAATTCCTTAGGGTATTACCTTACTTATGGATTTTTACCCCCTACCCCGCTATCTCTTTTGTGTTGGATGAACCTTCACCCTTGGCCGTGGTCCTACATAGTCCCTATAGGGGTCTGTAGAACTGGCCTGAGTTTCCCTGTCGACTGCCGGCTAGGCCGGCTGCCGGAAGGTAACCTCATATCTTTGAGTGTGCCCTCGAGTCCTCCCTTGGACTGCCTTCCATATTCCTTATGATGGGATATGGTTGAGTGGAAGCCCGAATTCAATTCCCTCTTCCACTGGCTCACTCTTTCGGGATGCTGGCTGGCATAGCTGATCCTTTGCCGTCGTTTATCCTCACCTTTTTCTCTGACTTTCTTTATGGGCGGGCCGCCGGCAGTTAGTTCTGCCGGCGTCTATATGGATGGTTAGGCCGGCAGTTCGCTGCCTCCTCTTGACTTGATCATCGCTGATCGATGTGCCGACGGCAGGTATCCTATGACCGGCAGCCGGCAACTGTGCTGTTGCCGGCAGCCGGCCTGTGCCTTCCATCCACTATAATATAAAATAGTAACTGAGCCCAGTCAGGCCGGCTTGTGCCGGCAGGTCCGGCTGGTGCCGGCCTGCCCGGCAAGTGCTGGCTAGCCCGGCGAGTGCAGACCAGGCCGGCAGTGTCGGCGAGGCCGGCAGTGCCGGCGGTCCGACGCTGTCGCTGGGGCCAGCAGTGCCAGCGGGGCCGGCAGTGCCGGCGAGACCGGCAGTGCCGGCGGGACCGGCAGTGCCGGCGGGACCGGCAGTGCCGGCGGGACCGGCAGTGCCGGCGGGACCGGCAGTGCCGGAGGGACCGGCAATACTGGCGGCATACTGCCGCCAGCTACTGCTGTGCCCTGGCAAACCAATTTTTTCCAACCTACATGTGGTTCTTGGGCAGCCATTTGTGAGACCATCATTTAGGAGAAATGATTCTCTGTTTTATTAATGGTTAAATTCCATTAGATTTATCCACCATATTGTGCATAATGGAAGATGTGTCATGAGGACACTTAATATATCTTGGATAATGTCTTCCAGTAATTAATTCCTAGGAATTGCCTAGTTCAATATGGGAGGAGGTCATAGCAAATGGCTGGACAGGAGGCACATGTAGGTGTCTTTCCTATCTATAGCTTACCCTATCCAAGCTAAATATAATGCTTAATTTAAGTAGAAATCTGAAGATTTCTCAGAAAACTCATTTGCTTTTCTTTCTTTACAGGAGGAGCATCCCGAGTGCAGGAACAACTTTTCTAGAGTCCGTAGCAAGAGCTTCTACGGACATGGAGTGTGCAGGGCTCACACTCGCTGCTCTATCACCAAAGAGGTTCTCAAGTATTGGGACCCGCAGGTATGTGCCATTTGTGAGAATTTAGTAAAGGAGGCTTTTGATGACCAAAAGTCTCTAGAGTCTAGGGATGCAGCTAGGGACACGCTGCGTAAATGGGTCAGGGGCTTTCAAAAGAATGCTTCGGGCCCATACCTTCCTAATGCTAGGATGAGGGATTGTCTCTTCCCCAGAGCTCATGATGATGCTATCATTCCCCAGACAAAACCTGAGATCCGCTTGGTTCAACTTCAGGTCCAGCAGACCCAGGACCCTGACTTTGGAGGGTATCCATTTGGACGACAACATGTCTTTCGTCTCTGAGGAGACAGAGAAGAATCTCCTCGTGGAAGAGTTGGATCAGGAGGCAGTTGCCCCTCCTGAAGAGAATGTTGAGAATGCTGAAGTAGCTTCGGTTTCTTCAGCTGTAGCGGCCGATCTGGCACCATCAACTTCTTCTCAACCACCTCAGCTCGATTCGATCACAAGCACTCTTCATTCCTTGATCTCCATGGTGCAGGACCTACAGAAGAGGTCGTCCGAGAAGGAAGCCACTTTTCGGACGGAGATTGAGCAGTTGGTGTCTTCACGTATGGCCCTGAAGAAGCTGAACGTGAAAGACCTTCCCGTTTTCTCTGATGTTAACCCTTGGAGGTACGCAGAGCATATGCCTATGTCAGCAGGCAAAATTTTCCTCTCGGAGAAACTGGGCACAGTACCAGTGGAGGAAATCGAGTTCTGGCCCAGCAGAGGGGCCTACCCGGACTGTTACGTCCGTCTTAGAAATGAACCGGCGTCTAAAGAAGAGACGGAGCCCAAGGAGACAATTGTCCTTGAGCTTGCTAAGGCACAAGCCTTATTTTCCAAAACTTTGAAAGAGAGGGCTTTCAATAGTTCGAAGGTGCCGGCTCTTAGCAAAAAACACCCATCGTTTGTTGCTGACCCTCAACGCGCTTTTCCCTTTATGGACAAAGGGTTTAAAGCAGCTCTGAAGGCCGTGGAGGCAGGTAAACCTTGCCCCACATTAGAAGAAAGCAAGCCTTTCTCCCTTGCTTTCCCATCAGATGACAAGGACTGGAAGGATGTTCATGTCACCTTCACAGTCGGGAAGCTGGAGGCCAATATCGCTGGACGTCAGTTCAACGAAGACCTCCCAAAGCTGACTGATTTTCTCTTAAAGAGAGAACACGAGACTAAGGAATGCCTGGCTGCTTCCATGTCTCTCCAAACAGGGCTAGAGACGATGGCTAGTATCCCTGACACCCCGGATATGTATATGGTCTTTGCCAAGGCTCACGTGGCTACGGTAACGAGGGACCTGTACAACTTCATCAAGGCCAGAAGGGCCTGTAGGGAGTTCGTGTTTGCTTCTGCTTCCGTTAAACACGAACCTAGGAAGCTGATAGCTTCTAACATCTGGGGAAAAGACCTCTTCCTGAGTGAAGTGGTAAAGGGGTTGTAGACAAAGCCGCCTCGGAGAATAGAAATCTCCTTTCCAAATGGGGTTTGTCTTCAAAACGAAAATCTTCAGCTGACGAGGGTCCCCAGCCGAAGAACAAGTCTAAACGACCTCGCTCGCCCTCTCGACCAAAGCAGCAACAGCTTCCCATGGCCACGGTGCCCCAGACGGTAGCACAACCCACCACCACCTTTCAACTGGTGCCCCAAACTCTGGCTTCTCAGTCGCCAGTGTTCACCCCAGTTTACGAAAGGCAGGCTACTACTTTTAAGCCAAAGTCTCAAGGTTCCTTTCGGGGTTCCTCGAGGCGCCCCTTCAGAGGCAGGGGCAACAGAGGTGGTCGTGGCCAAGGAGGTAAATCCTCCAGTCAGCACTCTAAGTGAGATGCTGCCGGTAGGAGGGAGACTTCTCCATTTTCAGGATCGGTGGACCTTCGATCCTTGGGCCCACAGCCTGATCAAGAAAGGACTGGGCTGGGGTTGGATTTCAACCCCACCAAGCTTTCCTCAATTCTTCCATCCATCAACTCCAGTTCTGGAAGAATATGTTCCAATGATAAGAGATGGGGTCCCTGGAGAATCTGCCCTCTGAAGGAAGAAGCATCCTTCTGCCCAGTGGAATGCCTAAAGGTCTATCTTTGTAGAACTTCAGACTTTAAGGGAGGTCAGCTTTTCAGGGGAGAGACTTCTGTTTCGACGTTATCTTTGAAACAGATAGGGGCGAAAATCACCTACTTTATTCGCAGAGCGGATCCTGACAGTACACTTGCAGGTCACGATCCGAGAAAAGTTGCCTCGTCTCTAAACTTCTTTCAGACTATGTCGTTTGAAAACCTGAGTGCCTATACTGGTTGGAAGTCTTCCAGGGTATTCTTTAAGCACTATGCGAAGCAATTACAGGAAATCAAGTTTCATGTGGTGGCTGCAGGTAGTGTAATAAAACCTGCTGCTTGATTACTGCGAAGGACAGTGCACTAATAGAGACTTTTAGTGAAGGGTGTACATGATAGACTTAGGTATATCATGATAAGTATTATGTTGTTAGAGACACTATGAACTGTTTTATCTAACTAGGTGACCTAAAGCATGATAATTTGACACAAGTGCCAGCATTTTATATGCTAGTGTTCCTGGTAATTACATTATGCAGTGAAATACTTTATTTCTTTGAGTGGCTTTTGTTTCTCTTTCAGATGAAACTTATTTATTTTGTTATTACTGTTATGTTTTTTTTTTATGCAATATGTTCAGCATAAATATATTAATTCCAATCATGATTTCTGTGTTTCTTGTAAATAAACACTAGAAGGAATCTTTGCGTCTCTTTCGCCTCAAGATTTTATAGATCATGTATATCAGAGCATCTTTGATCCTCATAGGACTTTGTAAGACTAATGTCTTCTCTTTTGCAAACAGGTAAGTTTGGTTGTACCATGTCTATTTTACTGTTTTATGATCCCTACGTGAACATAAACCTATCTGTCTAGATCCGGACCTGGGAGGTACAGTATTCTATTCATTGCCTATTAGTACAAACTATGCTTTACGTATATAAGGACACAATATACTTCTGCTTGCTAATTGTTCTTTGAACTCACAATTTTCGGATTTTTTCCTAGAGTCTATATAGACTTTTCCCTGTAGGGGGCAGGAAGAGCTGGCATTTGGTATGCTCAGTTGATTGATGTATTACGGTAACATCAAGTGTCCTTGGTCTTGACGACCAGATAGGAAATAGTTAATTCGAGATAACGGCACTATTATAAATCCACAGATACAGTAATGCCCTGGTAAACTTCCATCAGCACGACATGGCCTAAGCCCAAAAAACGGATTTTGAGCGAAGTGAAAAATCTATTTTTGGGTGAAAGAGCCATGTCGTCCTGATGGACCCACCCTCCTTTAGTAAAAGGATATGAATCCCTCCCTTTGGTACTGTATCTGCAACACCTACGAAGCTACAAAGAATGGCTTAGGTGGCGCCTCGCGGTGGCGATTGGGTGAACTATTACAGTACATTAGGAGAATTGAGTGTTTACCTTTTTAACGACTCTCCTATTTTCTTGCCACTTTTCCCTCTCGAAGTGAAAATTGCTATTTGGGGTGTAAATAGCTGTGAGATGTGTCAAGATACGTCCTTACGCGATATCCCTTTGTGAATTTTTAAGGGATACTCCCTCCAGGAGTTAGAATTCTGGATACCTTCGGTAAATTCTCTGGGATATATCCCTGTAGTCACATATAACCTAGGAAGCTACTTATGAAGGAACTTCCATCAGGACGACATGGCTCTTTCACCCAAAAATAGGTTTTCCACTACGCTCAAAATCCGTTTATAGGGCCTGAAGGAGAAATTATTTTTCCGGGAACAACTGCTGGCATTGGAGGACCAGAACCACAAGGAGTTTTAAACAGCATATTTTCACATGAAGAAGATGGATTCGAACCTCAGCCAAGAAGAGACGGACGGTTGAGCGAATACGGTACTTTTCACCCATTGACACCTAGAAGAGACGGACGGTTGAGTGAATGCTGTACTTTTCCCCCATTAAGAGAACATGTGCCAGTTTTTGAAGATATAGTACCTGAAGAAGGACCCCGGTTCCTTTCAATAGAAACTTTTCTAAGTACCATAGAGGCTGGGACGTCAGAAAGATGCTGGACCGATAGACAGAAAATTGTCCTGGCGAAGCAAAGAATTCGAGGAGATGCACATAGAAAGGTGAGGAAAGATCCGGAATTCATCAACCCAACGTTGTTTGGAATGTTGAGGAGGGGAACATTGAGACGGCACCTGCAATAAAGATTAGGCCTGAGTACTGCCAGTTTACACGATCACCTGTGTTACTATAAGCAGACAAGAAAACAAGGTGAGTCGCACTTTAAATTTTTCACAAGAATTGCTGCAGAGTTGGAAGACTTTGGATGGCCATGAGGCCATGGGGGTCATTAAAGATCCTTGGTTGAAGAAAACAATGAAATTCCAACTTCTGCATACACATGGGCACACTGTATCAGCTCATACCCATGCCTTACCTTACCTTATTGCCTTATTTTTTGTTTGGGTTCCCCCAGGTCCCTCAGTGTGAGGCACCTCGTATATCCACCAGAGAGTTGCTAATGCATCTTCCGGTGTATTTTGCATCTTCCAGTCTTGGATGGTCTGGGATGCATCTTAGGTATTTATCGAGCTTATTCTTAAACACATCTACGCTCACTCCTGATATGTTTCTTAGATGAGCTGGCAGCACATTAAATAGTCGCTGCATTATCGATGCTGGTGCGTAGTGGATTAATGTTCTGTGCGCCTTTCTTAGTTTACCTGGAATATTTTTTGGCACTATTAATCTACCTCGGCTTGCTCTTTCTGATATTTTAAGCTCCATGATGTTTTCAGTAATTCCTTCTATTTGCTTCCATGCTTGTATTATCATGTAGTGTTCTCTTCTCCTTTCTAGACTGTATAGTTTTAAAAATTGCAGTCTTTCCCAGTAGTCAAGGTCCTTAACTTCTTCTATTCTAGCAGTATAGGACCTTTTTGGGCTCAAGCCATGTCGTCCTGATGGAAGTTCCTATAGGGTAGCTTCCTAGGGTATATTACAACTACGGCGATATTCCCAGAGAATTTACCTTAAGGTACCCAGAATTCTAACTCCAGGAGCGAATATCCCTAATGAAAGGGATATCGCGACATATCAGAGGACGTATTCTTGACACGCCACATGGCAATCTGCACCCCAAACAGAGATTACGTATCGAGGGGTCAATTGGCAAGAAACGAAAACGGGAAAGAAAAAGGGGGAGCCGCTCCCAAGGCTCCCTATTCTCCAGTTTCGTAAGCGTGCCTGGCGCCAATCCTGGCGCCATCTGTATTCCTTTTTGCGTAGCTTAACAACTCGGTGTTTTTTCCCGTGTTTCTCGCAAATCTTGGATTTATTCAGCTTTTCATGGCTTCTTTAACTTCGTCGGCCTCTGATAAGTTGAGTACCATTTCTTTTATGTATAAATGTAGGCTCTTGGTAAATTTTTAGAGGATTAATAGGATTAATCTTTGTTACAAGAGCCGTAGCCTACCGGAGGCGTCATGGACGCTGTCGCTCGCTAGGTATGAGTTTTAGTTAGCCAGAGCGATATTCCCGGTTGTTTTGCTTTAATAAATTTTAGCTATTTAGCGTTACATAGGATTTCCTTTCGTGCTTTAGTATTATTTTGGCGAAGTATTCGCCAACTCTGGCCTACGCTAGGCCATGTAGCCTTGTCGTTTGGTCCTAGTACTTTCTGCATGATTTTGGTTTTCCGAGTGTATTAAAATTTTATTGAAGCTTTAGGCGGTTTTTTATACATTTAAGATTATGTTGAATATTTCCAAGATAGTATACGAGTGAGTTTCGGTGATTTAGGTAATCGATTCTCTTGGTGTCTAGGCTAAGTTGCTTATGGAGCCTTAGTATACTTTCTCATACTCCCCGGTTGCTTTCTTTACTTCGGAGAAGGTATGCAATCCCTTTCCCTCTGTTTAAGCCTTGGGCTTATCCCTAAGTGGTTTATCTGAATTAACTTTCGATAAAACTATACTGGGGTGTTACTGTACCTTCCTGTTCCAGTAAGTCTGGTTTCAGAGTGGGACAGAACAACAGAGTTTTTAGTCTGAGTCTGTGTTCGTCTGGCTTGGGGTAGAGTCTCCCTCGCTGGCCTGACACAGACATAGGAGGCTTAGCCTCCTTAGGTCACTACCGAAGGTTTCTGTACGAGATGATTCCTTCTTTTGTGATCTAGCAGACTAGTCCTTGTTGCTGTTCTCGGTGGGAGGATAAGATTCTTTCCCTGAGAGTTGCAACACCTTCCTTGCTTTGGTTCTTTGGGAGCTGGCAAGTATTGCTGGCCTCCCTCCTTGGATCTCCCTTAGGCTAAGATGAGTTTCCTTGGCTGCGGGTAATCCTTCACTAAAGCAAGGTTGGTAGGACCCTCTTTTGTCCCTTCCCCCTCTATCTCCGTAATGGCCTAGCCATTACAGTACTGTACGTCATTCTACATCTGGACCTAGGATAGGTTAGGATGTGGAATTGACTCAGTCCTTTGCCGGCCGGCAGGGGTCTTCTGCTTGTGTGCTGCCCGGACCTCCCTTGGTCCCTCATCCATGCCTGCCTGTGAGTCAGACGGCATTGGTCAGGAAGCCTGAATTAGATTCTCCCCTTCCTTATATGCACTCTTTCGGATTGCCGGGCTTGGAGGTTGTTTACGCTCTTATCCCGGCATCCATTCTGTTTTCTTCTAGTGCTGTACCCGACCCGGCTGCCGGCCTATGAGGCCGGCAGCCGGGCAGTCGTAGTCCTCTGGTTCTTTTGCTGCTGGCTGGCATCGGTTGTGTACCTTTGCCGGCCGGCTAATGTCAGCCCTTGTCTGCCACTCGCCAGGAGTGTGGCCGGCAACCGGGTGCTACCTTGTGTAGCCGACATGGGCTGTTGCCGGCCGGCAGTTACTGCCGGCCGGCACATGCATTTGAACCAGCGTTCTGCCGCCTTATAGCTGTTAAGTAGTATACTTTAAAGCTAGTTATGGTGTGTGCCGGCCGGCACATAACCTCCTATACTGTACCAGTATTCTTCAGTATAACATATACTGTAAGAGGAAGACTAAAGTATAAGTTTTGGTACAGCACTGTGTGTTCTAACACTTTTGTGTTGTCTTGCACAGCCCTTTGCTGTTGCCTTACAGATAAGAAAGTGAGTTCTTTCTTGTCTATTATCCAGGATTTTAAAATCATTGCTTAGGTGTGAGCTCCACCTGTTTCCTCTGGAAACTTGGCATTGGTTATTCTAGAAGAGATTAACCATTCGATTTTATTATCTGGAAGGCTGCAACAATTGGTTGTGAGGGAAACACAAGTGTGTGTCTTTCCTTTCTGAATTGTTATGCTAAACTGTGCATATCCAGTGATACATAGTTCACTTGATACTCATGGAAATTTTCTTCTCTTTGCAGGAGGTACGTCCGAAGTGCGGAAGTGCTTTCTGCAACGTCCGCAGTAAGAACCTCTGCGGACATGGATTATGTAGGAGACACGCAGCATGCGCTGTCTCCAAAGGTGAGCTCCGGTATTGGGACCCCAGGTATGTACCGAGTGCTCTAACCTGATTACTGAAGCTTTTCCTTCCCCTAGGACAGCGGAATCAAGGGATATAGCAAGGGGGAAGCTTCGCACCTGGGTAAGGGGCTTCCAGAAGAACACCTCTGGACCTTATCTTCCAAGTGAGAAGATGAGGGCTTACCTTTTCCCTAGGGCATCAGCTGATGCAGTGATTCCCCAGCCTCAAGAGGAGATCCCCCTAGTTCAGATCCAGGTGGATGCTGAAGTGGCGGTCGCTGTGCAAGACATCCAGTTGGGCGACAGGATGTCAGACGTGTCCGAGCGTCTGGAGGAAGACCTCCTGGCAGGAGGCCAGGATGAAGATCAAGCCCCAGACATCGCAGAGGAAGAAGCCAACGAGGTGTCGGCTGCTCCGGTTCTGATCCCTGAACCTATTCCCTCAACATCGTCCGCTCTCCCAGTAGAGCTGGGACAGGCCCTCTCCTCCATTGTTGGAATGATCCAACAAATGCAGAAGGAGAATATGGAGAAGGCGGCTGCAATGGAACTGCGGATGCAGGAGCTTGCAGCATCACGTGGGCCCCAGAAAAGGCTCAATGTGAAAGACCTTCCCTTGTGCTCAGATGCTAACCTGTGGAGATATGCCGAGCACATGCCGATGACGACTGGAAAGATCGTCATGTCGGATAAGCTGGGTTCAGTTCCCCTTGAGGAAGTGGAATTCTGGCCCAGCAAAGGGTCATATCCGGACTGTTATGTCCGGTTGAGGAAGGAACCAGCTTCAAAGGAGAAGACAGAGCCGAAGGAGGTCATAGTGATGGACCATGCTAAGGCTCAAGCTTTGCTTTCATCTTTGATGAAAGAGAGGGGCTTCACAAACTCAAAAGTTACTGCATTGAGTAAGAAGCTCCCTTCCTTTGTGTCCTCTCCTGCTAGAGCCTTCCCCTTTTTGCAGAAAGGGTTTGCGGCTGTATTAAAAGCAGTCGAGGCTGGCAAGCCTTGCCCCTCCCTGGAGGAGGGTAAACCCTTGTCGCTGGCCCTACCCATGGACCACAAGGACTGGAAGGACGTCCATCTTACCTTCTCAGTCGGGAAGTTGGAGGCTGATATTGCCGGACGTCAGTTCGGTGAGAACCTCCCTAAGCTGTCTGACTTTCTTTTGCGGAGAGAGCTCGAGACAAAAGAAAGACTGGCTGCCTCAATGTCTCTTCAGACCACTCTTGAGACGATGGCAAGTGACCCCAAGGTCCATGAAATGTTCATGGTAGTGGCCAAGATTCATCTGGCCACAGTGACGAAGGATCTTTACAGCTTCGTCAGGGCGAGGAGAGCTTGTAGGGAGTTCGTGTTCACCTCGGCTACGGTGAGGCACGAGCCAAGGAAACTAATCTCCTCCAACATTTGGGGCAAAGACCTTTTCCCTAGCGAATTGGTCAAAGAAGCTGTGGATAAGGCCGCCACGGAGAATAGAAATCTTCTCCAAAAGTGGGGCCTGTCTATCAAGAGAAAGTCTTCCCCGGATGAGGGTCCCCAACCGAAGAGGAAGACTAAAAGGCCTAGGCTACCGTCTCGGCCAGCCAAGCCAGTTGAACAGTAACAGCAACAGCAGTTGCCGATGCCTTCAGTGCCCCAGATGGTGGCACAAACCCCGACCACTTTCCAGTGGGTACCCCAGGCCGTGTCGACACAGTCCACGGTGTTCACCCCAACGTTCGAAGGGCAGTCTACTTCCTTTCGAGCAAAGCCTAGAGGAGCAGCCAGAGGCTCGTCTAGGCGCCCCTCAAGGGGAAGGGGATTCAGGGGCGGTCGGGGTCGGGGAGGCAAGACCTCAGGACGGCAGTCCAAGTGAGATGATGCCGGTAGGAGGGAGACTTCAGAATTTTCGGGATCGGTGGACCTTCGATCCCTGGGCCCACAGCCTACTCAAGAACGGACTGGGCTGGAGCTGGTACAGCACTCCACCCCCGTGCCCTCGGTTTTTTCCAACACTCCACCCCCGTTCTGGAGGAGTACGTTCAAGAAATGTTGGAGAAAAATGTGATCCGAAGGGTGAAGTCCATCAAATTCCAAGGGAGGCTGTTTTGTGTTCCTAAGAAAGACTCGGAAAAGCTCAGAGTCATTCTGGACTTGTCGCCACTCAACAAGTTCATAGTGAATTGCAAATTCAAGATGCTAACACTGCAACACATAAGGACCTTACTGCCCAAGAGGGCATATTCCGTCTCCACAGACTTGTCAGACGCCTATTGGCACGTTCCAATCAACCGTCGACTCTCCCCCTACCTAGGGTTCAAGCTACAATGAAGACTATACGCCTTCAGAGCCATGCCATTCGGGCTAAATATAGCCCCAAGGATTTTCACGAAGCTTGCGAGCGTAGCTCTCAAACAATTACGCCTAAAGGGAATTCAGGTAGTAGCCTACCTGGACGACTGGCTGGTGTGGGCAGCATCCGAGACAGAATGCTTGCAAGCTTCCAGTCAAGTGATCCAGTTCCTAGAGTATCTAGGCTTCAAGATCAACAGAAAAAAGTCTCGACTTTCTCCATCTCAAAAGTTCCAGTGGCTGGGAATCCACTGGGACTTAATGTCACATCGTTTCTCCATCCCGGCGAAGAAAAGGAAGGAGATAGCGGGTTCTGTCAAGAGACTTCTAGATTCCGAAAGGATTTCAAGACGCGAACAGGAGAGGGTACTGGGCTCTCTCCAGTTTGCTTCGGTGACAGACCCAGTGCTAAGAGCACAGCTAAAGGATGCAACCCGAGTTTGGAGAAGTTATGCATCAAACGCGCGAAGAGATCTGAGAAGACCAGTTCCGCTTCGGCTACGTACTCTTCTCAGGCCTTGGTCCCAAGCCGGACATCTAAAGAAGTCGGTTCTTCTTCAGCCACCTCCCCCGTCGGTGACGATTCACTCAGACGCCTCGAAGGAGGGATGGGGAGGTCACTCATCGGAAAAAAGTCCAGGGGACTTGGTCCAAGCTATTCAAGACCTTTCACATAAACTTTTTAGAAGCTATGGCAGTGTTCCTTACCTTAAAGAAAGTCTCCCCGCGTCACTCGATCCACATAAGGTTGGTGATGGACAGCGAGGTAGTTGTGAGATGCTTGAATCGACAAGGATCGAGGTCACCACCTCTCAACCAGGTGATGTTGGCCATCTTCCGATTGGCGGAAAAGAAGAAGTGGTACCTGTCGGCAGTTCACCTTCAAGGAGTCCGCAATGTGACAGCGGACGCTCTATCCAGGTTCACACCGATAGAGTCGGAATGGTCCTTAGACGCAGGATCATTCTCCTTCATTCTGAATCAAGTCCCAGAACTGCAGATAGACCTCTTTGCGACGAAAGACAACAAGAAGTTGCCCCTGTACGTGTCCCCGTACGAGGACCCCTTAGCGGAAGCAGTGGACGCGATGTCCCTCGACTGGAACAGATGGTCCAGGATTTATCTGTTCCCTCCTCACAACCTTCTGTTGAGGGTCCTCAACAAACTGAGATCCTTCAATGGGGTAGCGGCAATAGTGGCCCACAAGTGGCCGAACAGCGTGTGGTTCCCCCTGGCATTGGAACTGCGGCTGAAGTTTGTACCGCTACCAGATCCAGTTCTGACCCAGCGAGTCCAGAAGTCGACTGTCTGCGCTTCAATACAGAAAACCCGGACCCTGCAGCTCATGATTTTCTCTCCCTAGCGGTGAGAAAGCGTTTCGGGATTTCGAAAGCCAGCATAGACTTCCTAGAGGAATATAAGTGCAAATCTACTAGAAGGCAATATGAGTCATCTTGGAGAAAATGGGTGGCCTTTGTCAAGGCGAAGAATCCGCAGGAGATCTCGACACACTTCTGCTTATCTTTTTTCATCCACCTCCATGGTCAAGGGTTGGCAGCTAACACGATTCGGCGTGTAAGTCTGCTTTGACAAGACCCCTTCTATATGCCTTCCAGGTCGACCTAGGTAACGAGATCTTTAATAAAGTTCCGAAAGCCTGCGCTAGGCTCAGACCTTCAGCACCTCCAAAGCCCATTTCATGTTCTTTAGACAAGGTTCTTCATTTCGCTTCTCCGTTGAGTAATGAGGAGTGTGCGTTAAAAGATTTGACACAAAAAGTTATTTTCCTATTTGCACTCGCGTCCGGGGCCAGGGTTAGTGAGATTGTAGCCCTCTCGAGAGAGGCAGGTCGTGTTCAGTTCCTGGATGGGGGAGAACTGAACCTGTTTCCGGATCCTACGTTTCTCGCCAAGAATGAGTTACCCACCAACAGGTGGGGTCCCTGGAGAATCTGCCCTCTGAAAGAAGATGCATCTCTATGTTCAGTAGAATGCCTAAAGGTCTATCTTCATAGAACTTCAGACTTCAAGGGTGGTCAACTATTCAGGGGAGAAACATCAGGCTCAAATTTATCTCTGAATCAACTCAGAGCGAAAATCACATATTTTATTCGCAGAGCGGATCCTGACAGTACACCCGCAGGTCACGATCCGAGGAAAGTTGCTTCATCCTTAAATTTCCTTAATTGTATGGTTTTTGAACATCTTCGTTCATACACTGGCTGGAAGTCTTCCAGAGTGTTCTTTCGCCACTATACGAAGCAAGTGGAGCAACTAAAGAGTTCTGTGGTAGCAGTGGCTTGCGTCGTTAACCCTGCTGTTTAACTCTGCGAGGAACAGTGGTTTTAATTGGGACAATTAATTCCAGGGTGAGTGTGTAGTTACATTCTGTGCTACAAACTAAGTGAGGGCACTGAGGTGCCCACGTTGACTGTTCCACTTCCAAAGGTGAACCTAGCATAAGTGCAGACATGTGTGCCGAGCGTTTCTAACGCTAATGTAACTGACTTTTCTGACCTTCATACCTCGGTATGTTAAAAGTGGCACTAATGTTTTTCTTTCAGATAAACAAGTTTCTGTTTACTATCAGACTTATGCTTAAAGTTTTGGTTATCCTCTTCTTATATATATATATATATATATATATATATATATATATATATATATATATATATATATATAGAATTGTTGTTAACCTGTCCGTTTATTGTCTATCAATAAACTTGTCCTTGAGAACCTTGCGTCTCCTTCACCTGTGTCAATTTATTGATATAATTGAGCATTCATTCTATGTATATTTATCTGGGATAATTCTAATAGATTGTTCCTGTATGCAAGCTATGTTGCATTGGTTTATGCTTTCCCTTATCGGGAGGACTCCGTCCCAGAAGGGGATGGTGGCGGTTTTACAAGTTTCCTCCTATGCGGATATAAACCTTTGTCCAATACAAGTATTGTGCGGAGAACTGGTCGATATTTCATATTGACGCAGTGGTTCTTCACAAACTATGCTTTACTTAATATAGGGTGAGACCACTATATTAGCTTGCCTGGTATTCATACATAGGTATATGTACTCTTCGACACTTTTCCAGAGTCTAGTAGGACTCTTCCCTGTAGGGGGCAGGAAGCTCTAACATGGTTTATGGTTAGTTGAAAAGATGTATAAAGGTAACATCTTGGGTCTCTAGGTCTAGTCGACCAGGAAAAATTACCTCCGGGGAGTACGGCACGTTTTGAGAATCCACAGATACAGTAATGCTCTGGTATACTTCCATCAGGACGACATGGGTTGAGCCCAAAAAACGGATTTTGAGCGAAGCGAAAAATCTATTTTTGGGTGAGATGGCCATGTCGTCCTGATGGACCCGCCCTTCCCTTTCTATGAAAGGGCTGTAGGACCCCTCCCTACATACAGTATCTGTAGCACCTCGTGTACGCTACAAGGAATACAGATGGCGCCAGGATTGGCGCCAGGCACGCTTACGAAACTGGAGAATAGGGAGCCTTGGGAGCGGGTCCCCCTTTTTCTTTCCCGTTTTCGTTTCTTGCCAATTGACCCTTCGATACATAATCTCTGTTTGGGGTGCAGATTGCCATGTGGCGTGTCAAGAATACGTCCTCTGATATGTCGCGATATCCCTTTCATTAGGGATATTCACTCCTGGAGTTAGAATTCTGGGTACCTTAAGGTAAATTCTCTGGGAATATCGCCGTAGTTGTAATATACCCTAGGAAGCTACCCTATAGGAACTTCCATCAGGACGACATGGCCATCTCACCCAAAAATAGATTTTTCGCTTCGCTCAAAATCCGTTTTGTACACTCTCTATTTGCGCAATATCCTTTTGGTAGTGTGGGTACCATATCACATTGCAGTACTCGAGTGTACTACGTACATAAGTTTTGTAAAGCATAATCATATGTTCAGCTTTTCTTGTTTTAAAGTGTCTGAATAACATTCCCATTTTTCCTTTACATTTAGCCAACAGTGTTGCTATTTGATCGTTGCATAACATATTCCTATTTAACATTACACTAAGGTCTTTAATTGCTTCCTTGTTTGTGATTGTCTCATTATTAGGTCCCTTGTATGCATACACCATTCCTTCTCTGTTTCCATAATCTATTGATTCGAATTTATCGGAGTTAAATACCATCCTATTTATCTCCGCCCATTCATATATTTTGTTTAGATCTCTTTGTAGTGAGTTCCTATCTTCATCACAAGTAATTTCTCTACTTATTCTTGTGTCATCGGCGAAACTTCTCACTACGGAGTTTTCAACATCACAGTCTATGTCTGAGATCATAATAACAAACAGCAGTGCAGCTAATACCGTACCTTGTGATACACCAGATATTACCTGGGCTTCATCTGATTTCTCATCATTTGCAACCACTATCTGTTTTCTGTTTTGCAGGAATTCTTTTACCCATTTTCCTATCTTTGCCACAATATTATGCTTTCTCATTTTTTTTCTCCAATATGGTATGGTCTACCTTGTCAAAGGCTTTTGTAAAATCTAGATAGATCACATCTGTGTCTTTTTCATTTATCATATTTTTGTATGTTTTCATAGTGTGCTATCAGTTGGGTCTGTGTACTTTTTCCAGGCACGAAACCGTGTTGACCCATATTAAACAAATTATTTTTAACCAAATGGTTCATTATTTTCTTTTTTATTACCCTCTCATACACTTTCATAATATGTGATGTTAGACTAACAGGTCTATAATTGCTTGCCTCTAGTCTTGATCCACTTTTAAAGATAGGGGTTATATAAGCTAATTTATGTTTAACATATATCTCGCTCATATCTACACTTTGTCTTAGCAGTATTGCAAGCGGCTTCGCGATAGTGGTTGCAGTTTTTTTTAACAAAATCGCTGGAACTCCATCTGGTCCGGCTGCCGATCCATTTTTAATTTTGTTTATAGCCTTGACAATATCTGCTTCATTAATATCTATATCCGTTAGATATTCATCATTTTCTTCTCTCATTTCTGTTTCATTATTCTCATTTGCAATTCTTGGCGTGAACTCACTCTTATATATTTCTGCTTATATGTTGCATATTTCCTTTTTTTCATTCGTTAGCCGTCCTTCAATTCTTAGAGGGCCTATTTCTACTCTCCCTTTATTCATCTTTTTTGCATAGGAGTAAAGTACTTAGGGGTTTCTTTTTATATTTTGAAGTGTCCTTTCTTCTAAGTCCCTTTTTTCATTTTCTTTCGACTGTATAATCTTTTGTTCTGCATTTTCTATCTTACATTTTATTTCAATCATTTTCCACACATTTTTTTCTTTTGCAAGATTTTTCTTCCACTTTCTAATTTTCTGAAATAAGATCCTTCTGTCTCTAGGTATGCACGTCTTTTGTTTATTTTTTTTTTTTCGGCACATATTTTTCAACAATTTTCTCCAGTATTTTGTACAGTATGTCTGTATTTACCTGTATATTATCACTTACAAATACATTTTTCCATTCTTTATTCAGTTCTTCATTTATTTCTGACCATTTTATATTCTTACTGTAAAAATTATATTTTCTATATCCTTCCCAAATTTTTGTGCTTCTATTAATTCTGCGATCACTTGCTTTGGAATGGACTATCAATTCTATGACATCGTGGTCTGAAATTCCCGTGTTATACACTATCATTTCTTTAATGCAATTTACCTCATTCACAAATACTAGATCTAGGACATTTTCCTTTCTTGTTGGAATGTGGTTTATTTGTTGCATATTATGTTCTAATAGCATATCTTGAAGCTTTTCAAATTGCTTCTTATCTTTTGCGCTACTATTACTCTCTTTTTTATATGTATACATACAACCACTTTCTTCTATCCGTTCTTTCCAATCCACGAAAGGAAAGTTAAAATCTCCGGATAGGAGTATATTCCAGTCTTTATGGTTTCTATATATATCATCTATTTTTTATATTATTATGTCATACTCCTTAGTGTTTGGGGGTCTGTAAACTACAATATTCACTAGTTTTTCAAATTCAAATTCTACCACAATCAATTCACAGTCTGTGTTGCTGTATTTTTCACAGACTTTTCCTTGATTTATGTCTCTTTCATAGAGAGGGCCATGGAGAATGTGTGAACCTTGATGTCGGGTACACACACCGAACGGGAGGGAGGAAAACCCTGCTCCGAAGGACATAAGCAACAACAGCAGGCCCATTCAACGTCGTTTTCCTTGTGTCAATCGTCCGGAAGCGGTTCGAGTGTCAAGAAGAAAACCTGAGGCCAAAGGCCGAAAAATAAGTTGCAAACACAGAAGATGTCGCAATTTTTCAACTGTGGAATGTGGGGTCATTACGCCCGCCAATGTAAATCGGCTCGAACCCCGACGCGGGAGCTACAGCATCGTTACTGGCAATAGAAGGACTATCACCCCCATTTGGAGCACCACCCTACTATCCTCAACCCACGGTGAGTTTTCTGCAAGTCTTCCCATAATGGAGAACCCCATCATTACATCTGCCGCCACCTGTGGGATGGCAGACGCCGCCCACCCAAGGATAACCCTAAGCGGTGACAGCAGCGCCAAGGATGACCCAATAGGAAGAAGACAGAAGACAGTGCCCCAGCAGCCTGTTATCAAAGTTAAGTTCCCATCAGGTTTTAAAAACTATTTGATAGATACAGGGGCATTTGTTTCTCTTATTATTGAATCACACATCACAGTAAGTCAAGTTCAGAATGAGGTTCCTTTAAAGTGTCAAGGGTTTGGAGGGAAAGAAGTTTTTGTAAAATGTTTTTTTGGGCTTAAGCCATGTTGTCCTGATGGAAGGTTCCTTTAGGTAGCTTTCTAAGGGATATTTGGCTACAGTAATATTCCCAGAGAATTAACCGTCAGGTGTCCAGAATTCTAACTCCTGGCGTGAATATCCTTAAAGTTTCTCTTAAGGATATCGCATAGCCAGGGGACGTATGCTTGATACGACACATAGCGATCTTCATCCCGAATAGCGTTTTCGCTTTGAGGGGGAAAGTGGCAAAAAGAAGGGGAGCCGTTATCAAGGTACCCTTCCTCTCGTACTATTATAGAGTATCTATATGGCGCTGTAGTCAACCCAGCGTGCTATTCCTTTAGTTGTAGAGGTCTCGCACGGTGATTTTCCCTGTTGCTCTCTCGTTACGCTTTGTTTTTTTCTGGATTTATCATGCAATCTCCAGCCTCTTCTGCCTCTGGAGAGTTGAGTATTTGATCTGTACAGTGTATAAATTTCAGCTCCTGCCTCACAGTGAAATTAGGTTAATTTTAAGAGTTGGATCTTCGCCTTCACCGGAGGCGCCATGGGCGCTGTCGTTCATAACGCATGTGTTATTTAGTTAGCCTGAACGATTTCCCTGGTTTTAATAGCATGAATATTTACGAAGCTATTCAATTATATATGCTAGGAAGTTATATATTTTATGCCGATTGTATTCTTTAAAGTTTCGACGATTTAGGTAACCGAACCTTGCCTGCGCTAGGCTTCCTAGCCTACGCGCTTTAGTTTACCTTCCTGCATGATATAGAACGACTTTCCTAGTTATAATAGCAATTAAATATGAAGCTATTTAGGCAATTTATACTTGTAAGATATTTTGATTGCATATATTTCCTCTTCTCCATTGATCGTATATGAGAGAGTTTTGGCGATTAAGGTAACCGAATCTCGCCTGGCACTAGGCTACTAGCCTAGTGGCTATAGTATACTTTCATACATGTTCCCGGTTTACCCTCGTGTATCGTTTCATCAATTCAGGTGGAGATAGATATCTCCTAGAATTATTATATAAATCGATACTCGTCTCCAGTGGAGATTTAAGGGTAATCCCTTCTCCCCTCTGGGTGCAGCCATAGGCTACAACCCTATCTTGGTCTTGCTATTGAGTAGACACTCCGACTTGACTAGGCTAGTGTTTTCTGTCTCTTTCCTGGGCCGGCAGATAGCCGACTTGGGGTTTTTGACAGAACCTCAGAGTATTCAATCTTTTGTCGATGGCCGGCCGGCAAGGTGAGTAGTCACTAACCTGCCAGCCTCAGCCTCCGGCATAAAAGGCTAGACCTCCCTAGGCCGCACTTGAAGTGGTTGTAGATGAAGCCACCTTCTCCCCTGCGGTTTAAAAGACTAGTCCTGTGCTCGCAGACCCTAGGCTGAAAAATAGACTTTCTTCTGCCACCTATGATGGCACCGGCACTGAAACAATGTTTCTCCCAGGTTAAGAGGGGCCGGCAAGCTACCGCCTCCCCCTTAACTCTATTTGCAGACCCTAGGTTGAAGAATAGTTATTCTTCTGCCACCTAGGACAGCGCCGATAATGAAACAGAGTTTCTTCAGGGTGTGGTAGGACCGGCAACCCTGCCGCCTCCTTCCACACTTCATCCAGGACCCTTTTCCCTACCCCCTCTGTCCTTTAGCGATGGCCTAGCCATCTCAACCCTTTGGCCGTCGTCCTACGATCTTGCCGCTTGCCGGCGGGTTGTGGGGCCGGCCGGGGCTCCTACAAAGCAGCTGAGTCACTCAGCCTTCCCTTATGGACGCAAGGCTCCTGGAAAAGCTGTGGCCCCTATTCTGTAGAGTGTTCTTCAGTCCTCCCTTGGACTGCCATCCACATACCAGCGGCCGGCAACGACCAGCAACGGTTTGTGTTTGGATGGAAGCCTGAATGATACATTCTCCCCTTCCATTTGAACCCTCATTCTGGAGGAAGGCAGTAAGATTAAGTACTTACACCCTTATTTATTGTTAACAAACATTTAATACGGTACCCTTCACTCCATGCTTTCTCTCTCTCTGTCAGCTAGTGCCGCCAGGTACTAACCCAGCCGGCAGATGCCGGCCGGGTTGGTGCCGCCGGGCACTAACCCATGCCGGCTGGGCCGGTGCCGCCGGGTAATGTCTCGCCGGCTGGATCGTGCCGCCAGGTGCTAGCCTAGCCGGCAACATACCGGCTAAAACTTCAGTATATGATTATACAGTAGTCAGTATATTTGCAGTGTAGATCATACTGCAGACAGAAAACTATAGTATATATTATACAGTAGTTATTTTTCCAACATACCCTGTGTATCCTTGCACAGTCTATTGTTGAGACCAGTTCTATATTGAAGGAAAATATTTCTTTCAACAGACTGATAGATGATCAGTTAAAACTTACCCACATTATTAAAACCTTGGGAAAAGTCAGTGTTAAGTTACACTTATCTATCCTTACAGGTTAGAATTCTTCCCTTGGGTTTCCTGAATAGGAAAACTCTAGGTTTTAATTTTGGGGAAGGTCGCAGCAATTGGCTGGACAGAAAACACAAGTATGTGTCTTTCCTAATTCCTTTCTAGCTTGTCTATCCTAAGCTAGGATGCAAAAGTATTAATGATAATAGTTTATATAGTTTATCAGGTGAGATTAACTACCGCATACTTATTTAATTTTCCTCTCTTTACAGGGGGACCATCCCAAGTGCCTTGAAGTCTTCTGCAACGTAAGGAGCAAGGACTTCTGTGGCCATGAAGAGTGCAGGGCTCATGCTCCCTGCACAATTTCCAAGGGATTTCTCAAGTACTGGGACACCCAGGATTGCAAGATTTGCAAAGCCTTGATTACCGAGGCTTTTGATGACCCTAAGACAGCGGAGTCAAGGAATGCAGCATGAAGTAAGCTGCGCAGATGGGTTCGTGGCTTTCAAAAGAATGCCACGGGACCTTACCTTTTGAGTGAACGGATGCGCTCCTTGCTGTTCCCAAAAGCGGGTATGGAAGCTGTCATACCCCAGCCTCGACCTGAGATCCCTTGCGTCCAGATTGCCGTAGATACGGACGTCTCTGACGCAATGAAGGACATCCACTTAGATGAGAGGATGTCGGAGGTGTTTGAGGACACCGAGAAGGACCTTCTAGCTGAAGGTCTCGAAGAGGAGTCCACCTTGGCTCCTGAAGAAGAAGAGGATGATGTCTAATTGGAGTCCGTTTCTTCAGTTCCGGCCCCAGAACCATTACCCTCTACGTCTTCTGCTCCTCCATCAGATGACATGAGACAGTCAATGGCCAGTCTCATGGCAATGATGGAAAGTCTTTGTAAACAAAATGAAGAAAGGGACGCTGAATGGCAGAGAAGAATGGACCATCTCACCGTGTCCCGTGGGTCTCATAAGAGACTCAATGTTAAAGATCTTCCACCTTGCTCTAATATTAATCCCTGGAGGTATGCAGAATACATGCCGATTACCAGCGGCAAGATCTTAATATCAGAGAAGCTGGGGGCTGTCCTTATTGAGGAAGTCGAATTCTGGCCCAGTTTTCAGTCTTACCCAGACTGCTTCGTCCATCTGAAGACGGAACCAACATCCAAGGAGGAGACAGAACCGAAGGAGGTCATAGTACTTGACCACGGGAAGGCTCAGGCTCTTTTATCTAGTAGCCTGAATAGAAGGGCTTCACTAACTCGAAGGTGCCAGCCCTTAGCAAGAAACACTCCACCTTTCTTGCTCCATCCTCATTAGCCTTTCCCTTTACATCAAAGGGGTTTAAGGCAGTCATGAAGGTAATAGAGGCAGGAAAACCTTGCCCTACACTCGAGGAGTGTAGGCCTTTATCTTTAGCCCTGCCCACGGAAGATAAGGACTGGAAGGAAGTCCACCTTACCTTCTCAGTTGGGAAGTTGAAGGCAGATATTGCTGGACATCAGTTCTGCAAAAATCTCCCCAAGCTGTCTGATTTTCTCTTGCATAGGGAGCAAGAGACAAAGGAAAGACTTGCCTCATCTCTATCTTTACAGATTTGTCTAGAGACAGTGGCAAGCAATAGCAGAACCCCAGATATGAACATGGTCATGGCCAAAACTTATTTGGCTACTGTGGCCAAGGACCTGTATGGCTTTGTCAAAGCCAGACGTGCATGTAGGGAGTTCGTGTTTGCTTCTGCTTCAGTAAAACACGAACCCAGGAAGCTGATAGCTTCTAATATCTGGGGAAAGGACCTCTTCCCAAGTGAAGTGTTCAAGGAAGTAGTAGACAAAGCTGCCACGGAGAATAGAAACCTTCTCCAGAAGTGGGTCATGTCGGCTAAGAGGAAGTCCTCGGATGAGGGTCCCCAGCCTAAGAGGAAAACTAATAGACTCAGGTTGCCCTCTCCCCCTGCCAGACAGCAGTAACATCAACAACTTCCCACAGTTCCCATGACCGCGGTGCCCCAGATGGTGGCTCAACCCCAACCAACTTACCAGATGGTGCCTCAGCAGCTGGTTGCCCAGTCACCAGCGTTCAACCCTGCATTTGAGAGGCAGACCACTACCTTTCGTCCTAAGGGTAGAGGGTCTAAACGGGCTCCTCTATATACCCCCCAAGAGGTAAAGGCGGTGAAGGAGGTCGCGGTCAAGGAGGTAAGTCCTCCGGACAATCGAAGCAATGAGATGCTTCCGGTAGGAGGAAGACTCCAACAATTTCAGGATCGTTGACCCTTCGATCCTTGGGCCCACAGCCTAATCAAGAACGGAATCGGATGGAGCTGGAGGAAGGCTCCACCATCATTTCCTCAATTCTTCCAACACTACACCCCCGTACTGGAAGAATACACCCTAGAACCTTTGAGAAAGAGGGTGATAAGGAGGGTAAAGTACATCAAATTCCAAGGAGGGCTGTTTTGTGTTCCCAAGAAGGACTCAGACAAACTCAGAGTCATCCTGGACTTGTCGCCACTCAACAAGTTCATAGAGAACTACAAGTTCAAGATGTTAACCCTTCAACACATAAGGACCCTACTACCAAAAGGGGCGTATACGGTCTCGATAGACCTGGCAGATGCCTACTGGCATATTCCAGTCAACCGCCCTCTCTCCTCCTACCTAGGATTCAGGCTACAGAAAAAGAAGAATGTCTTCAGAGCCATGCCCTTCGGACTAAACATAGCCCCAAGGATGTTTACAAAGCTTGCAGACGCAGTCATTCAACAACTACGCCTAGAAGGTGTCCAGGTAGTAGCGTACCTGGACGATTGGCTATTGTGGGCAGCATCCAGGAGGGAATGTACGCAAGCATCCAAGAAAGTGATCCAGTTCCTGGAACATCTGGGATTCAAGATCAATGTCAAGAAGTCTCGACTATCTCCAGCTCAAGAGTTTCAATGGCTTGGAGTCCATTGGAACTTAAAGTCACACCGTCTCCTTATTCCCCCAGGGAAGAGGAGGGAGATAGCAGGATCTGTCAAGAGACTACTGAAATCTGACAGGACCTCAAGACGCCAACAGGAAAGAGTACTGGGCTCTCTCCAGTTTGCATCAGTGACAGATCCAGTTTTAAGAGCACAGCTAAAAGATGCATCAGGAATATGGAGAAAATACGCATCAAACGCTCGAAGAGATCTAAGAAGACCAATACCGAATACCGACCCTGCTACGATCACTTCTCAAGCCATGGTCGAAGGTCAAGAACCTAAAGAGGACCGTGCCCTTGCAACCACCTTCACCATCAGTCACCATCCATATGGATGCCTCGAAGGAAGGATGGGGAGGTCACTCCCATCAACAGAAAGTCCAAGGGACTTGGTCTTCTCTATTCAAGACATTCCACATCAACTTTCTGGAGGGCATGGCAGTCTTTTTGACATTGAAGACACTCTCCCCTCAAAAATCAGTCCATATAAGACTGATCCTGGACAGCGAGGTGATAATGAGATGTTTGAATCGTCAAGGCTCAAGATTGCCCCAAATCAACCAAGTGATGTTGTCCATCTTCCACCTAGCGGAAAAGAAGAGATGGCATTTATCAGCAGTTCACCTCCAAGGGTTCCGCAATGTGACGGCGGACGCTCTATCTAGGCTCACCCCGATAGAGTCAGAATGGTCCCTAGACGCAGACTCCTTCTCCTTCATCTTGCGTCAAGTCCCGGAACTGCAGATTGACCTCTTTACGACGAACGACAACAAAAAGCTACCTCGTTATGTGGCCCCTTACGAGGACCCTCTAGCGGAAGCGATGAATGCTATGTCCCTCGATTGGAACAGATGAAACCGGATCTACATGTTCCCTCCTACCAATCTCCTAATGAAGGTCCTCAGCAAGCTGAGATCCTTTTGGGAAACGGCAGCTCTAGTGGCTCCCAAGTGGCCAAAGAGCAACTGGTTCTCTCTAGTATTGGAACTGAAGCTGAGGCTGGTCCCTCTGCTGGACCCAGCACTGTCTCAACAGGTTCAAAAGACGGCTGTCTTCGCTTCATCACAGAGAACCCAAAGCTTTCATCTCATGATTTTCTCTCCTTAGCAGTTAAGAAAAGATTTGGGATCTCTAAAGGCAGTATAGACTTCTTAGAAGAATATAAGTCTAAGTCAACCAGAAGACAATATGAATCATCTTGGAAAAAGTGGGTTGCTTTCGTTAAAGTAAAAGGACCAAAATAAATCTCAATGGACTTCTGTCAGTCCTTCTTTATCCATCTTCATGAACAAGGTCTGGCAGCCAATACGATAACTACGTGTAAATCAGCTCTGACTAGACCCCTACTATAAGCCTTTCAAGTAGACTTGTCAAATGAAATATTTAACAAGATCCCTAGGGCATGTGCTAGACTTAGGCCTGCAGCCCCTCCGAAGCCCATCTCCTGGTCCTTAGACAAGGTCCTACACTATGCTTCAGCAGTGAACAATGAGGATTGTTCCCTGAAAGACTTGACTCAGAAAGTAATTTTCCTGTTTTCTAAGAAGATATCCCATTCCGTGTAACGATTTCCTACTTAACATCAAGAAATTGGTTTGTAATAAATGGCAACAGCACTGGGATAGTCTAGATGGCAATAAAATGAGAGAAGTAACAAATGCCATATCTCCTTGGAGGTATAACATGATGCCCCGAAAATGGGAGACTTCTCTTTTTCGTCTCTGTATAGGACACACTTGGTTGACACACGAGTTTTTGCTGAAGGGCCAACACCAACCCTATTGTGAAGACTGTTTAGTACCTCTAACAGTGAGGCATTTGTTGAGCGAATGCCCCAATTATAATAACTTAAGGAATAGATATTTGTTTGAGGCTGGAGGTGAGGGTAGCAGGTTCATCCTTGCCAAGATTCTTGGACATGATGTGTCCTACTATGCAAGTGGCATTTTTAGATTTATTTCAGAAGCAGGACTTCTGAAAACTATCTAACGTTTATAATGACATCCAACTTTTATGGTTTTAATTGAATAATCTTTAAATTTTTTGTATATAAAAACTAAATGATATCGGCGTCAATGACCTTATATGTCAGGATGCCTGAAAACCTTAAATCAATCAACCAATCCTGTTTGCTATAGCCTCAGGGGCTAGAGTTAGTGAAATAGTGGCCCTATCCAGAGATGAGGGCCATATTCAGTTCACAGAAGCGGGAGAACTGAATCTCTTTCCTGATCCAACATTTCTCGCTAAGAATGAGCTACCCACTAAAAGGTGGGGTCCCTGGAGAATCTGCCCTCTGAAGGAAGATATCTCACTATGTCCAGTTGGGTGTCTAAAGGTCTATCTTCGAAGAACTTCAGACTTCAGGGGAGGACAGCTCTTTAAAGGAGAAACTTCAGGATCAATTCTATCCCTAAAACAACTGAGGGCGAAAATCACCTATTTTATTCACAGAGCGGATCCTGACAGTACACCTGCAGGTCATGATCCAAGGGAAATCGCTTCATCACTGAACTTCTTTCAGTATATGGATTTTGAGCGTCTTCAATCATACACTGGATGGAAGTCATCGAGAGTCTTCTACAAGCATTATGCGAAGCAAGTGCGCGAAATTAAGCGATACGTCGTGGCGGCAGGTAGTGTACTAAAACCTGTCGTCTAGCGCTGTGATGAACAGTGAATTGATTGGGACCATCAATCAAACGGGTGAGGGTATTGACACCTCTTAGTGCAATACTTTGAAGTGAATGTCTCCAAGGGGACACTAAGGACTGTTCTAATTAGCTGAGGTGAAGAAACATATATATAACACTAGTGCCGTGTGTACTTTTACAGTGTGAATAGACATTCAACATTATGAAAATTCATATTAGAAAATTTATCAAATTTTCAGATTACCGTGGCATTAATTAAGCTTTCCCTTTCAGGTGAAAACAAGAATTTTCTATGTTTTGAGTGGTTGTTATGTTTCTTATTAAATATATTAACATGTATATTATACCTGTTATTTTATGTTGTTTATTTCGTGCCAATAAAATTATCAATAGGTATTTGCATCTTATTTCGCCCTACCATTGAATTTTGATAAAATATATCAGAGTTTACTTACCCTTCAATAAACTGCATATATTTAATTATGAACAAAATGTATAGCTATACCCTTGTTCCAACAAATGATATAACATTATTGAATAATGATTGTTCCAACATGTGATACATACAGAGAGACCTGTGTGTAGGGATACTATGTTTGTTCTTATACTACAGTAGACCCCCGGCATACGGCGTCCCCAGCTTACGTTTTTTTTCACGTTACGGTGTGGAATACGATTTTTTTTCGTCCCCTCGTTACGACATTTTCCCCACCTTACAGCATCGAATTCCGAAACTCAAATATGGCGGTTTCTACGCGTACGGCTGTGCGAGTCAGTAGCTTACCACCATGCCCATACATCATTGCATACGTCACTAAGAAGCTGGTCTGCTATTGGTCGGCGTCATGGCGTCACTAAGATGCCGATACGCTATTGTCCGAAAATCCTCCCACAATGCCTGAGAGAGATGCTGCCTCTCTCTCTTTGTCATACGCGTGCTCAGTTCAAAATCTTGTGTGCGTTTCGTAAAGACTTGATCTCGTGTGAGTGATGCAATATCGTATTTTTTGTGCATTTTAGTGCTTAATTCTAACTTTAATTCGTTAGCCATGGGTCCCAAGATTGCTAGTGATGTTTAAAGGCAGAAGTAAGAAGATGATAACTATGGAAACGAAGCTGGAGATCAAAAAGAAATATGAAGAAGGCATGCGCATCGTTACCCTCGCTAGTACGTATGGCTATAACCAATCACATTGGTACAATTATTAAGACTAAGGAGGCCATTAAAGCAAGTAAGTCTTCTAAAGGCATGACTGTCCTTGCCAGTGGAAGGACCTCAATCAACGATGAGATGGAGAGACTCCTTCTTCTGTGGATTAAAGAGAAGGAAATCGCTGGTGATACACTCACGCAATCGGTAATTTTGCACAAGGCGAGCGCCATCTTTGCCGATCTCGTGGAAGTCCAGAGAGACGGCGGAGGCGAAGGATCGTTGCAGCAAGCCCCCCAAGAGTTCAAGGCTTCTCATGGGTGGTTTGATCGGTTTAGGAAGAGGACTGGTATTCACTCAGTCGTCAGGCATGGAAAGGTGGTCAGTTCTGACAAGAAAGCAGCAGAAGAATTTCTCAAGAAGTTTGAGAACGTAATTTCCAGAGAAGGCTACATTCCTCAGCAAGTTTTTAACTGCGATGAAACTGGCCTTTTCTGGAAGAAAATGCCCCGCCGTACATATATCACAGCTGAAGAAAGGAAACTTCCTGGCCATAAACCAATGAAGGACAGACTTACACTTGCATTTTGTGCAAATGGTAGAGGGAATCTGAAAATTAAGCCCCTACTGTTATACCACTCAGAAAATCCTCGTGCCTTCAAGGCACAAAATATCACGAAGGAGAGGCTCTCGGTATTTTGGATGTCTAATGCTAAGGCCTGGGTCACGAGGACCATATTTATTGAGTGGATAAACGTCTGTTTTGGTCCTGCTGTCAAGAACTATTTAGAAGAGAACGATCTTCCTCTGAAATGTCTCCTGGTGCTGGACAATGCCCCTGCTCACCTTCCTGGCCTCGAGGACATCATTCATCCTGACTTCTCCTTCATTAAGGTTCTCTATCTGCCACCAAACACCATCCCTCTCCTCCAGACTATGGACCAGCAAGTGATTGCCAACTTCAAGAAGGTTTATACGAAGCATTTGTTCAAAAGATGCTTCAAAGTGACTGAAAACACTCAACTCACCCTCCGTGAATTTTGGAAGGGGCATTTTGACATCATTCAATGCCTGAAGATGATCGACGCAGCTTGGAATGAGGTTTCACGGCGCACCTTGACCTCCTCATGGAAGAAACTGTGGCCAGCTGTTGTGGCAGAACGAGACTTTGAAGGTTACGATCCCTCAACCGAAGACGAGGCCGTTGATGATCCTGCCCCTGAGGGTGATGTTGAGGAAATAATTTCAATGGCTAGGTCCATGGGGCTTGTTGTTGATGAGACTGACGTCCATAACCTTATCGAGGAGCACAAGGAGGAGCTTACGACTGAAGACTTAAAGGAGTTGGAGGCAATGCAGTTGACGATCATTCAAGAAGAGCACAGCTCTAGTGGTGGCGAGGACGGGGTGGGGGGAGACTGAAGAAACGACATCGTCAGAAATAAGGGAAGCTATCGGTTGGTATGAAAACCTTACGAGTTTCATTGAAAAGAAACACCCAGAAAAACTTCACACAAGTCGTCTTATGCAGTGTTAATGATAAGTGTATGAGTCATTTTAGGAATATGTTGAGGAATCGTCAGAAACAGGCTTCTTTTGGATAGATATTTCTCCAAAAGAGAAGTGTCAGAAAGCAAAGACGATAATAGTGATTTTATCAAAAAAGCTAAAAAAAAGAGTAATTTTTTAAGTTCTAAAAAAAAATCATAAAAAAAATTTCAAAAGGCAAAAATAATAAAAAGAAAGCATTTTTAATTTTAAGTGTTTAATAGTAAGAATAAATTTATTATCAAGTGTACATAACATAATTAGCATTGATGCATTTTTATATCTACCGTCTCCTCCCCCTTCTGCCTCCACCCACTACCAGTTCAAGTCACGTCACTCCAAAGGTAAATAAGATTTAATTTTTCCTTTATAGTACTGTACAGTATACAATTTCTATTTATCCTGTACATGTTATTTAATTATATACTGTACAGTACATGTATATTATATATAAGTATACTGTAGTACAGTGCTTACTATACTACTGTATTGTATTTTGTTACATGCTAATTTTCAATGTTTTTACCAGGGGTTTTTCACGCATTAGCTATTCTATTACCCGCCATACGACATTTTCACCATACGATACCAACTCCAGAACGGATTGATGTCGTATGGCGGGGGCCTACTGTATATGCAAACCTTGAGGCTTCCTTTCCTAAGTCTAATATGACTTCCCTGCAGGGGCAGGAAGCACTAACATGGTTTATGCTTAGCAGTAATGACGTATAACGGTAACGCCATATGTCTCAATGGTCTGGATGACCAAGAGGAAAAAATTGTCCCAAGGTTAAGGCACTTTTAAAAAATCCACAGATACAGTACTTTCTAATAATTCTCTGGTAAACTTCCATCAGGACGACATGGCTTGAGCCCAAAAAACGGATTTTGATCGTAGCGAAAAACCTATTTTTGGGTGAGATAGCCATGTCGTCCTGATGGACCGCCCTCCTTTTCTATAGAAAAGGCCTTGGCAGGGTCCTTCCCGAAACTACTATATCTGTAGCACCATGCTCAACGCTACAAGGAATAGCGTGCTGGGTTGACTACAGCACCATCTAGATACTCTATAGTAATACGAGAGGAAGGGTACCTTGATAACAGCTCCCCTTCTTTTTGCCACTTTTCCCCTCGAAGCGAAAACGCTATTCGGGGTGAAGAGCGTTATGTGTCGTATCAAGCATACATCCCCTGATTATGCGATATCCTTAAGAGAAATCTTAAGGATATTCGCACCAGGAGTTAGAATTCTGGAGACCTAACGGTTAATTCTCTGTGGAAAAAAATTTCATTGTTTGTATGTTATGAAAAATACCTATTACTTTAACAATTGTCAAATTTAATTATTTTATTACATTTTTTTTTTAGCCCTCAAGTGCCTTCCCAAAAAATAACTTAATCTGTTGATGTTTCTTTTAACCGGTAATGACAGCAATACCTTACCCGCAGTAGGGAATCAAGTAAAGGTTTGATAAAATACTGTAGCTGTTACAAGAAAGCTCATTACTGATGTATAGTCAAATCCATATGTCCTGTGGCTTCCAGTCCCCCAATGTCAACCCCAACATCTATAGATTCCAGAACTTCAGGTGTAGAAGAGTTTGGTAGTTAGGAGGGAGGACCACAGGCAGGGAGGGGGGGGGATGGCAGTGGAAACACAAAACATTATGTATGTACGCAAATTCAATATAGTATCACACGATTCGATCCCAGTTTTATGATTGTAATGGTTCTAACTTATATTTGCTGTGTTATGTACTATACCCTTCTTGCGAACAACTTGTTCACAAAACTGATAGATGATTAGTTTGGCAACTATTATCTCTGGACTGAAAAATCTTTTGTAAACAAAAGCTAGGAGTCCTCTCTCTCTCTCTCTCTCTCTCTCTCTCTCTCTCTCTCTCTCTCTCTCTCTCTCTCTATATATATATATATATATATATATATATATATATATATATATATATATATATATATATATATACACACACACACACACACACACACACACAAACACACACATATATATATATATATATATATATATATATATATATATATATATATATATATGTCTGTGTGTGTGCGTGCGTACGTGCGTGTGTGTGTGTGTGTGTGTGTGTGTATCGAAAGAATGTAATTCTAAAGGAGGGGAAGGAGGGATTTTGTTTGAAAGTAATTCACTATCAATTAATCAGTATCATAATATTTTCGGCAATGATTTCAAATTATAATTACGTTGTATAGACCCACTTGTTATTCGATATAGCATTCTAACAAAAAAGTTATGGCCTAAAATAATGAACTTTGGTATAGTTTGGAAAATTTGTCCAGACTGAAAAACCTTACTTATAACCAAATTCCCGAGTCCAATAACAATTCATTTTTCTTAGATAGCATATCGACAATTGGTATGCAACAAAGCAGCATATATGAACAATTATATCAGGAAACACTAGTTTTTGTGTGAGCAGTCAATCATCAGAGAGCAACTACAAAACGGATTTTGAGCGAAGCGAAAAATCTATTTTGCGTGAGATAGCCATGTCGTCCTGATGGAAGGTTCCTTTAAGTAGCTTCCTAGGGTAGATTTGACTACAGTGATATTCCCAGAGAATTTACCTTTAGGTCTCCAGAATTCTAACTCCTGGCGTGAATATCCTTAAAGTTTCCTTTAAGGATATCACATAATATCAGGGGACGTATATCTTGATACGACACATAGCAATCTTCACCCCGAATAGCGTTTTCGCTTCGAGGGGGAAAGTGGCAAAAATAGAAGGGGAGCTGTTATCAAGGTACCCTTCCTCTGTTACTATCTGAGTATCTAGATGGCGCCATCGTCGCCGCCATATTTATTCCTTGTAGCGCTGAGAAAGGTGCTACAGATACAGTAGTTTCGGGAGGGATCCTGCCAAGACCTTTTCATAGGAAGTAAGGCGGGTGCATCAGGACAACATGGCTAACTTACCTAAAAATAGATTTTCTGTTTTTTGGGCTCAGGCCATGTCGTCCTGATGGAAGGTTACCAGAGCATTAATGTATCTATGGATTTCCAAAAGTGCATTAACCTCAAGACAATATTTCCTTGGTCGCTCAGACCTTAGACATACGATGTTACCATTATACGTCATTACTTCTAATCATGAACTATGTTAGTGCTTCCTGCCCCCTGCAGGGAAGAGTCGTATCAGGCTCAGCAAAAGTCTCAAGGTTTGCATAATCCATATGAACAAACCTAGCAATAAAAGAATACAGGTCTCACTGTATACCAGACCAGTCAAAGTTTGTATTCTTAATACGAACAAAGGTTTATATAAGCCACCATAGTATCCAAGGCATACAGGCTTAGCTGTATGCAACAACAGACAAGTTTGTATCTCTGTAGGAACAAAGTATGCATAGGCAGAAAATTTTTTTATTCATGTAAGAACAAAGTTATTTCAATTGTTCTCATGTCAACATGCAATTTATAAAGGAGTAAATAAATAATGCTCACACATATCTTTATTTAAATTTGGGGTGAAATAAGACTCAAATACCAATCAATTATTTATTGGTAATCAAAAAATTCAACATACATTATATAGTAACACTAAAAATGCTAGTGAATACAAAGAAACATAAAAATGCAGAGGAGACCAGAAATACTTGTTTCACCTGAAAGGCAACCATAATTAATGCCACCAAACTGAAAATTTAATAAATTTTCTAATATGCATTTCTGTGAATGACTGTCTTTTCACATTGTGTAAAGAATACATGGCACAAGTGTTAACTCTATGTTTCTTCACCTTTAATAACTGGAACAGTCCATATGGTCACCCTGGTGACACTTCACTTTACATGTTGCACTGTAAGGTGTCAACATGTACACCCTATACATGACAGTCCCAATCAATTCACTGTTCCTCGCAGCGCTAAGCGACAGGTTTTATCACACTACTGGACACAGCGAGACATCTTCCTTCAGATTCTCCAGGGACCACACCTTTTGGTAGGTAGCTCGTTCTTGGCGGGAAACATTGGGTCAGGAAAGAGATTCAGTTCTCCCGCTTCTGTGAACTTAATATGGCCATCATCCCGAGAAAGGGCCACTATTTCACTAACTCTGGCCCCCAAGGCTAGAGCAAACAAGAATATAACTTTTTGAGTCAGATCTTCCAGAGAGCAGTCCTCATTGTTCACTCTTGAGGCAAAGTGTAGGACCTTCTCCAAGGACCATGAGATGGGCTTCGGAGGTGCTGCAGGCCTAAGTCTAGCACAGGCCTCAGGGATCTTGTTAAAGATTTCATTGGATAAGTCTACTTGGAAGGCGTAAAGCAAAGGTCTAGTCAAGGCTGATTTACACGTTGTTATCTGGTTGGCTGCTAAACCTTATCCATGAAGGTGGATAAAGAAGGATAAACAGAAATCTGTTGAGATCTCTTTTGGTCTTTTTGCCTTGACAAAAGCAACCCACTTCTTCCAAGACGACTCATATTGCCTTCTGGTATATTTAGACTTATAGTCTTCTAAGAAGTCTATACTGTCTTTCGAGATCCCAAACCTTTTCTTAACTGCTAAGGAGAGAAAATCATGAGATGAAGGTTTTGGGTTTTCTGTGATAAAGTGAAGACAGTCGACCTCTGTACTTGTTGAGTCAGAACTGGGTCCGGCAGAGAGACCAGCCTCAGCTGCAATTCCAATATTAGAGGGAACCAATTGCTCGTCAGCCACTTGGGAGCCACTAGGGCCGCTGTCCCCTGCAAGGATCTCAGGTTGTTGAGGACCTTTAACAGAAGGTTGGTTAGAGGGAACAGGTAAATTCCGGTCCATATGTTCCAGTCGAGGGACATGGCGTCCACCGCTTCCACTAGAGGGTCCTCGTATGGGGCCACATAATGAGGTAGCTTTTTGTTGTCGCTCGTCGCGAAGAGGTCGATCTGCAGTTCTGGGACTTGATATAAGATGAAGGAGAATGATCCTGCGTTTAGGGACCATTCTGACTCTATCGGCGTGAGCCTGGATAGAGCGTCTGCCGTCACATTGCGGACCCCTTGAAGGTGAGCTGCTGATAAGTGCCATCTCTTCTTTTCCACCAAGCGGAAGATGGCCAACATCACTTGGTTGATTTGGGGCAATCTCGAACCTTGACGATTCAAACATCTCACTATCAGCTCGCTGTCCAGAATCAGTCTTATGTGGACTGAATGGCGAGGGGACAATTTCTTCAGCGTGAGAAAGACTGCCATGGCCTCCAAAATGTTGATGCGGAAGGTCTTGAATAGAGAGGACCAAGTCCCTTGGACTTTCCGTTGGTGAGAGTGACCTCCCCCTCCTTCCTTTGATGCGTCCGTGTGGATGATGACTGAAGGTAGAGGTGGTTGTAGAGGCACTGACCTCCTCAGGTTCTTGGCCTTGGACCATGGCTTGAGAAGTGATCATAGTTGAGTCGATATCGGTCTTCTTAGATCTCTTCGAGCGTTTGATGCATATCTTCTCCAGACTCCTGATGCATCCTTTAACTGTGCTCTCAGCACCGGGTCTGTCACTGATGCAAACTGAAGGGAGCCCGGCACTCTCTCCTGTTGGCGTCTTGATATCCTATTGGATTTCAGTAGTCTCTTGACAGATCCCGCTATCTCTCTCCTCTTCTTTGGTGGAATGGAGAGGCGGAGTGACTGTAAGTTCCAATGTATTTAAAGCCATTGAAACTCCTGAGCTGGAGATAGTCGAGACTTTTTGACGCTGATCTTGAATCCCAGATGTTCCAGGAACTGGATCACTTTCTTGGATGCTTGCATGCAATCCGTCTCGGATGCTGTCCACACCAGCCAATCGTCCAGGTAGGCTACCACCTGGACACCTTCTGGGCGTAGTTGTTGAACGACTGCATCTGCAAGCTTTGTAAAAATCCTTGGGGGTATGTTTAGTCCGAAGGGCATGGCTCTGAAGACGTATTTCTTCTGTAGCCTGAATCCTAGGTAGGAGGAGAGTTGGCCATTGATTGGAGTATGCATATAGGCATCTGCCATGTCTATGGAGACTGTGTATGCCCGTTTTGGCAGCAGGGTCCTTATGTGTTGAAGGGTCAGCATCCTGAACTTGTAGTTTTCTATGAACTTGTTGAGTGGCGACAAGTCCAGAATGACTCTGAGTTTGTCTGAGTCCTTCTTAGGAACACAAAACAGCCTTCCTTTGAATTTGATGGACTTTGCCCTCCTTATCACCCGTTTGCTCAAGAGTTCTCGGGTATATTCTTCCAGGACGGGGGTGGAGTGTTGGAAGAATTGAGGAAATGATGGTGGAGCCGTCCTCCAGCTCCAACCTAGTCCGTTCTTGATCAGGCTGCGGGCCCAGGTACCGAAGGTCCAGCGATCCCAAAATGATTGGAGTCTTCCTCCTACCGGAAACATCTTATTGCTTCGGTTGTCCGGAGGACTTGCTTCCTTGACCGTGCCCTCCCCTACCCCCTCTTCCTCTTGAGGGGTATCTAGAGGAACCTCTATTTGACTGTCTACCTTTAAGGCGAAAGGTAGTGGTCTGCCTCTCATAGGCGGGAGTAAAGGCTGGTGACTGGGTCACCATCTGCTGGGATACCATATGGTAGGTGGGTTGGGGTTGTGCCACCATCTGGGGCACCGCAGTCATTGGAAGTTGTTGTCTGGCGGGGCGAGAGGGCAACCTTGGCCTCTTTGTCTTCCTCTTTGGTTGGGGACCCTCATTCGGGGAAGACTTCCTCTTGGCCGACATACCACATTTTTGGAGAAGATTCCTGTTCTCCGTAGCAGCCTTGTCGACTATTTCCTTGACCACTTCACTCGGGAAGAGGTCCTTTCCCTAGATATTGGAAGATATCAACTTTCTGGGTTCATGCTTCACCGCAGCCGAAGCAAACACGAACTCCCTGCAGGCCCTTCTGGCCCTTACGAAGCCATATATGTCCTTGACCAGTGTTGCCAAGTGTGACTTGGCCCCGACCATAAATATGTCTGGGGATCAATGGTCACTTGCCATTGTCTCCAAGGTAGTCTGGAGGGACAGAGATGCGGCAAGCCTTTCCTTTGTCTCTTGCTCTCTGCGCAAGAGAAAGTCAGACAACTTAGGGAGATTTTCACTGAACTGGCGTCCAGCAATATCCGCCTCCAACTTCCCGACTGAGAAGGTAAGATGTATTTCCTTCCAGTCCTTGTGATCTGTAGGCAGAGCTAGGGATAAGGGTCTACACTCCTCAAGTGTAGGACAAGGTTTCCCAGCTTCTACTGCCTTCATCACTGCCTTGAACCCTTTTTCCGCAAAGGGAAAGGCCAGTGTAGCTGGAGCAAGAAAAGAAGGGTCTTACTCAGGGCTGGCACTTTAGAGTTAGTGAAGCCCCTGTCTTTCAAACTGGTAGCCATTAAAGCCTGAGCTTTTCCATGGTCAAGAACTAAGACCTCTTTCGGCTCTCGCTCCTCCTTAGATACAGGTTCCGCCTTCAGACAGACGAAGCAGTCTGGATAAGACTCAAAGCTGGGCCAAAAGTCAACATCTTCAATGAAGACGGCTCCCAGCTTCTCTGAAATAAATATCTACTCGTTTGTGATCGGCATGTACTCTGCATGCCTACAAGGGTTTACTTCAGAACATGAAGGAAGATCCTTCACGTTGAGTCTCTTGTGAGACCCGCGGGATGCTGCGAGCTGATGTATCTCCTTCCTCAATGCAGCTTCCCTTTCTTCACTGTGCTTCTGAAAATTCTCCATCATTGACATGAGGGTAGACAGGGTTTTCCCCATTTCATCAGATGGAGGACCAGAGGACCTAGAGGACACTGGTTCTGGGGCTGGAACTGACGAAATAGACACCGATTCGATTTCATCCTCTTCAGTTTCAGGAGCCAAGGTAGACTCCTCTTCCTGACCTTCCACAAGAAGGTCCTCCGCGGTGTCTTCTGACACCTCTGACATCCTCTCCTCTAGATGGATGTCCTTCATCGCATCTGAGACATCCGTATCTACGGAAATCTGGACGCAAGGGATCTCAGGGTGAGGCTGTGGTATGACGGCATCCGCAGATGCCTTAGGGAACAGATAGGCCCGCATCTGCTCATTCGGAAGGTAAGGCCCCGTGGCGTTCTTCTGGAAGCCATGGACCCATCTACACAGCATAATCCGTGCTGCATCCCTTGACTCCATTGTCTTGGGGTCATCAAAGACCTCAGTAACCAAGGCTTTGCATACATTACATACCTGGGGGTCCCAATACTTGAGAGTTCCCCTAGTGATGGAACAGAGGGAGTGTGCCCTGCACTCCTCATGGCCGTAGAAGTCCTTGCTCCTGACATTATAGAAGACTCGCAGGTACTTAGGGTGGTCCTCTTGTAAAGAGAGGAAAACAAAATGAGTATGTGGTAGTTCATCTCACTTGATAAACTATATAAATATTATTAATATTTTGCATTTCATTGCATATAGCTTAGGATAGGCAAGCTAGAAATGAATTAGGAAAGACACATACATGTGTTTCCTGTCCAGCCAATTCCTGTGACCTCCCTCAAAATTAAAGCCTAGGGTTATCCTATTCAGGAGGTCGATTAGAAGAGTTCTACCCTGTAAGGATAGATAAGTGTAACTTAACACTGACTTCCAAAAGGTTTAATAATGAGGGTCATTTGTAACTGATCATCTATCAGTGTATGGAAAGAAATTTCCTTTCCTTATATAGTATGGTCTCAACAATAGACTGCGCATGGACACACAGAGTATGTTGGAAATTTAACTACTGTATACTTTATACTATAGTTTTCTGTTTGCAGTATGATCTATACTGCAAATATACTGGCTACTGTATAGTCATATACTGTAGTTCTAGCCGGTATGTTGCTGGCAAGGCTAGCACCTGGGAGATATTGGCCGGGAGCTCGCCGGCCGCCGGCAGGTCGCCGGCTGTCGGCGCACTAGTCCAACTGGCGTCTTGCCGGTCAGGGTAGTGGCCGGCAGTCTGAACCCGGCCGGGCTTTGCCGGCCAAGTCAGTTGTGCCGGCGGCTCGTTGGCTGCCGGCACACAAGTCCAGCCAGCACCTTGCCGGCAAGGGTAGTGACCGGCTGCTGCCGGTTAGGTTAGTACCCGGCGGCACTAGCCGATAGAGAGAGAAAAAGCAGGGAGTTAAGGATGATGTAAGAGCTCTGTCTTACTGCCTTCCTCCAGAATGAGGGTTCAAATGGAAGGGGAGAATATATTGTTCAGGCTTCCACCCATCCACAACCATTGCCGGTCTCTGCGGCCACAAATTTGTGAATGGTAGTCCAAGAGAGGACTGAAGAACACTCTACAGTAAAGGGATCCTCTGCCGGTAGCCGGCTCAGCCGGCACAGTTCTCCCGGAGCCTTGTGTCCATAAGGGAAAGCTGAGCGACTAGGCCACTACAAGCAGAAGCCCGAGCCGGCCCTACAACCTGCCGGCAAGCGGTGAAATTGTAGGATGACTGCCAAAGGTTTGCGATGGCTAGGCCATCCCTAAAGGATAGAGGGGGGAAGGGAAAAGGGTCCTGTATGAGGTGTGGAAGGAGCCAGCAGGGTTGCCGGTCCTACCACACCCTGAAGAAACTCTGTTTGAGTATCGCCGCCATCCTAGGTGGCAGGGGAATATCTATTCTCCAGCCTAGGGTCTGCCAATACAGTTAAGGGGCCGGCAGCAATCTTGCCACCACTTCTAAAAAGAGAGACAGAGTTCCTGTGCCACCGCCATCCTAGGCGGCAGAAGAATGTCCTGCAAGCACAGGACTAGCCTACTAGACCACAGGGAGAAGGTGGTAATATCATATAACCCCTTCAGGTGCGGTTTAGGGAGGTCTAGCCTCCTATGCCGGCAGCATAATCCAACAGGAATGACTATTCACCCTGCCGGCCAGCTGCCGGCACAAGACTATCTACTCTGAGGTTCTGACCGAAACCTAAAACCTGCCATCTGCGGCTAAGGGAAGGGACAGAAAACCCTAGCCTAGTCCTGCCTGAATGACAACTCGAGGCACGACCAACTAGGGTTTTAGCCTAAGGCTACACTAAGAGGGAAGGAGGGATTACCCTTAAATCTCCACTGGAGACGAGTATCCCTTTATATAATAATTCTAGGAGATATCTATCTCCGCCTGAATTGATAAAACGATACACAAGGGTAACCAGGGAACATGTATGAAAGTATACTAAAGCCACTAGGCTAGTAGCCCAGTGGCAGCAAGAATCGACTCCCTAAATCACTGAAGCTCTCTCATATACTATCTTAGAAGAGGAAATTTTATATGCAATCAATATATCTCACATATATAAATTGCCTAAATAGCTTCATTTAAATTTAATAACACTAGGAATGTCTATTATATCATGCATGAAAGTAAACTGAAACGCCTAGGCTAGGAAGCCTAGCGTAAGCAAGGTTCGGTTACCTGAATCGCCGAAACTATTACGAATACTATCGGCCTCATATAATTAACTCCTAGAAATGAAGACTAAATAGCTATTTTTATTTATGCTATTTATACCGAGAAAGTCGTCCTGGCTAACTAAATAACTCATGTGTTACGAACGACAGCGCCCATGACGCCTCCAGTTCAGGCAACAGCTCTTCCACTAAGTTTAACTTAATTTGACTTAATTTCAGTGTGAGGCAAGAGCTAAAATTTATATAATGTAAAGATCAAATACTCAACTTTCCAGAGGCAGAAGAGGCTGGAGATTTCATGATAAATCCAAAATAATCCAAAGTAACAAGAGAGCAACAGGGAAAATCACCGAGCGAGATCGCTACAGATAAAGGAATAAAAATGGCGGCGATGATGGCGCCATCTAGATACTCAGATAGTAATGGAGTAAGGGTACCTTGATAACGGGTCCCCTTCTATCTTTGCCACTTTCCCCCTCGAAGCGAAAACGCTATTCGGGTTGAAGATTGCTATGTGTCGTATCAAGATATACGTCCCCTGATATTATGAGATATCCTTAAAGGAAACTTTAAGGATATTCGCGCCAGGAGTTAGAATTCTGGAGACCTAAAGGTAAATTCTCTGGGAATATCACTGTAGTCAAATATACCCTAGGAAGCTACTTAAAGGAACCTTCCATCAGGACAACAGGGCCTGAGCCCAAAAGTAATTTTCATATTTCTTTATATCCTCTCCTAGCCTACACTACTAAGGTTCATTTAGGTGTATTTATGGCTTTTCTTGGCCTCTTTAGATGTTTTTTTTTTTTTTTCTAAAGATACGATTTACATTGAGGTATGAAATTTTGTGCCACCACAAATAAACGGATTTTGAGCGAAGCGAAAAATCTATTTTTGGGTGAGGTAGCCATGTCGTCCTGATAGAAGTTCCTTCGATGGTAGCTTCCTAGGTATATTTGACTACAGTGATATATCCCAGAGAATTTACCAAAGGTATCCAGAATTCTAACTCCTGGAGCGAATATCCCTTAAAATTTTTCAAAGGAATATTGCGTAATATCAGAGGACGTATTCTTGACACGTCTCATGGCTATCTACGCCCCCAATAGAGCTTTCACCTCGAGGGGAAAGAGAGGCAAGAATAAGGAGAGTCGTTCCAGAGACATCGCTCTCGACGCTCCCTACTGCTCTGCAAATAGTGCGCCAATCCGCCACTGCGAGGCGCCACCGTCATTCTTTGTAGCTTTGTAGGTGTTGCAGATACAGTACCATAGGGAGGGATTCATTATCCTTTCGACCCAAAAGAGGGTGGGTCCATCAGGACGACATGGCTACCTCACCCAAAAATAGATTTTTCGCTTCCCTCAAAATCCGTTTTTTGGGCTCAGGCCATGTCGTCGTGATGGAAGTGTACCAGAGCATTAATGTATCTGTGGATTTTCAATAGTGCCGTTCATCTCAAGCTAAATCTTTCCTCTTTGGTCGTTTAGACCTAGAAACACTTGATGTTACCGTTACACATCAATCAGCTGATCATGAAATATGTCAGTGCTTCCTGCCCCCTACAGGGAAGAGTCTGGGTAGACTCGAGGAAAAACCCGAGGATTGTGAGTTCAAGGAATAATCTAGCAAACAGTTTGTATATTAGTGTCATCATATACGTAAAGCATAGTCTGTACTAGGATGGTATTGGTCTGGGCAGGTTACTGTACCTCCCGGGTCTGTCGATGAAGAGACGGACAGGTTTACATATGTGTAGGAAACCTTAAACAGTAAAATGCACAGTCTAGTACGATAAGATCTTACCTGTTTGCCTGGAACAATATGAATCTTAGTTCCAATATTTACTTAAATATCAAAAGAGTCAAGGATGCTCTGACTTATACATACACTTAAATTTTTGGGCTCAAGCTATGATGTCCTGATGGAAGGTTCCTTCAATAGCTTCCTAGGGTATATTTAACTACAGTGGATATTCCCAGAGAATTAAACTGAAGGTTATCACAGAATTCTAACTTCTGGTGCCAGTACCCTAAAGGTTTCCCTCTAGGATATCGTATATCAACAGGGGACGCATGTATTAACACGCCACATAGCTATCTACACCCCATATAGAGTTAACACTTCGATATGGAAAGGTGGCTGAGTAACTGAGGAGCCGTTCCAAAGTTACTCTCATCAGTGGCTGCTTTTGGTACTCGAGACGTAAACAAACGGGCGCCATTGCTAAATGACGTCACGTCCGTCCTCATCCTTTCGTCTGTAGCTTCTTCGCTAAGTCGGATTTTTCCCAAGTGATTTCTTTATCAGCTTACATCGCCGTTATGTCGCTACCTTTAGCCTCGCCTTCTTCTGGAAAGTTGAGTACCAGGTCCCAGTATTGTTTAAATAAGCTCTGGCCGTAAAGTAACTTCTACTTTTCATAAAATATTGTGTTTTGTGGCAGAGCTGTGCCGATACCGGACGCGCCATTTTACGGCGCCGCTGTTCATGTTGCATGCTTTATTTAGTTAGCCAGAACAACCTTCTCCGGTCATTTAACTAATCAATATTATTAGTTATTTAGTCTTCATAGCTAGGGAATCATTATATCGTGTTTTAGCGCTCATCAGACTCGGTCGTTGTTCGACCCCATACTAGATCGCTAGCTTAGCCCCTAGGCTGGACAGCCTAGTGTTTGTTTTCATGCATGATATATATTAGTGTTCCTAAGTTAAGTTATGAAGATTGTGGCATTATTAAACATACTATTTACTGTGATGTAAGTGTTTTCTCCTTCGGGGACCATATAAGGGACCGTGTTGATTGTGTATCAACCCCTCCTAACCTAATATAGGAACCCTTATATGTTCCCTATTCCCCCTGCCTGCGGGCATTCCCTCTGGGTAGTCTTGTTTTCCCTTCTATATAAGGGAATCTCGTCTACAACCAGAGTATTTATCGCTTCTCTACCTACCCTAAGGGAATGAACCCCCCTTAGGGTCGTGCCTGAGACCCTAGGAAGGGCCCTGCCCTTCCCCAGTTGCTCTTGGTTTGGTTACTCCTTCCTCCCTGCAACTAGCAATGTGTCTTTCAGGCTTGCCTAGCCTAGGAGTTAGTCCTCCTATTCTAGGTTAAGTTCTGGGGGTAGATTCGGTATTATTATAGTTTGGGACAGTACATTAGTACTGTACTTGATCTACGCTACCTATCCTAGGTTAGGGAGCGTTCTCCCTTACCTTGGTGGCCGTTCTCATGCAGAGTCTCCTCGTTAGAAAGACTCCTTCTTCTCCCTCCCCACCTATCCCTTTGGTGTAGGCTTGCCTACACACCTCTGTCCTTAATCCTACAACTCCTCCCTTGGGTGGAGTGGTAGGGCTAACATTGTTCTCCTGCTGAGCTGGCCGCTCTGGTACACTGACCCTTCATAGCGTTCTATGAGGGTGGTTGCCGGCGGCGGTCCTGCCGGCGGGGGATTCCCCTCTCTTGAGTGCCCTCTATCCCTCCCTTGGGTTACACAGGCACCCGGCCGCCTGCCGGCGCCCTGCCACTGGATGTTAGGAGTGTCCACTCCTATCATGAGTGCACTCTCTCCGGAGGGATGCCGGAGGGGTATAGGATTTTACCCCTTCCATCCTTCCTTGCCTTTCTCTCTTTCTATCTTGGTGCCGGTCCCTTGCTGTCTCTACTGCCGGCGATAACCGCCACTACCTCAGGTGACCTTCATTCATAAGATGCCTTCCCCCCATAAGACGTCAGCCTTCCGTGTGCCGGAGGCTGCCGCCTTCCGTCGACATACCGCCGACGTCCCACCCCTCATTTTTACCTAGTAACAGCTGGCTGACTTCGGAGTCTTCCACCCGTATGCCGGCATTGATTGCTGGCAATCTGGGTATTCAACCATATCTTATCTTTCTTATGAATTGATCCAAGGCTCACCATGCCGTCAGCCTTCGGCTGCCGGAGCCGCCGCCCCCTGCAGATGACCCGCCGCTGTGCCGGCATTCGCAACCGTGGTTTTATCCATGTAAGATACTCAGTGTGTCTGCCTTGATGCCTTCCACCCTGCAGGACCGGCCTCCGGTGTGCCGTCGGTCTGCCGGGACCCTCATGAGACGTTAAGGGACATGTACCCCTTCCCTGGCTGCCGGCAACATGCCGACAGTCAATATATTGCAGCCAGATAGCTTGGCCACTTCCATATAGGTATTATTTTACCATCCAAAGATAGTGGCTATGCTGTTTGATTGCACATTACAATACTTCCAGCATACTTTGTGTATCTCAGTGCAGTCGATTGCCGGAACCTACATTTACTAAGGGGTTTATCCTAATTCCCCTCTCCCCCAGGGCTCTGAGTGGTCTCAGACCCTAGTGCACTCTGTGGACAATTCCTGTTAAAAGCCTAGCTTGGCTCATCCATACGGATTTCCCTCATTGTGACCTTCGGGTACAAAGGAATTGTCTACGGATAAGGTTACGGTAACCGGCTGGGCGGGATTCACAAGTATGTGTCTATCTACTTCCTTTCCCGCTCATCAATCTTAAATATTAATATGTTCTTATAATTAAGTTATTCTTAACTTTAGATTAAGTTATTCTTAACTTTAGATTAAGTTATTCTTAACTTTAGAGTAATGTAAGTCATTCTTATGCCTTCCATGTACTCATGATCTCTTTCTTTTACAGGAGGAGTATTTGAGCAAGGCGTGCTGGACCCACGCCCCCTGCGCCGCCAAGAAAGGCGACTTGAAGTTTTGGGACCCGCAGAACTGTACAGTCTGCAAAAGTCTTCTCGTTCAGGCGTTCGACGATCCTCCTACTGCGGAGGCAAGGGACATTGCTAGGGAGAAGCTACGCAAATGGGTGCGTGGCTTCCAGAAGAACGCCACTGGACCGTACCTTCCCAACGAAGACTTGAGGGCCTTGCTTTTCCCAAAAGCATCTAAAGACTCAGTGGTCCCCCGTGATCAGATCCCCACCGTCCAGATCGTGGTCGAACCTGACGTAGTCATGGCACAGTCCATGCGTGAGTGCCATCTTGATTCCGACAACGTGGAACATATGTCGGAAGTGTTTGATGAGACGGAGAAGAACCTCATGGGCGAGGAGCTCGACTATGAGGAAGATCAAGTGGAATACCCTGATTCGGAGACCGAGGTCGCTCCTGCTCCCCTATTAACTCCTGCACCGTCCGAGGAACCTGTTCCTTCGACTTCTGCCACCCCGGACCCTCTTCCATCGGCCACTCAAGAGGTCTTCAAAATGCTTGAAGCCCTCATGGACAAGAAGCTACGCGAGACTCAGGAGCAATTCCGGACGACTCTCGTCGGCTTTAAACAACCGAAAAAGATTTCGGTTAAGGACCTCCCCACCTGCTTGGAAGCTAACCCATGGAGATACGCCGAGCATATGCCAATTACAACTGGCAAGATTTATATCAGTGAAAGGGTTGGTTCTATTTTGTTGGAAGAAGTGGAGTTCTTCCCAAATTTCGAGGCTTATCCGGACTGTTACATCCGGCTCAGGTTTGAACCTGCCTCAAAGGAAGAGACCGAACCAAAAGAAGTAATTGTGTTCGATCTCGCGAAGCCCCAAGCTATGTTAGCTCAGGCAGTGAAGAGTCGGGGTTTCACTAACTCCAAGATGCCGGCGCTTAGTAAGAACCATCCTACCTTCGTTGCGCCAAATACTGCGACCTTCCCCTTCATTGAAAAGGCCTTCACAGCGGTCATGAAGGCAGTGGAGGAAGGGAAACCTTGTCCTGCACTGGAGGAGTGCAGACCCATCTCCATTACTCTTCCCTCCGATGATAGGCACTGGAAAGACATCCAGTCGACCTTCACGGTAGGAAAACTGGAACCTGATGTGGCCGGTCGTCAATTCAATGAGGACCACCCAAGGCTGAACGATCACCTCCTTCGTAGGGAACAGGATACGAAGGAGAGACTCGCCGCTTCGCTGTCCCATCAGGTACAGCTCGAACTCATGGCCGGGGATACCAGAGTCCCGGACTTTTACATGGTCCTTGCTAAGTCGCACCTGGCGACTGTAACCAAGGACCTATATAGCTTCGCTTAGGCTCGCAGAGCCTGTCGAGAATTCGTGTTCGCCAGCTCAACGGTGAAACACGAACCCCGGAGACTGATTTCCTCCAATATCTGGGGCAAGCTTCTCTTCCCATCCACCCTGGTGAAAGAGATAGTGGACAAAGCTGCCACGTAGAATAGGAACCTTCTCCATAAGTGGGGCAGGTCCCGAAAGAGGAAGTCCTCTCAGGATGATGGCCCTCATCCTAAGAGGAAATCCTCAAAGCCCAGACCCCAGCAACGTCAACCGAGACGGCAGTTTCCGGGTCCCGCTACTCCCCAAGTGGCTACGCAGCCGCAACAGACCTTTCAGTTGGTCCCCCAGCCGGTGGTGTCGCAGTCGCCGGTCTTTACCCCTGCCTACGAGCAACACTCGACTACCTTTCATCCCAGAGGTAGGGGCTCAGGCAGAGGTTCCGGCAGAGATTCTTCTCGACGTCCCTCCAGAGGCAGAGTAGGAAGGGGAGCTAGCGGCCGAGGTGGCAAACCCTCGGGACACCAGAAGCAATGAAGTGCTTCCGGTGGGAGGAAGACTCCGCCAATTCCAGGATCGTTGGACCTTCGATCCCTGGGCACACAGCATCGTCAAGAAGGGACTGGGCTGGAGCTGGACTCAACCACCCCCCATCCTTCCAGCAATTCTTCCAACAGTCAACCCCCCTCCTGGAAGAATATGTCCTGGAACTCTTGAACAAGAAGGTGATCAGGAGGGTAAAGTCAACCAGGTTCCAAGGGAGACTCTTTTGTGTTCCCAAGAAAGACTCAGACAAACTCAGAGTCATTCTAGACTTATCCCCCCTCAACAAGTTCATTGCGAACAACAAATTCAAGATGCTGACTCTGCAACAAATAAGGACTCTTCTGCCTCAAAGGGCCTACACGGTCTCCATAGACCTGGGGGATGCCTACTGGCATGTCCCAATGAATCATTACGCTTCCTCCTACCTAGGATTTCGACTCCAAAGGAAAAGTTACGCCTTCAGGGCCATTCCCTTTGGGCTCAACGTGGCTCCACGGATCTTCACCAAGCTGGCAGACGTAATCGTCCAACAGCTACGTCTTCAGGGCGTCCAAGTGATGGCCTACCTAGACGACTGGCTAGTCTGGTCGACATCGCCCGAAGATTGTGTGAGAGCCTGCAACAAAGTCACCCAGTTCCTAGAGCATCTGGGCTTCAAGATAAATGCCGAGAAATCTCGCCTCTCTCCAGCTCAGAAGTTCCAATGGTTGGGAATCCATTGGGATCTTCAGTCACACCGCCTTTCCATCCCACAGAAGAAAAGGAAGGAAATAGCAGGGTCTGTCAGAAGGCTTCTAAAATCCAAACGGATCTCAAGACGACAGCAGGAACAAGTCCTCGGCTCTCTACAGTTCGCCTCTGTGACAAACCCAGTGCTTCGCGCACAGCTAAAGGATGCCGCGGGAGTCTGGAGACGTTTCGCATCCATCGCTCGAAGAGACCTCAAGAGACGGCTTCCAAACAGACTTCGCTTACTCTTAAAGCCGTGGTCAAAAGCAAAGGCCCTGAAAAGGTCCATCCCTCTTCAACACCCGCCTCCATCGATCAACATCCACACGGACGCTTCACTGGAGGGTTGGGGAGGTCACTCCCACCAACAACAGGTTCAAGGAACATGGTCTTCCCTATTCAAGACATTTCACATCAACATCTTGGAGGCCATGGCGGTTCTTCTCACCCTGAAGAAACTCTCCGCGCCTCCCTCGATCCACATTCGTCTGACTCTGGATAACTCGGTGGTAGTCAGATGTCTCAATCGTCAGGGCTCGAGATCGCCCCAGATAAATCAGGTACTTCTTCCGATCTTTCGTTTGGCAGAAAGGAAGAAATGGCACATGTCTGCAGTTCACCTACAAGGATTCCGCAACGTGACGGTGGACGCTGTATCTCGGACAAGCCCAATAGAGTCGGAATGGTCTCTAGACGCAAGGTCATTCTCCTTCATCTCTCACCAAGTCCCGGAACTTCAGATCAATCTCTTCGCGACGAGCGACAACAATCAACTTCCTCGATATGTGACCCCGTACGAGGACCCCAAGGCAGAAGCAGTGGATGCCATGTCACTGGATTGGAACAGATGGTCCAGGATATACCTGTTCCCCCCTCCCAACCTTCTGCTGAAAGTCCTCTCCAAACTGAGAACCTTCAAAGGGACAGCGGCCCTAGTGGCTCCCAAGTGGCCCCGGAGCAATTGGTACCCCCCTGGTCCTGGAGCTGCAGCCCACGCTGATTCCCCTACCGGGTCCAGTTCTCTCGCAACAAGTACAGAAGTCGACTGTCTTCGCTTCATCACTGAAAGTCAGGGACCTTCATCTCATGATTTTCTCTCCTTAGCCACAAAAAAAAGGTTTCGGATCTCGAAGAAAAGCTTAGACTTCCTCGAGAAATACAAGACTGAATCTACCAGACGGCAATACGAATCTTCCTGGAGAAAGTGGGTCTCATTCGTCAAGGCAAAAAATCCTACAGAAATTACCATTGATTTTTGTATGCCCTTCTTCATTCACCTTCATGGACAAGGCTTAGCGGCCAACACGATTTCCACCTGCAAATCGGCCTTGACTAGACCACTCCTATACGCATTCCAGATTGATCTGTCCAGTGACATCTTCAATAAACTGCCAAAGGCATGCGCTAGACTACGCCCAGCACCCCCACCAAAACCTATCTCCTGGTCCCTGGACAAGGTGCTCCATTTTGCTTCTAGCCTGGACAACGATTCGTGCCCTCTGAAAGACTTGACTCAAAAAGTTATTTTCCTTTTTGCTCTCGCCTTGGGAGCCCGAGTCAGTGAAATAGTGGCATTATCAAGAGAAGAGGGTCATATCCTGTTCGCAGAGACAGGAGAGCTTACCCTCTTCCCCGATCCGACGTTTCTCGCTAAGAATGAACTACCCACCAAGAGATGGGGCCCTTGGAGAATCTGCCCCCTGAAGGAAGGTGTCTCTCTATGCCCAGTGGAGAGTCTTAAGGTCTATCTTTGAAGAACTTCAGACTTCGGTGGAGGACAACTCTTCAAAGGAGAAACATCGGGTAGAGACCTGTCACTGAAACAACTAAGAGCGAAAATCACCTACTTCATTTGCAGAGTGGATCCTGACAGTACACCCGCAGGTCACGATCCTAGAAAAGTCGCTTCTTCTCTGAACTTCTTCCAGAGTATGGATTTTGAAAGCCTCAAGAGCTTTACAGGCTGGAAATCATCGCGCGTTTTCTTCAAGCACTACGCAAAACAAGTGCACGAAGTAAAGCATTTCGTGGTAGCCGCAGGTAGTGTTATGAAACCTGCTGTTTAACTCTGCATAGAACAGTGAGTTACTTGGGACTTTAACTCTACGGGTGCCTGTGTTGACCCTTTTGTGATACATAGTGATTTAATGGACACTTAGTGTTTCTAATAGACTGTTCTTACCAAGGTGAAATGTCATAGACTTTACATGAGTGCCACATACCCTAGGGCATGATGTGTTTTCTTTGAATTTTTAAAAAAGACTGGCGTTCCTCTGGAACTTGTGTTTCTAAAAGAAAATTTTCTTTTCAGAATCAAGATTAAAGTCTATTTTCTATGTACATTATTCTTTTATTATTGTAAATAAACTCTATATTCATTATTGTAATTACTGCCATAATGATCTGCAATCCTAGAAATAAAATGTCTATTTTATTCCATGTGCGTCTCTCTTCGCTCCTATTCTTTATCAAGAAATATACGATTGTTATAGTTTCATTTACCCTTTTTCCCTGAAGAACGAGAAGAATAATATAAGTATGTTATATGCTCACTCATGCCTTGATAATATTCCTATTCGAATATTAACCTTTGTCCTGTCTCCGAGACCAGATCGATCTCTCCTCCAATGGGAGTAGTAAATGTTATTTACTTACCTATGCTTGATAATATTCCTACCCGAATATTAACCTTTGTCTTGTCTCCAAGTCCAGCGTGAACTCTCCGCAGGGTGAGTAGCTCTTCAATGATCGCTTCGAGATGTTCCTATTGTCCACCAGGACTTCCCTGCCAGGGGGGCAGGATGCTAGTTCATCATAGAATCTCTGGTAAGGACATGTTCTATAATACTGTTCGAAGCCCTTGGCACTTGGATTAAAAAGGGGAAAAATTCCACGATACATTAATTCTCTGGTACACTTCCATCAGGACGTCATGGCTTGAGCCCAAAAAACGGATTTTGAGCGAAGCGAAAAATCTATTTTTGGGTGAGATAGCCATGATGTCCTGATGGACCCTCCTGTCTATTCTAGTTCAGCCTTTCAGGCCCCTCCCTGACCTGCAGTATCGTGGAGATTAGCAGAAGCTGAGCTCAGGATGAGGACGGACGTGACGTCATTTAGCAATGGCGCCCGTTTGTTTACGTCTCGAGTACTAAAAGCAGCCACTGATGAGGGTAACTTTGGAACGGCTCCTCAGTTACTCAGCCACCTTTCCATATCGAAGTGTTAACTCTATATGGGGTGTAGATAGCTATGTGGCGTGTTAATACATGCGTCCCCTGTTGATATACGATATCCTAGAGGGAAACCTTTAGGGTACTGGCACCAGAAGTTAGAATTCTGTGATAACCTTTAGTTTAATTCTCTGGGAATATCCACTGTAGTTAAATATACCCTAGGAAGCTACTGAAGGAACCTTCCATCAGGACGTCATGGCTATCTCACCCAAAAATAGATTTTTCGCTTCACTCAAAATCCGTTATTTGGGGCGAAAGAGACGCAAATATTCGTTCTATTGTTTATTAAAAAAATAGAAATCATGGTTGTAATCAATTACAATGTATGCTGAATAATTCTGCATAAAAGCATAAACAGTAATAACAGGAATAAGTAGGGTTTACCTTAAAAGGAAAACATTAGCCACTCTAAGGGAAATATAAAATTTCACTATACATTCTGTTGTTACTAGGAACACTGTGCATATAAGAATGCCTGGCACTCGTGTTAGCTTATTATGCTTAATGTCACCTGTGTAGAGAGAACAGTCTATAGTGTTATCACTTAAACACAAAACTCAACATGATATGGTTTACGAGTCTATCATGTACACCCTTCACTATAAGTCCCGAATAGTGCACTGTTCTTCGCAGTAATCAAGCAGCGGGTTTTATTACACTGCCCGCCGCCACCACATGAAATTTAATTTCTTGTAATTGCTTCGCGTAGTGCTTGAAGAAGACCCTCGAGGACTTCCATCCAGTATAAGCACGAACACTTTCAAACGACATCGTTTGGAAGAAATTCAGAGACGAGTCAACTTTCCTCGGATCATGACCTGCGGGTGTACTGTCTGGATCCGCTCTGCGAATGAAGTAGGTGATTTTCGCCCTTATCTGTTTCAAGGATAACATTGAACCGGAAGTCTCTCCCCTGAAAAGCTGACCTCCCTTAAAGTCTGAAGTTATACGAAGATAGACCTTTCGGCATTCCACTTGGGCAGAGGGATGCTTCTTCCTTCAGAGGGCAGATTTTCTAGGGACCCCATCTCTTAGTGGGCAGCTCGTTCTTGGCGAGAAACGTCGGCTCCGGAAAGAGGTTCAGTTCTTCATTGTCTGTGAACTGAATGTGGCCATCATCCCTCGAGAGGGCCACTATTTCGCTAACTCTGGCTCCCGAGGCTAGTGCAAATAAGAATATCACCTTCTGAGTCAAGTCTTTCAGCGAGCAATCCTCATTGTTCAGGGTTGATGCTAAATGAAGAACTTTGTCCAAAGACCATGAAATGGGCTTAGGAGGAGCTGCGGGCCGAAGTTTAGCGCAGGCTTTAGGGATCTTGTTGAAGATTTTGTTGGAAAAGTCTACCTGGAAGGCATAAAGTATTGGTCTGGCCAGGGCGGATTTACATGTAGTAATCGTATTGGCTGCTAAACCTTGTTCATGAAGATGGATGAAGAAGGACAAACAGAAGTCCGTAGAAATCTCCTTAGGTTTCTTCGTCTTGACAAAGGCCACCCATTTCTTCCAGGAAGACTCATATAGTCTTCTTGTTGACTTTGACTTGTATTCTTCTAGGAAGTTAATACTGTCCCTAGAAATCCCAAGCCGTTTCTTGACCGCTAAGGCGAGAAAATCATGATATGAAGGTTCTGGGTTTTCGCTGATGAAGCTGAGACAGTCAATTTCTGCACTTGCTGAGTCAGAACTGGGTCCGGCAACGGGATCAGTTTCAGGCGTAGTTCCGTTACCAGGGGGAACCAAACGCTGTTGGGCCACTATTGCTGCCGTCCCCCGAAAGGATCTCAGTTTGTCAATGACTTTCAGCAGAAGGTTGGTTGGAGGGAATAGGTAGATCTTGGACCATCTGTTCCAATCTATGGACATTGCGTCCATTGCTTCCGCTAGAGGATCCTCGTACGGGGCTACATACCAGGGTAGCTTCTTGTTGCCGCTCGTTGTGAAGAGGTCTATCTGCAGTCCTGGGACTTTGCGTAAGATGAAGGAGAACGATCTTGCATCTAGGGACCATTCTGACTGTATCGGTTTGGACCTGGATAGAGCGTCCGCTGTCACACTGCGGAACCCTTGAAGGTGGACTGCTGACAAGTGCCATCTCTTCTTCTCCGCTAGGCGGAGGATGGCTAGTACCACTTAATTTATGTGAGGCGATCTCGAGCCCTGTCGGTTTAGGCATCTCATTAAGACTTCGCTGTCTAGAACCAGACGGATGTGGATTGAGCAGCGGAGTTTCAGTTTCTTTAGGGAAAGAAAAACTGCCATGGCTTCCAGAAAATTGATGTGGAAGGTTTTGAAGAGAGGAGACCAGGTTCCTTGGACTTTCCGATGATGAGAGTGACCTCCCCATCCCTCTTTCGAGGCATCCGTGTGAACGGTGACTGACGGTGGGGGTGGTTGTAAGGGAACCTTGTTCTTTAGGTTTTTGGCCTCCGACTATGGCTTGAGTAGGGATCGCAGACAATTTGGTATCGGTCTTTTTAGATCTCTTCGAGCGTTTGATGCGTATTTTCTCCAGACTCCTGATGCATCTTTTAATTGTGCTCTCAATACTGGATCTGTCACTGAGGCAAACTGGAGAGACCCCACCACTCTCTCCTGTTGCCTTCTTGATATCCTTGCGGACCGAAGAAGGCTTCTGACAGATCCTGCTATCTCTTTCCTTTTCTTTGATGGAATGGAAACGCAGTGCGACTACAAGTTCCAGTGGACGCCTAGCCACTGAAACTTTTGAGCTGGAGACAGTCGAGATTTTTCCAAGTTGATCTTGAATCCCAAGTGTTCCAGGAACTGGATCACTTTCTTGGAGGCTTGCCTGCACTCTTCTTCGGATGCTGCCCACACCAGCCAGTCGTCCAGGTAGGCTACCACCTGGATTCCCTTATGCGTAGTTGATGAATGATTGCATTCGCAAGCTTGGTGAATACCCTTGGAGCTATGTTCAGTCCGAAGGGCATGGCTCTTAAGACATACTGTCTTCTTTGTAGTTTGAATCCCAGATAGGGGGAAACTTGACGGCTGATCAAAACATGCCAGTACGCATCCATTATGTCTATGGAGACTGTGTATGCCCGTTTGGGCAACAGGGTCCTGATGTGTTGAAATGTCAGCATTTTGAACTTGTAGTTCACTATGAACTTGTTGAGTGGTGACAAGTCCAGAATTACTCTGAGCTTTTCCGAGTCCTTCTTCGGAACACAAAATAGCCTTCCTTGGAATCTGACAGACTTCGCCTTCCTTATAACTCTTTTGTTCAAGAGTTCCTGAACATATTCTTCCAATATGGGGGTTGAGTGTTGGAAGAATTGAGGGAAGGTTGGTAGAGTTGAGCTCCAACTCCACCCTAGTCCGTTCTTGATTAGGCTGTGGGCCCAGTGATCGAAAGTCCAACGATCCCAGAAGAAGAAGAGTTTCCCTCCTACCGGAAGCATCTCACTTTGAGTGCTGGGTGCAGGATTTACCTCCTTGGCCACGTCCACCCTTGTTGCCCCTACCTCTGGAGGGGCGTCTGGAGGAGCCTCGAAAGGAACCTCGAGACTTCGGCTGAAAGGTCGTAGACTGCCTTTCAAACACTGGGGTGAACAAGTCGCCATTTTTTGGGGCACCAGTTGGAAAGTGGTGGGTGATTGTGCCACCGTCTGGGACACCGTGGCCACGGGAAGCTGTTGCTGTTGCTTAGGCCGAGAGGGCACTTTAGGTCGTTTTGGTCTATTCTTCGGCTGGGGACCCTCGTCAGCTGAAGATTTTCTTTTAGAGGACAAGCCCCATTTAGAAAGAAGATTTCTATTTTCAGTGGCGGCTTTGTCCACGACCTCTTTGACCACTTCGCTTGGGAAGAGGTCTTTTCCCCAGATGTTAGAAGCTATCAGCTTCCTTGGTTCATGTCTCACCACAGCCGAGGCGAACACGAACTCTCTGCAAGCCCTTCGGGCTTTAATAAAGTTGTACAGGTCTTTTGTCACAGTCGCCAGATGGGCTTTGGCAAAGACCATATACATGTCCGGGGTATCTGGAATGCTTGCCATTGTCTCCAGACGAGTCTGCAGAGACAAGGAAGCAGCAAGACGTTCTTTCGTCTCCTGTTCCCTATGCAGAAGAAAGTCCGACAGCTTGGGGAGGTCTTCGCCGAACTGTTGTCTGGTAATATCTGCCTCCAGCTTCCCAACTGTGAAGGTGTTGTGCACATCCTTCCAGTCCGCATCGTCTGATGGGAAGGCAAGGGAGAAGTGTCTACACTCTTCCAGTGTAGGGCATGGTTTCCCTGCCTCAACTGCCTTTAAAGCTGCCTTGAGCCCTTTGTCCATAAAGGGAAAGGCACGTTTAGGATCAGCAATGAAGGACGGGTGCTTCTTGCTGAAAGCCGGCACCTTAGAGCTAGAAAAGGCCCTCTCTTTTAAGGTGGTGGTGTATAAGGTCTGAGCCTTAGAGAGTTCAAGGACAATGGTTTCCTTCGGCTCTGTTTCCTCTTTGGATGCGGGTTCCGTCCTGAGACGGACATAGCAATCCGGGTAGGCCCCTTTGCTGGGCCAGAACTCAATTTCCTCCACTGGGACGGTGTCATGGGTAGATAGAATAATATAGGAAAGAATGTTAAAACATGTGATTTTTCTACTCTTAGAGAAGCAGAGAGAGAGAGAGAGAGATAAGGTCCCGCTATTGTTTATTGAAGCTGTCATCGTCAAGTTATGTGCCTAGGTTGCAGGTCTTTGAGCACAACGATCCCCTGTCTATAGAGGACCAAGGAACCCATAGGAAAAGAATAAGTGTGTTTGTCGCCGAAAAGATATACATTAGCCGAAGGTGTCAACGTTATGGAATTTGATTACACCAGCAGAGCGTTCGTCTAGGTGTTATCAGCGGTTTCAAGAAACACCAATGAGGATGAAGAAACAAGAAAATTTCCTTATATGGACCTGTCCATAGTTAACGCCTCCCATACAGGGATATATAAACTTCCACGCGATCAAGAGAGAGGGAGAGTACGAAAAAGAGACGAGGAAGAAACCCGAGAGAGAGAGAGAGAGAGAGAGAGAGAGAGAGAGAGAGAGAGAGAGAGAGAGAGAGAGAGAGAGGGAGAAGAAGCTCAGAGAAGAAGAGAAGGCGTAAGGACCAGAAAGCAGATGTAACCAGCTTTGTCCGAGATGTCCTAACGAGTTGCCGCCCGCCCTCATTACCAACGACGAAACGCCAAACCTGAGATATCTCCATCCCTGTCAACCGTCGAGAGCTGCTGAGAAGAGTAGTATATTCTTTTTGTATTATTTATCTACCATCTTGACTGTTCCCCTATTTGCAGGAGAGTAGTTTTAATCAAATGATTTTCTTTGTTTAGTTCAGTGCTTCCTAAGTACTCAATCAAGAAACATTCACCTTTGACTAGTTGTAAATAAAATTATGTTTTCTTTTGCGAGTTTTCTTTCTATATTTCCTATTGTTTCTTTTTGGTTGTCAGTCGAAGAGTCCCCATTTCATTAATCAATTCACAAGAACCTGGTTCGATCCCCACGAGGATCGTAACAGTTGGCGACCTTTGCCAGAATTTTCGACTACATAACCAATTGAAACAGGGAGAATATAGAAAGAAGCAGAATGAGTGCAATTACGAGAGATTTGATAGATTCAGGTAAACTTCTTGGTTTAGATGGCGATGATCTCCGTGAATATGTTATTAAGAGAGAACAGGAAACGTTTGAGAGAGATGAAAGAGCAGCTGAAAGAGAAGAAAATGAAAGAAAGCGAGAAGAAAATGAAAGACAGCGTAAGCATGAGTTAGAAATGGCTCGTTTAAGACAAACTCTTCATAACAGTCGGTCAGGTAGCAGATCAGGGAGCAATTCATCTTTAAATAGTGTCACTGATAGTTTAGATATGAGTGCAGTGCTTAAACTTATACCGAAATTTGATGAGGAAGATGTTACGAAATATTTTATGTCTTTTGAAAAGTTAATGAACAGAGTAGGCGCTCCTAAAAGACAGTGGACTTTGTATTTACAATCAGTTTTAAGTGGTAAAGCACATTCTGTGTATAGTTGTTTGTCTGAGGATGAAAGTGAAGATTATGATACTGTGAAAGAAACCGTACTTAGTGCATACAGATTGGTACCAGAGGCGTACCGTAAGAAGTTTAGAAGTTTGAAGAGAGATGATACTAGTACTTATGTAGAGTACGGAAAGAAGTTAGAAAGATCGTTTTGTGATTGGTTGACTTCCGCTGAAGTCGATAATTTTGAAGATCTCAAGAACTTAGTTTTGTTAGAAAGTTTCAAAGATAACATATCCCCAGACATCAAATTATATATAAAAGATAGGCGTGAAACGTCCTTTGCCGGTGCTACGAGATTAGCAGATGAGTACAGTCTCACACATGGTTTAAGTGGCAGTAAAAAGAAAAACGATCTTTTGTCAAGTAAGGCACAACATAGTAAAAGTAGTTCTAGCAATAACGATAATAGGAACAGGGATTATTATCATTATTATTGTTACACGTGTGGGAAGGAAGGTCATATTTCTCGGTACTGTAGGAGCCAATGGGCAGTCAGTAATTCAGAGGTCACTTGTTACAATTGTAATAAGAAAGGTCATATAGCTAGGAATTGCACAGTAGAAAGTACGAATGTGAAGAAGCCTGTGTCACTAGTTAATAATCTTTCTTCAGGAAGGAATAGTCTCTTAAGAGAAACTAGGAAACATTATGGTGAATTTTTGTCTGAAGGTTTAGTTTCTTCTCTTAAAGGAGGTGATTCAAGGGAAGTAGTTTTGCTTAGAGATACGGGAGCGGCCGTATCACTCGTTAGGAGAGAGAGTGTACCAAGGAATGTAATAATCAGCATGAAAGAAAAAGTTATGCTAGGTGGGTTTCCGAACACTTGTGTAGTTTGTCCTTTGTTAAAGATGAAATTGGAAAGTCAGTTAGTAACAGGAGATGTAAAACTAGCAGTCGTGGATACTTTGCCCGTAGACGGCGTTGACATTATTGTTGGCAATGATTTAACTACCTCCAAGTGTGTGAATCCTATTTTAAGTGAAGTTCAAGTGCCTGAAATGATAGTAACCAGGTCAGGATTAGATACAGAAATTGACCACGGTCATAAGTTGTTCGAGGATTCGAACGTAGGTAATAGAGGCAGTGATAATGAGCTTAGCATGAGTATAGCCGAGGAAACTGACTTTACAAATGTTGATGATGTGAGCAGAGATGATGATGTAGCTGTCAAAAGAAGTGATGTACAGATTAGTGTTTCAGAAACTAGCTTATTGAATAAGGATGAACTAGTTAAGATGCAGAGGGAAGATGAAACACTAACTAGAATTTTTGAATGTGAATTGGATGATGAACCTGAAAATGTTTGTAAGGAAACATTTAGTTTAAAAGACGAACTTTTGTGTCGCTATGTTCGTCCTAAGACAGGTAGCAAAGAGGAGGTCATAGAGCAATTAGTAACTCCTAGGAAACTTCGTGAATCAATTTTGAAATTAGCACATGATGAACAAGGACATTTAGGAGTAAATAAAACATTCAAGTGTATAACTAAAACGTACTTTTGGCCTAAAATGAAAAGTGATGTGAAGAGATATGTTTTAAGTTGTCACGAATGTCAAATGGCTGGCAAACCTAATCAAGTAATTCCCCGGGCCCCGTTATGTAATATCCCATCGGTAGGAGAACCTTTTGAGAATGTCGTAATTGATATCGTAGGCCCTTTGCCCAGGAGTAAGGGAGGGAATATCTATCTATTAACAATCATCGATAGACTAATACGATATCCAGAAGCAATCCCAGTAAGAAATTGCAATGCAAAAACTGTAGTTAAACGCTTGCTGAACTATTTCTCTAAATTTGGACTTCCTTGCGTTATACAGAGTGATAATGGTAGCAATTTTGTATCAAAGTATTTCAGAGATAAAATGAAAGAGTTAGGGATTAAACTTGTAACTTGTAATATCCCATCGGTAGGAGAACCTTTTGAGAATGTCGTAATTGATATCGTAGGCCCTTTGCCCAGGAGTAAGGGAGGGAATATCTATCTATTAACAATCATCGATAGACTAACACGATATCCAGAAGCAATCCCAGTAAGAAATTGCAATGCAAAAACTGTAGTTAAACGCTTGCTGAACTATTTCTCTAAATTTGGACTTCCTTGCGTTATACAGAGTGATAATGGTAGCAATTTTGTATCAAAGTATTTCAGAGATAAAATGAAAGAGTTAGGGATTAAACTTGTAACTTCCACCCCGTACCACCCTGAATCACAAGGAATTGTTGAACGTTTTCATCAAACGTTGAAAAGTTGCTTAAGGAAGTTGTGTAATAATTTCGAACATGATTGGGAAGAAAAGTTACCTTTCGTCTTGTTGGCTTTACGATTAACTCCTAATGACACCGCGGGATTTAGTCCTTTTGATTTGTTGTTTGGTCACACCGCCAAAGGACCTTTAGAAATTTTAAAGTGTAAGTTAATGCAAGAAGAAGGTAGAAAGGATTACATACAGAATATCGAAAATCACAAAGAGGATTTAAGGAAAGCCTGGCAGATGGCAAAAGAAAATGAGAGCAACCGTCAAGGGGAAACTAAAAGAAAATACGATCTTGAGGCTAAAGACAGAATTTTCCATGTGGGTGATAAAGTCTTAGTATTAGTCCAGAAAGAAGGTCCCTCATTATCTTATAAGTTCGAAGGTCCATTTCCTATCATAGAAAAAAGGGGAAATTTGAATTACTTAATTGATATGGGTAAGCGTAGAGCTAAGTGGTTGCACATCAACTTGCTAAAGAAATATAATGAACGTCCAATGCCAGTTGTAACAGTGTCGCAGAGAGAAATTACTTTTGAGAAGAACTCTGATGTTCTTAATAATTTCGCGTTGTTTAATTCTAGCTTAGAGGAAGAAGAAACAAGGGAATTATTCAATGCGTTTTCAAATTATCCAGAAACTGTTAGTGATAAATTGGGTTTGACTAATCTTTTAGAACACGATATTGAGTTGCAGGACACAAAACCCATTAGACAAAGCCCTTATCGTCTAAGCCCAGAAAAAGCAAATTCAGTTCGACAGGAAATTAAGTATATGCTAGACAATGGTTTGATTGTTCCCAGCGAAAGTGACTGGTGTTCTCCAATAGTTCTTGTTAGGAAGGAAGATGGATCAGATAGGCTGTGTATTGATTTTAGAAAAGTGAATAGTGTTACGAAACAAAGTAATTTTCCCCTCCCCAGGATAGAAGATTGTTTAGATAAAATAGGAAATGCCAAGTTTATTTCTAAACTTGATTTGGCCAAAGGTTATTGGCAAGTACCTTTAAGTAGTCGAGCACAGAAAATATCTGCTTTCATAACACCTTTCGGTAGTTATGAACCCAAAGTTATGGCTTTTGGTCTACGGAATGCAGCGAGTACTTTTCAAAGATTAATGAATAGAGTTTTAAATGGAATTGATAACTGTGTTGTGTATTTGGATGATCTTGTAATATTTTCAGATATGTGGGAGCAACATTTACGCATTTTAGCTAAAGTATTGTCAGCACTTGAAAAAGCAAAACTTGTTTTAAATCTGAAGAAATGTGAATTCGGAAAAACCTCGATCACATATTTGGGTCATAAGGTAGGTTTAGGTAAGATTTGTCCAAAAGATGGGAACATAGAAGCTATCATCAACTTCCCAATTCCTACCAGTAAAAAACAGGCAATGAGATTCATTGGAATGATTTCATATTTCCGCCGATTTGTTCCTAATTTTTCAGAAATAAGTGCTCCAATAACTAATCTTTTCAAGAAAGGACGAAGTTTTGTATTTGATAATGACTGTATCGAAGCTTTCAATAAGTTAAAGGCCATAATGATTCACGAGCCCGTACTAATGTTGCCCGATTTTAGCAAGGAATACCCTGGAACGGTACGGTGGGTCGTCCGCGACCCCGAGCGTCAAAACAAAAGAGGTTTTTCTCACGTGACTCACCCCCGTGACTGAATTTGTGGGTGATCGACCTGCAGTCAGTGTCTCGCCTACACGCTCTAGTAGTGTCCAGATGTGCCTCGCTGTAGCTGTACTCCTTCCCAGATTTCTGAGACGCGTCGGGGTCGAGCGCGACCGAGTTTACCCTTCTAAGGTAAGTTGCATAATTATCAAAGTTATTACGTATTATGAAATTGTCGTAGAATGGTGCAACTTGTATGGGTTATCAGTTGTGGAAAGTCTTGGTGGATGGTTTGGCTACCATGTGCATGATTTTTTTTTTAGTTGAAATGTCATTCATCACCACGAGGACCATTTTACCGCGAGTGCCCCTTTTTAATTTTTTTTCCATTTTTTGGCCAAGTCATTTTTCCGTAAGAAATTGCCAAATAGTGTCGCAAAACTTTTGCTTTTTTAGTGTTGGAAAGTGTGTCTAGATGATCTGGCTTCCCATGCATGACTTTGTTTTTGCCAGATACGCCGTAAATATTGGTATATGGCGTATTTTCCTGCGGTTGCCAATTTCTGTTTTTTTTTAATATTTGTAAAAATTTACTACGTAGTAAGGAATTGCCCTATAGTATTGATTTTTTTTCATGTTTATTTGTTGGAAAGTGTGTCTTGATGGTTGGGCTACTACGTGCATGTCTTTTTTTTTATCTGAGATGCCGTATATTAGAATGTTGGCCATTTTTCCGCGAGTGCCCCTTTTTATTTGTTTTGCATTTTTTGCTTAGTCATGTTACCGTAAGGAATTGGCAAGTAGTGTCGCAAAACTTATATTTTCATAGTGTTGGAAAGTGTTTTTAGATGATCTGGCTAGCCATGCCTATCTTTTTTTTAGCCAGATATGGCGTATATATAGGTATGTTTTCGATTTTCCTGTGATTGCCTTTTTTTCGTTTTTTCCCATTTCTTTCAAAATTACTACGTACTAAGGAACTATCACAGAGTAATGATTCATTTAGATGTTTATTTGTCGGAAAATGTACCTTGATGGTTTGCCTAGCACGTGGCTGAAATTTTTTTTTTCTGAAATGCCCACCATTAGCTCAGTGCCATTTTTCATCGAGTGCCCCTTTTTATTTGTTTTGCATTTTTTTGCTTAGTCATGTTACCGTAAGGAATTGGCAAGTAGTGTCGCAAAACTTATATTTTTATAGTGTTGGAAAGTGTTTCTAGATGATCTGGCTACCCATGCCTATCTTTTTTTTTTTTTAGCCAGATATGGCGTATATATAGGTATGTGTTCAACTTTCCTGTGATTGCCATTTTTTCGTTTTTTCCCATTTCTTTCAAAATTACTACGTACTAAGGAACTATCACAGAGTAATGATTCATTTAGATGTTTATTTGTCGGAAAATGTGCCTTGATGGTTTGCCTAGCATGTGGCTGAAATTTTTTTTTCTGAAATGCCCACCATTAGCTCAGTGCCATTTTTCATCGAGTGCCCCTTTTTATTTGTTTTGCATGTTTTTGCTTAGTCATGTTACCGTAAGGAATTGGAAAGTAGTGTCGCAAAACTTATATTTTTATAGTGTTGGAAAGTGTTTCTAGATGATCTGGCTACCCATGTCTATCTTTATTTTTAGCCAGATATGGCGTATATATAGGTATGTATTCGATTTTCCTGCGATTGTCAATTTTTCGTTTTTTCCCATTTCTTTCAAAATTACTACGTACTAAGGAACTATCACAGAGTAATGATTCATTTAGATGTTTATTTGTCGGAAAATTTTGTTTACTTCTTTTTTGATTGAATATCATCAAATTTTTTAGCTAAAATATCATATTGTTTTACAATTTTTTTTTTCGATTTTATTTCCCTTCAAAAATTTTTTTTTGGGTCAAAATTCTAATTTTATAGTCGAAAAATAATCGACAATCATCCAGCAACCCACCATACAATAATTAGATTAGTAAATAACACCTTGAAATTGACATACCCTTCCTACATTTCAGGTGGCGGATTAGGGAGTCTGAGTCAGTGTGGTTGGCGGCCATTTTGTGGACGTATCCGAAGCGTAAGTTGCCCTATCTATATATATTCTTGTTCCTTATAGAATTTGTGATATTTTGGTGTATTTTTACCTGCCTAAATATTATATTATATATTAAATATATGTATTTTTTTACGAAATTTCTAAGTACTCAAAAAATGACCTTTAGATATGGCCCCTGATATAAATGTAATTTACAAAATAATGAAGATTTTTTTTACATATTTCTATATTAGGATAGCATATGTTTATTCCCTAAAAAAATTAGCCACTTCCTATTTCATTTGGGTACCCAAAAAAATTCATGAAATTTGGACACATATTTTTGGCCAAAAAAGGTTACCCTTTTTTTCTCATTTCAGATCTTCACCTGCATGTGTCTGACTTCATCCAAAATACATCAAGATGTGTCCTAAACATTCAAGAATCAATTCCTAAAAGGATTTGTGTATATATGTATAGATTTTTTTTTATGAATTTTTATGTAAGGTCTTTTTTTTCTACTTAATTTTTTAAAATATTTATAATAAATAGTTTTTCCGCAGATGAGTAGTATTTATCTTTACAGTAGTTTTAAGCTTTAATTGAATTTTCTTTTGGCAAAAAAAAAAGGTTACTGCAAAAACAGATTTTTCAAGAATTTTTTTTTGCATCGGGGTCGCGCGCGACCGAGTATACCCTTAAAGGGGTGTCCGAGGAGCGTACCTATCCAGGGTTAATTTAGCGATAGATGCAAGTGACATTGGAATAGGAGGAGTTCTGTTGCAAGAAGTGAATGGGATCAAGCACCCTGTGGCTTATTATTCGAAGAAGTTAAATAAAGCACAGCAGAATTATTCAACTATTGAGAAGGAATTGTTTAGTTTAGTATCAACTTTGCAACATTTTGAAATTTATGTACGTAGTGGTCATGTTTTAACTGTGTATACTGATCACAATCCATTAGTTTACTTAGATAGATTTAAGAATAAGAATAAACGTCTCATGCGTTGGAGTTTGGAATTACAAGACTATGATTTAAAGATAGTTCATATAAAGGGAAAGAATAATGTAATAGCCGACAGTCTTTCTAGAGACTTTTCAGAATGATGTGGACGTTTGTTTTCTTTCTGGTTTAGTTTTTTTTTCTATTAACACGTAAGTGTGTGTTTTGGTTTTGGTTACATGATATGAGAGTAATGAAGTAATTGTCTCTCAGTTTAGGGATAAGTGATTTTCTCCTTTGATAGTTTTGTTTAAAAAAAAAGATAAAATCAGTAGATTTTCCTTTTTTTTTTCTTTTAGGGGGACGTGTCATGGGTAGATAGAATAATATAGGAAAGAATGTTAAAACATGTGATTTTTCTACTCTTAGAGAAGCAGAGAGAGAGAGAGAGAGAGATAAGGTCCCGCTATTGTTTATTGAAGCTGTCATCGTCAAGTTATGTGCCTAGGTTGCAGGTCTTTGAACACAACGATCCCCTGTCTATAGAGGACCAAGGAACCCATAGGAGAAGAATAAGTGTGTTTGTCGCCGAAAAGATATACATTAGCCGAAGGAGTCAACGTTATGGAATTTGATTACACCAGCAGAGCGTTCATCTAGGTGTTACCAGCAGTTTCAAGGAACACCAATGAGGATGAAGAAACAAGAAAATTTCCTTATATGGACCTGTCCATAGTTAACCCCTCCCATACAGGGATATATAAACTTCCACGCTATCAAGAGAGAGGGAGAGTACGAAAAAGAGACGAGGAAGAAACCCGAGAGAGAGAGAGAGAGAGAGAGAGAGAGAGAGAGAGAGAGAGAGAGGGAGAAGAAGCTCAGAGAAGAAGAGAAGGCGTAAGGACCAGAAAGCAGATGTAACCAGCTTTGTCCGAGATGTCCTAACGAGTTGCCGCCCGCCCTCATTACCAACGACGAAACGCCAAACCTGAGATATCTCTGTCCCTGTCAACCGTCGAGAGCTGCTGAGAAGAGTAGTATATTCTTTTTGTATTATTTATCTACCATCTTGACTGTTCCCCTATTTGCAGGAGTGTAGTTTTAATCAAATGATTTTCTTTGTTTAGTTCAGTGCTTCCTAAGTACTCAATCAAGAAACATTCACATTTGACTAGTAAATAAAATTATGTTTTCTTTTGCGAGTTTTCTTTCTATATTTCCTATTGTTTCTTTTTGGTTGTCAGTCGAAGAGTCCCCATTTCATTAATCAATTCACAAGAACCTGGTTCGATCCCCACGAGGATCGTAACAGACGGTGCCCAGTTTTTCTGAGAGGAAGATCTTCCCCCCCGACATGGGCATGTGCTCTACGTACCTCCAGGGGTTAACGTCAGAGAGAGCGGGGAGATCTTTAATGTTTAGCTTCTTTGGGGCCAAACGTGTCGCAACTAGTTGATGCATCTCAGTCCGAAGAGAGGCCTTCTTGGACGATTTCTTTTGGATGTCCTGCACCATGGACAGCAACGAGTGCAACGTACTCGTGATTGAATCTAGTTGGGGTGCAGTGGAGGAGGTCGAAGGCACCGGCTCATTCACTGTGGCCGATGACACCGAAATCCTTTCGGCTTTTTCAGTTTCTGTCTCAGGTGGAACGTCATCCGCCTGATCCAATTCCTCCACTAGGAGATTGTTCTCAGTCTCCTCTGAGACAACTTACTTGTTGTCTTCTAGCTGGATGCTCTCTAAGGCATCCGAGACTTCAGATTCTACTGAAATCTGAGCCAGGGGAATCTCAGGTTGAGCCTGGGGAATAACTGCATCCGAAGATGCCCTAGGGAAAAAACAAGCCCTCATCCTTTCGTTAGGAAGTTAAGGGCCAGAAGTGTTCTTCTGAAAACCTCTAACCCATTTACGCAGCATTTCCCTTGCTGCGTCCCTTGACTCAGTAGACTTTTGATCATCAAAAGACTCTTTTACCAGTTTTTCACAAACGGTACATACCTGTGGGTCCCAGTACTTGAGAGCCCCCTTGGTGACTGCGCAGCGAGCATGGGCCCTGCATATGTCGTGGCCGCAGAAGTTCCTACTGCGGACCCTGCAAAAACTATTCCTGCACTCGGGATGCTCCTCCTGTAAAGAAAGGAAAAGTCTATAAGTATTCGGTGAAATTCTTAAATTTCAGCATACATATTATATTTTATATTAGCTTGGATAGGGTAAGCTATAAATAGGAAAGACACCTACATGTGTCTCCTGTCCAGCCAATTGTTATGACCTCCTCCAATATTGAAAGAAGAATTCTTAAAAATTTTTAGAGGAAGATGATATCCTTTGATATAAAGTGTCTCTTAACACAATATTCCAGTTTCAATATTGGGGATTAAGGACAATAATGGATCATAACCATTAAAGGAAGAGAGAATCACTCTCTTGAATGTGATGGTGTCACAATAGGCTGCCCAAGAAGCACCTTGTAGGTTGGAAAAACTTTGGGCTACAGCACTGACTGTTTGGTAACAAGTTGCCAGTCCTGTCAGGCCTGCCGTCATCTGCCGGGCCTGCCGGAGTCTGCCGGGCAAGCCGGCACATGCAGGCCTATTCTGGGCTATTGAAGGCCGGCTACTGGCGGTCTCTGCCGGCGGTGGCGGCTCTGCCGGCCGGCAGTGGCTCTGCTAACTGCCGGCGGCTCTGTCGGCGGCAGCTCTGCCAGCCGGCAGCCGAGGATCCTTCCATCAAGGGGACCTGGCGGCAGTTGGCGGCAGATGACCAGGTATGGGTGGCCAGCTGCCAGCCGGCAACTCAGCAGCCGGCAGTCGGTCCCTGAATGTCCATTGTCTTTGGGTTGTCAGTCAACTATGTTCCCAACAGGCGGCGGCAGGGCAACTGCCGGCCGGCAGACTAAGGACATGGCCCAGTACGAAAGTAAGAGATAAAGAGAGGATGGAGGAAGGCAAGGGCTCAGTCTTGCCAGCCTGCATCTAGAATGAGGGTTCAAGTGGAAGGGGGAATTAAATTCGGGCTTCCACCCAACCATATCCCAGTCATAAGGGCTATGGAAGGCAGTCCAAGGGAGGACTGAAGAACACTCTAAAGAATATGAGGGTACCTGCCGGCAGCCGGCCAAGCCGGCGGCAGACGGGGAACCTCAGGCCAGTCCTACAAGAACCCTAGGGTCAATGTGGAACGACGGCCAGGAGGGTGTTGGATCATTCAACACGAAAGAGATAGAGGGGAGGGGGTAGGTGTCCTACAGGGAAGGTAATGCCCGAAGACACTACCTAACCTAAAGGATTCTGGTCTCATGAAGTAACCTCAGGTAGGGGAAATCATTTCCCCAGGTTGGGTTAGGCAAGGGAGAAGGCGTCCGTAGGACACCATCTCACAGGAGAGCAGAATCTCGTACCAGAGGCCTTAGACAGTGAAGAAATCCTTTCTTCGGTCTAGGGTCTACCAGCACAGGACTGTCTGCTAGGCCAAGGAAGGGGGAATTGTCATACAAAACCCCCAAGCATGGCCTAGGGAGGTCTAATCTCCTGAAAGAGCAGCTTAACCTGACATGGGAAGTCATTTCACCAAGACAGGGAGATGCCTAACACAGACTGATACTCTGATGTCCCATTCTAAACTCAAAACCGACTCAGTGGTTAGGAGAAAAAAAAAGGAACGTCTCAGTAAACTTTGCCAGAACTCTGTTCACAGCAAAGAAAACTGAGAATAGCCTAGGCTAATCAGAGGGAAGGGGGATTGCTCTTAAATCTCCTAGGAAATTAGTATCGACTTAAAAGGTATAGGAGGTGTCAGTCTCCCCTTAAAAGGCAATACAAGAGCAATGGGGACATGTAAGAAAGTATACTAAAGCCCTTAGGCTAGTCATTAGCCTAGGAGCATTGAGAATCGTTCACCGAAACTCTCTGTATACTATCTTGGAAGAGGAAAGCATAATTAAATAATATCATAAATGCGTAAAATATTGCCTGTGCTTCAATAAAACTTTACCAGGAAGGTTATATCATGCATGAAGTGTGTAGGAGCCTAGGCTAGGAAGCCTAGCACTCGTGAGGCTCGTTCATAAAAGCCAAATCCACGACAACAATGATATAATATAAGAATCCCTAGCTAAAATTCTAAATAGCTAAAGTTATTAAAGCGTATAATGCCGGGAAACGGTCTTTCTAGCTAACTAAATGAACAGAAAGAACGACCGCGTTCAAGACACCATCCGGCTGGCAACAGCTCTTGTTACGTTAATTACGATCTCAATCGAAAAGCAAAACTGGCAAGAGCTTACATTTACACAAGATAAAGATATTACTTAACTTTCCAGAAGCTGATGAGGCTGGGGAAGACATCATAGCGTCCAAAATAATCCAAAATAGCAAGAGAGAACGGGGAAAACACCGGTCAAACGAAGCTATGATAGTGGCGCCTCTGGGTGGCGGATTGGCGCACTATTTGCAGAGCAGTAGGGAACGCCGAGAGCGATGTCTCTGGAACGACTCTCCTTATTCTTGCCTCTCTTTCCCCTCGAAGTGAAAGCTCTATTGGGGGCGTAGATAGCCATGAGACATGTCAAGAATACGTCCTCTGATATTATGTGATATCCCTTCGAAAAATTTTAAGGGATAGGCCTATTCGCTCCAGGAGTTAGAATTCTGGATACCTTTGGTAAATTCTCTGGGATATATCACTGTAGTTAAATATACCTAGGAAGCTACCATCGAAGGAACTTCCATCACGACGACATGGCCTGAACCCAAAAGTGAATTCTACTGCATTTTGTAGATTCTATAAAGACTAGTCACTTGAGGCTTAAAATATTTGCATGACAATCTTTAAGCATTCTGTCATAGTTACTGACTACATGTTAGTAACAATGAGACAAATTGGATGAAAGCTGGGCAGATTAGGATACATAAAATACACTATTGTTATAACAGCTACTATGGTATGGAACAATGCTGATTCTATGTTCCCGCTGAATAAGCTTTGGTTCCAACTGTAATTTCCTGGTTAATAAGCAGTTATATTCAATTAGTATTAAAGATGGTTTATAAGAGTTATCACAATTTCATAGTTGCCTTTATTTATATTATAATATGACCCGAGGAGAATAGTGTAAAAACTAGACTAGTGACCAAATGCAGTTGCTTAGCTTACTGAATATAAATATTTGTTGAAAAGTAAAGAAAAAGTTTCATTATTTTAATTCTAATTCAAGAATAATACATATATACAATGTAAACTAAACGCCCCTTAGTTTGATGTCCATCCACCATTATTATTATTATTATTATTATCATTATTATTATTATTATTATTATTGCTGTGGTGAAATACTGGGTAATTTACAATCACATATGTTAACTTTTTTTTACCTATAAACCCTCGTGCACCAACTTCGCACGAGGCCAAGTTACATAACTGAGAAACACATTTACTTAGGATACATCTGCCGTTTACTTTACCTTTGATTCAAACTATATTTCCTGCACCAATTCTTTTAGGGGTGATGCCACACGGGTTCACAAAGACTCAATTAAAAGTTGACATATATTTAATATTTAAAGTATACAAACAAAAATCATCACAGTTACGTTAAAGAGCGAACATTAACATTACCACAAATGAACAAAATTTACGTTACTTGAGAAATTATTATATCCAACAAAATTCCGACCATTGTCAGATATAATCAGACTCGGCAGAGAATGATATGCTACAAAGCATCGAAAAGCCAGTAGGAAATCTGAAGCAGTCATGGAATGAGTCAATTCAAAATGAACTGCCCTGCTCGTAGTACAGGTAAATAGACACACGAAGACTTTCTCCAAACCAGTCTCTTGATCAAAAATATTAATAGCACCAGTATAATCAACTTCTATTGATTGGAACGGTCTATCATATCTCACTCGTTCTGTGGGTAATGGTGGGGAAGGAGGCAAACACAACTGTTTCTTAGTTAACTTCTGACACAAAACACACTTTGACAGAATCGATTTGATTACTTGACGTGCTTTAGGTACCCAAAAGGTTTCTCTCAACAATACCAGTACAGAATTGACACCACAATGGTGATTATGTCTATGCAAATGTTCAACTATCAATACTGTTAAATAACTTCTGGAAGGCAATAACATTGGGCACTGAGTATCATAAGACGGCACAGTGTAAAATCCGGACGTCGGACGTCGGACGTCGGATGCCATCCGGGAGAATAGAAAATCGTTTGTATCACCTGGAAAGACACGAAAATACACCTCTTTTTTGTGACTGGTAATGTTCACTGATACTTTCTGTTATTTTCTGAATAAATCTTCGAAAAATATTGGTTTATTTTCATGTTATTGAGAATAATCTCAATCGGACGTCAACATTACACTATTTAACTGCCCGCTATTTTACCCAGTTAAATAGTGTAATGTTGACGTCCGATAAAGATTATTCTCAATAACATGAAAATAAACCAATATTTTTCGAACATTTATTCAGAAAATAACAGAAAGTATCAGTGAACATTACCAGTCACAAAAAAAGAGGTGTATTTTCGCGTCTTTCCCGGTGATACAAGCGATTTTCTATTCTCCCGGACGGCATCCGACGTCCGGATTTTACACTGTGCCTCATAAGACATGGAAGCGTTTTTCATGCGACCCTGAGACCTTATTAGGTCTTCCTCATCAACAAATAAGTTTAACTGATTACACAAATTCTTATTATCCATGGACACTCCATGTGAATTCTTATCACAGAGGTACATTCTGGTAGTAGAAAAATGTTGCTTCTGTTCAAGGAGGACAAGTGCCTTCATTTCGTTAACAACAAACTTAGAACCTTTACTGCACTTACTAAGAAAGAGCAAAATTGACCTCATGATACGTTTAAGCTTACTTAAATTACTGTAACGTGGGATGTCAATTAATGGGGGTGGAGGTTGTACAAACTTAGGTTCTGAAAGAATTTCATTAACGTGCACAGTTTCTGTAGCTAAAGATTGGGGGTAATCACCAGTTAAAAGCCATTTTGGACCATTCCACCACAAGGAATTTTGTGATAAATCTTTACTATTACTACCTCTGGATAGAATATCAGCTGGATTATCCTTAGAGGGGGTATACCGTAGGGGAAATTTGAACTCATTAATTTCAGTGACTCTGTTTCGTACATAGGGAATTTTACTATTATTGTTCTTCACCCAACAAATAGAAACCATGGAGTCACTCCAGAGTGCAAGAACTCAATCTTAAATCCTCATTTTGCATTAATCTTCCAGCAAGTTTCGCACCCAAGGACAAGGCGGTCAATTCCAAACGCGGAATAGTCTGTTTAGGGTTTGGTGCCACTTTACACTTACTGACCAGTAAATTGCTTACACTTCACTTGGAATCAGTCACATATGCAGCAGCTCCATATGCCTTGTTAGAGGCATCACAAAATACATGCAAGTGGGAACATTCAGGATGTACAACAAACCTAGGAAACCTTAAACTTTCTACATTTCTAAAACACTTACAAATTTCTTCAAACCTTGAACATAATGATTCCGGCAAAGGGTCATTCCACCCGTAGTTACTCCACAAACATTTCAGAAAATATTTACCTCTCACCTGTATTGGTAACATTAATCCTAGAGGATCAAACATCCGAGCTACTACTGATAAAACCTTTCGTTTGGTTAAAGGTCCTTTATACTCACAATTTACTTCCTTTAGTGACATCTCATCTTGTGCTAGATACCACTCTAAACCCAAAACGTTTACTCTTTCTTTGCTAACGTCTATGGTTCTGTTGAACTCTGAATCATTACTGACCCATTCTTGTAGAGGCATATTAGCGTCTTCAAGAATCTCACTTATTACTGGATACTCATCCATCAAGACTGACACATCCTTGTAAGTTTTACTAAAATTATCTACGTAGAAATTCTTCATCAGAGATGATGCAAGAGGATTATCATGTAAAGATAAATGATGCAAGAGGGTTTGCTGCAAGAGAAAGGGTGAGCACATAGCTCCAAAACAAACTACACAAAACCTGTAAGTTACAGTCGACTTCAAATCTGAGGGATCAGTTATCCATAGAAATCTGCAATAATCACGACAATCAGGTGAAATGACTATCCTTAAAAAGGCTTTACTAATATCTGAAATCACAGCTGCTGGGTTTATACGGAAACTCAACAGGGCATCGAAAAGTTGAGTAGTTAATGAGGGACCAGTTAATAAACAATCATTTAAGGAAAGTTCTCCTTTAGTCTTTGAAGAAGCATTAAAAACTATTCGAATGGGAGTAGTTTCGGAATCCTTCAATACAGCATGATGGGGTAAATAATGCCCGATAATAGGGGAACCTGCAGGAATTAATTCTATAAACCCAGACTGAACATAATCTTTTAATAATCTTATCATATTTAGCATACAAGGAGGGGTCAGCTTCAAATCTATGTAACAAGGATTTCAATTGACCAATGGCTATTCTATAGTTAACAGGCGGTCTACTTTCGTCTTTAAATGGTAAGGACACTTCATATTTATTGTCAACCCTTTTAACTTTATCCTTAAAACACTTAACTGATTCTCTTTCTTCAGGACTAATTTCAGATTGACGAATACCAACACTTTCTAAATCCCATAATCTTTTAACTTCACAACAAGAATTAATAGGAATTTCCTCTACTTCTATTCTGGAACAACATACGTTTGATGTAGTAATCTCATTAGATTCTACGTCGTCATAAGACCAACTAGGAAGAGGTCCAAAAATTAGTGCACCACTAGAACTATTCAATATCTGTATTCCAGAGCAAATTTGACTGTTCTGAATGAATTTTCCATAATAATCAGCCCCAATGACTAATTCTATATCATTTACTTCATCTGAATTTAAATCATTATCTGCTAATTTTATGCCTTTACTCGTCAAGAACGCAGCTGACTTACATAATCCTGGAGAATAAATTCTGGAATTAACTCTATCGAATGCAATGGCATTAATGACAGAACGAATTTTACCTAGTCTCACCACAACTCTTACTATATCACAATCAACTTCCATGGCATCACTGCCAAATGGTTTTACCTTTAAGGCTACCGTTGCTATAGACGATAGATTAAGCTTATGGGCTAATTCCGTTGCAATAAACGTTCTTTACGCACCAGAATCAAAGAGTGCTCTCTCAAAGGAACGATGTCCATTGCCTGACACAATTACGCTAGCAGTAGCAAGAGCAGTCGAAACAGAAATCTTATTATTCTGAGAATGATCAATTCCCAAAGAAGCAGTCATAACTACGGGAGAATCCCCTTTACTAACAGCACCTTTGGGATCCTTATGAGAATTCCCATTAACATTTGATTGACTAACAGCACCTTTGGGATCCTTATTAGGACACCCAAAGTTAACATTTGATTTACTAACATTAGTACTATTTACACTCAACTTTGGTGAAGCAGGATTTACAGGGCTTTCTGTTTTCTTACAAATCATCGGGTAATGAGGACCATCACATATATTACATTTAGGCTTATTCCTACATTCAGAGAATAAATGACCTCCTTTGAGGCAAGCAAAAGACAATCTTAAACATTTAACTCTGTCCCTTCTACTATCAACTGTTTTGAAAGTCTTACAATCGCGAGAAGCATGGTTCAATGAGCAAAACACACAATTATTATAAGGACTACTATTACTAGGTTAACTGTTACTTGGTTGTGCTCTCTGCACGTTAGGCACATTTGAGGGAATTACTTTAGAATAGTTGCCCTGATCCCGTTTTCTTTTATTAGAATTCTCACCTTCGTGACAAAATTCCATCAATTCACAAACATATTTCAAACCTGAGGAAGTTTGCTTTAAATCAAGAGACATGCTATTATGTTTATCAGCTATAGCCTTACTCGTTTCAGGTAATAATTTCTCGCATATTATACTAGAGAAAATGGGGTTCATGGCTTCTAAATCTAAATTCAATGTTTTCATCTGTAAAATATTTTTTTCATAATCCAATTTAAAAGTGTTCAAATCCTCTATTGAATGACTGGGAGGGACTAAATGTGTTAATTTGGACATGAGTCTACGTTTCAAGTTTTCCTTATTACCTGTATCATACTTCTCCTTACGGGTCTGAATAGCTACTGAATAATTGGCATTAGTGACAGGCAAACCTTCTATGGCTTTGAGGGCGTTGTCCCTTAAACTAGCTCTGTGTATAGAAAACTTAATTACATTGGAAATATCCCTACGATCGTGAACCAAACTGTTGAATATATCCCAAAATGCAAGCCATTGTTCTTCCCCACCGCTAAATTCAGGTATCTTAATTTCTGGGAGTTTAGGGGGAGGGAGAGGATTAACGGGAGCCGAAGGAGGAGGCAAAAGGGCCGTTGATTTCTATCTCTAGCGTCAATCTCGCTCATAGTTTGCTGAGTAATAGCAATAGCTTTCCTTACACATCTGGTTATTGCTCTATAACTTCAACATAACTTGTCATATTCACTATCCTGTGAAATAATCGTCACATTCTGTGACCAACAATCTTCAAAACGTCCTAGTCCCTCAGTAAGACAACGTTCATACATTACAAGAGTCGATTTTGGTGTATCGGTATCACCAATGCAGCCACCTGACTCGTTGAGCAAATCTTGTAAGGAAATAATTTCCCCTTCAATAACTACCTTAATCTTGGACTCCATTATCTCGTTAATGAATCAATAACAAACTTGAACAAATATCAGAAAATATATGGCAAATTATCTAACCCTGATTCAAATATAAAATGCACTAAATGCTAGACAATTTGACCACATGCTCTTAAATACATCTGGTCACGAAACCTAAGTTAAAAAAAATGGCAACGAAATTAAAAAAAAAAAAATTCTTCACAGAGTAATTAACGAACAAATAATGTTCTATAAAACAGATTACTTGGTAAAACACTCCAAGTAATTCAATACCTTACCCTGCTCACCAAATAACTTTGGACACGTGCCAGCTATACTAGAATGACTTTGACGCCGACCATCAACCACGTGAACTTAATCGCAATTTATCTTTAACATCCAAAAAATTCTTTGTGAATCGTTATGGCATCTGGTTTGTTCGAAGGACCAGAAAATGTGGTGAAATACTGGGGAATTTACAACCACATATGTTAACTTTTTTTTACCTATAAACCCTCGTGCACCAACTTCGCACGAGGCCAAGTTACATAACTGAGAAACACATTTACTTAGGATACATCTGCCGTTTACTTTACCTTTGATTCAAACTATATTTCCTGCACCAATTCGTTTGGGGGTGATGCCACACGGGTTCACAAAGACTCAATTAAAAGTTTGACATATATTTAATATTTAAAGTACACAAACAAAAATCATCACAGTTACGTTAAAGAGCGAACATTAACATTACCACAAATGAACAAAATTTACGTTACTTGATAAAAATTAAATAAATATCAAATAAGGTTACAGAGTATTCTTATAAGAATATTGCTGCAATGATGCGATGGTTCACGAGGTGATGATGTTCGGATTCAGGAGAATATTTTCTAATTACTTGCCTTCGTGGAGTTAACTGCTCTAAGAGGCCTAGCTTCACCTTTCCACCCTGGAAGAAAACTCAGGAGGAGTATATGGCATAGCACAGTTGTCAGATCTACAAAATTACAGGGTTACGTAACATAACATCAATTTAAAGGTAAATATCAAGTGCTCTAATCGTAACCCAACATACACAAAAAAAAGGGGGTTTCGTCCAGAAAGCAAGTTTAAATTACTGGCATGTGCCCTTACAATAATCAAACAATATATATAATCTCCACAGGAAGAAGTTTGATAACAATGGGATGATACGTCATTTTATCTGATCTAGATGAATAAAATTTGCAAGAAAGTTAGCTTATTACTTTAAATATTATTATACTAATTCATACAAACTCATTGATATAGTTAATTTAATAAAACTACTTCTGTGGAGTAAAATAATCACATTTTAAACATACATTCATAGAAACTGGGAAATACATTAGAAAACGAACACTCTTAAAACTAAGAATACTTTTATTCAAGGGGAATAAATGTCAATTTTTGACATTTGCATATGGTACAGTGAAGTATTAACACCCACAATCCAAACGCTCTTGTTTAGATGGCTCATCACGTTCGTTGCTCCTCCACGTCCCAATAACGAACTATTATTGCCAATAGATTCTCTGTGGGGTTGAGGTCGCACCCCTTTGGTGCCCAGTTTATTACCTGGATTTCTGGACGATGCTCTAACTACTGTGTTGGTATAGATGGGGCTATTATCGTGCACTAGAACGATTGGGTGTGGATTGGGAGTGGCCATGGCTCACACTGTGGGAAGGAGAACATACCATAATCATTGCCCATGAACCTTCCAAATAATCATCCAACTCCACAAATTAATACGAACTCTTCCACCCATAGCTCTTTTCTGAATATTTGTCTCATCATAGCTAGTATTCCGTTACCTCCAGCAATGCCTTGTTCATGGTTCCACTGATGTAAAATATTGTTCCAAAGGAGTGATCAACGTGGAAATATTATAAAGGAAATCCAAGGCGATATTCCAAGTGTTTCTATTGTCAATTTTTCTTTTTTGGGCTCAGGCCATGTCCTCCTGATGGAAGTTCCTAAAGGGTAGCTTCCTAGGGTATATTTGACTACAGTGATATTCCCAGAGAATTTTACCTTAAGGTATCCAGAATTCTAACTCCTGGAGCAAATATCCCTAAATAAATCTAACAGGGATATCGCATAATATCAGAGGACGTATTCTTGACACGCCACATAGCTATCTTCACCCCGAACAGTATTAACGCTTTGAGGGGTTACAGTGGCAAGAATTTAAAAACGAGAATGAAAGGAGAGCCATTCATAAGGTATCTCTCCTATCCCATCTCGAGTGTGTATATGACGATGACGGAAGCGCCATCTTCATTCCTTTTTCTGTAGCTCTTCTACTTGGTGTTTTCCCTTGTGATCTCTCATAATTTTGGATATAATTCAACATTATGATGCTTTCTCCGGCCTCTTCTGCCTCTCGAAAGTTGAGCATTATCTTTACTTTGTATAGATGTAAGCTCTTGTCGTTTTGAATTAAATCAAAAGTGATATTAACGTAAACAAGAGCTGTTGCCTACCGGAGGCATCCTGAATGCTGTCGCTTGCTATGCATGAGTCATTTAGTTAGCCAGAGCGACGTTCCTGGTTTTTATGCTTTAATAAATCTAGCTATTTAGCTCCTCTAGGAATTCTTATATGATGCCGTTAGTTTTCAGTTTCGGCGATTTAGGTAACCGATCCTACCTTTCGCTAGGCTTAGTAGCCTAGGCGTCTGGCCCTAGTACTTTCATGCATGATATAAGTTTTCTGAGTGTTATGTTATTGAAGCTATAGGCAAAAATTTTATACAATGTAAGATATTGTTGAATTTTCTTCGCCAAGTTGCATACGAGAGATTTTCGGTGATTTAGGTAATCGATTCTCACCGCGCCTAGGCTAGTAGCCTATGGGCCTTTAGTATACTTTCCCACATCCCCGGATGTTCTTTTCTCCTCTGGAGACTAATTTCAATCCCTTCTCCCTCTGACTAAGCCTTAGGCTTAGTCCTAGTGGTTCTATCTGAATAGTATCCAGGTATAACTATATTAGGATTTGTCTGTCCTAATCCCGTAACCAGAGTGACTGGTTTTTGGGTTTGGGGCAGAACATCAGAGTATTTAGTCTGTGGTCTGCATCTTCCTAGCATAGAGAATGAGTTTCCTTTGCTAGGTAAGGTGCAGACACAGGAAGCTTTGCTTCCCTAGCCCACATCTGAAGGAGTCTGTACGAGATGATTCCTTCTACTAGTGGTCTAGCAGACTATCCTGTGTTGTTATTCTCGGGCTGGAGAATGAGTTTTCTCCGTTGCCTGGCGAAATAACTACACCAAACTTTGTTCTGGTATGGAGGAAGGTAGCAAGTATTGCCAACCTTCCTCTCTAATAGACAAACCCTAGATTGGGATGAGCTTTCTTAACCGCTGAGTGTGTCTCATACTAGAGTAAAGTTTACGGGACCTTTATCCCTTTCCCCCCTTCTTTCTTAGTGATGGCCTAGCCATCAGATCTCTTGGCCGCAGACCTACATCTGTACCTAGTGTAGGTTAAGATGTGGGACCGGCTCAGCTCTCTGCCGGCCGGCAGGGAGACTTTTTCTTCTGCAGAGTGAACCCCAGACCTCCCTTGGTCTCCCTTCCATGTCTGCTGGTAGAGCCCGGCAGGCTTTGAATATATAGGAAGCCTGAATGCTACGTTCTCCCCTTCCGTATGTTCACTCTTTCTGGATGGAAGGTTGTACGGCAAGGCCGCCTTATAACCTTACATCCATACTGTTTCTCTTGTTAGTGTATTGTACCCCTACCCCGGATGCCGGCTTAAGCGACCGGCAGCCGGGTAGGTGGAAGTTCTCTAGTTTGTAATCACTGCCGGCCGGCATGGGTATCGCTACTTTTGCCGGCCAGCAGTAGAAACACATCCCGAGATCTGCCGGCCACTACGGTTAGCGGCCGGCAGCCGGGTGCTAGTGTTTTCAGTTGCCGACTGGCAGTGATCGCCGGCCGGCACACATTTGCGAACCAGTGTTCTGCCGCCCATTAGTTAATGGTAGCATACCTTTGAACTATATAAGGGTAAATGCCGGCCGGCACGTGCCGGCACATGCTGGGACGTACCGGCGTGTGCCGGCCGGCACAACAGCATGCGATGTACAGTAGTTACTATATTTGTGGTGTAGTACACACTGCATTGATATAACTACAGTATAGAATTTGTTGTAACACTAAAGTTCTTCCAACATACTTAATGTTATCTTGTACAGCCTTCTGTTGAGACCGTAGAGTATATAGAAATTATATCCCGTATATTAAAACTTTATTTCAAGGTGTGAGTTACACCTTAACTTTCCGCTTAGGAAAATTTATAAGGTATTCTAGAATAGAATTAACCTTAGTTTTAATATCTTGGGAGGTTACAGCAATTGGCTGGGCAGGAAATACAAGTATGTGTCTTTCCTTCTTTCCTTTCTAGCTTTACTGTATAAGCTACATGTATTAATAATAAGTAAAAAGCCTTCACTTAATACTCATGGATTCTTTTCTCTTTACAGGAGGACCATCCGAAGTGCGGGAGTATGTTCTGCAATGTCCGCAGTAAGAACTTCTGTGGACATGACTTATGGAGGAGGCACGCAGCATGCGCAGTCTCCAAAGGTGATCTCCGGTATTGGGACCCTCAGGTACGTACTATATGTTCCAACCTGATTACCGAGGCATTTGACACCCATAAGTTGGCGGAGTCAAGGGATGCTGCTAGGGAAAAGTTGCGAACCTGGGTGAGAGTTTTCAGAAAAACACTTCAGGCCCCTACCTTCCAAACGAGAAGATGAGGGCCTACCTTTTCCCTAAGGGTTCGGCTGATGCAGTCATCCCTCAGCCTCATGAGGAGATACCAACCGTCCAGAATCCGGTAGATTCTGAAGTCTCGGCCGCCCTTCAAGACATCCAATTGGACGATAGGATGTCGGAGGTGTCGGATTATACAGAGAAGGACCTTCTGGGAGAAGGTCAGGAGGAGGAGCTGACACAGGCTCCAGAAATAGAAGAGGAAGAAATCGACGAGGTGTCGGTTATATCGGTTCCGGCCCCAGAACCTGTTCCTTCTACATCGTCTGCTATCCCAGATGATCTGGGAAGGACTCTTTCTTCTATTGTTGAAATGATTCAACAAATACAAAAGAAGAATGATGAAAAGGAAGCTGCGATGATACTGGAGATACGCAGACTCGCAGCATCACGTGGGCCCCAGAAGCGACTCAACGTGAAGGATCTTCCTTTGTGCTCAGATACCAATCCTTGGAGGTATGCCAAACACATACCAATGACAACCGGGAAGATTGTTATATCGGAGAAGTTGGGCTCAATTCCCCTGGAAGATGTGGAATTTTGGCCCAACAAAGAATCTTACCCGGACTGCTATGTCCGTCTTAGAAAGGAGCTAGCCTCAAAGGAGGAAACGGAGCCGAAGAAGGTCATAGTCCTTGACCATAGTAAAGCACAGGCATTATTAGCGAGCTCGATGAAAGAGAGGGGCTTCACGAACTCAAAGGTACCAGCTTTGCATAAGAAGCTTCCCTCCTTTGTGGCCTCTCCAACCAGAGCCTTTCCCTTCATGGAAAAGTGATATAAGGCAGCCTTGAAGGCAGCGGAGGCAGGGAAACCATGTCCCTCCCTGGAGGAATGCAAGCCGTTATCCCTGACCTTACCATTGGACCAAAAAGACTGGAAGGACGTTCACCTTACCTTCTCAGTCAGGAAGTTGGAAGCTGATATTGCTGAACGTAAGTTTGGTGAGGAACTTCCAAAGCTGTCGGAGTTTCTCTTGCGCAGATGGCAAGAGACGAAAGAAAGACTTGCGGCATTGATGTCGTTGCAAACGACGTTAGAAATGATCCCAAGAAACAGGACATGTTCATGGTAGTGGCCAAAACCCATCTGGCCACAGTTACGAAGGATCTCTATAGCTTCATTAAAGCTAGGAGAGCCTGTTGAGAGTTCGTGTTCGCCTCGGCTGCGGTGAGGCACGAACTGAGGAAACTGATCTCCTCTTGCATATGGGGTAAAGACCTCTTTCCCAATGAAGTAGTTAAAGAGGTAGTAGATAAAGCCGCCACGGAGAATAGGGACCTTCTCCAAAAGTGGGGCTTAAACCTTAAGAGAAAGTCTTCTCCGGATGAGGGTCCCCAACCCAAGAAGAAGACAAAAAGGCCTAGGCTATCCTCTCGGCCGGCTAAGCCCTACCGACAGCAACAACAGCAACTTTCTGCGACCGCGGTGCCTCAGATAGTGGCACAACCTCCAACCACGTAACAGTTGGTACCTCAACAAGTGGCGACACAGTCGCCGGTTTTCCAGCTTTTGAAAGGCAGACTTCTTCCTTTCACTCAAAAGCTAGAGAAACAGCCAGAGGTTCTTCTAGATGCCCTCCAAGGGGAAGGAGATTCAGGGGAGGATGCAGTCAAGGAGGCAAGGCCTCAGGTCCACAACAGCAGAAGTGAGATGCTTCCAGTAGGAGGGAGACTACATATATTTAGGGATCGTTGGACCTTCGATCCCTGGGCCCACAGCCGAATAAAGAATGGACTAGGTTGGAGTTGGAACAGTCCTCCACCTCCATTTCCTCAGTTCTTCCAACACTCTACCCCCGTTCTGGAAGTATATGTCCGAGAACTCTTAGAGAAAAGAGTAATCCGAAAAGTAAAATCAATCAAGTTCCAAGGAAGGCTGTTTTGTGTTCCAAAGAAGGACTCAGAAAACTCACTCATTCTGGACTTGTCGCCAATCAACAAGTTCATAGTGAACTACAAGTTCAGGATGTTCACACTTCAACACATAAGGACCCTACTGCCCAAACAGGCATACACCGTTTCCATAGAATTGTCAGACGCTTATTGGCACGTTCCAATTAATCGTCACCTCTCCTCCTACCTAGGGTTCAAGTTACAAAGAAGACTTTACGCCTTCAAAGCCATACCATTCGGGCTAAACATAGCCCCAAGGATTTTCATGGAGCTTGCGAACGCAGCCGTCCATTAATTATGCCTAAAGGGGATTCAAGTAGTGGCCTACTTGGACGACTGGCTGGTGTGGGCAGCATCCAGGACAGAATGCATGCAAGCCTCTAAGATAGTGATCCAGTTCCTGGAACATCTGGGATTCAAGATCAACATCAAAAAGTCTCGACTATCTCAAGCTCAAAAATTTCAGTGGTTGGGAATCCACTAGAATTTGGAGTCACATCGACTTTCCATTCCTGGGAAGAAGAGGAAAGAAATAGCAGGATCTGTCAAGAGACTATCGAAATCCAAACGGATATCAAGACGCGAACGGGAGAGAATGCTGGGCTCTCTATAGTTTGCTTCGATAACAGATACAGTGCAAGAGCACAGCTAAAGGATGCAACAGGAGTCTGGAGAAAATACACATCAAACGCACGAAGAGATCTGATGAGACCACTACCGACTCAACTGCGAACGCTTCTCAAGCTGTGGTCCAAAACCAAACAAATGAAGATATCGATACCGCTTCAACCTCCTCTCCCGTCAGTTACTATCCATACAGATGCTTCAAAGGAAGGCTGGGGAAGCCACTCTCACCAGAAGAGAGTCCAGGAAGCTTGGTCCAATCTTTTCAAGTCATTTCACATCAACTTTCTAGAAGCCATGTCAGTACTTCTGACACTAAAGAAAGTTTCTCCTCGCCACTCGACCCACATAAGATTGGTTCTAGACAGCGAGGTGATAGTGAGATACCTGAATCGACAAGGGTCGAGATCGTCTCAAATCAACCAAGTGATGTTGGCCATATTCTGTTTGGCGGAAAGAAAGAAATGGCACCTGTCAGCAGTTCACATTCAAGCGGTCCACAACGTGACAGTGGACGCTCTATCCAGGTTTACAATGATAGAGTCAGAATGGTCCCTAGACGCAGGATTGTTCTCCTTCATCTTGAGTCAAGTCCCGGAACTGCAGATAGACCTCTTTGCGACGAAAGACAACAAGTAAACACATCTTTATGTGTCCTCGTACGAGGATCCGCTAGCGGAAGCAGTAGACGCTATGTCCCTAGACTGGAACAGATGGCCCAGGATTTACCTGTTCCCTCCGCACAACCTCCTTTTGAAGGTTCTCAACATGAGATCCTTCAAAGGGAAAGTGGCAATAGTGGGCCACAAGTGGCCAAACAGCGTTTGGTTCCCTCTAGCATTGGAACTACGACTGAAGTTTGTACCGCTACCGGATCCAACCCTGACTCAGCGAGTACAGAAGTCGACTGTCTTCGCTTCATCACAGAAAACCCGGAACCTGCATCTCATGATTTTCTCTCCCTAACAATGAGAAAAAGCTGCGGGATATCAAGAGACAGTATAGACTTTTTGGAGAACTTTAAGTCCAAATCTACCAGAAGACAATATAAATCATCATGGAAGAAGTGGGTGTCTTTTGTCAAGGCGAAGAAACCAAAAGAATTCTTGTTTATTTTCTTCATTCACCTTCATGAGTAAGGTTTAGCAGCCAACACAATATCAACGTGCAAGTCTGCCTTGACAAGACCGATACTATATACCTTTCAGGTCAACCTTTCTAACGACATTTTTAATAAAATTCCGAAGGTCGGTGCTAAGCTTAGACCTTCAGCACCTCCAAGACCCATTTCATGGTCACTAGATAAGGTTCCTCATTTGCATCACTAATGAATAATGAGGAGTGCACTTTGAAGGATTTAACTAAAAAAAAAAGTTATGTTTCTGTTTGCACTCGCTTCGGGGGCTAGAGTTAATGAAATAGTGGCTCTCTTGAGAGAGGAAGGCCATGTTCAGTTCTTGAAAGGGGGAGAACTGAATCTGTTTCCAGACCCAATGTTTCTTGCCAAGAACAAGCTACCCACCAACAGGTGGGGTCCCTAGAGAATCTGCCCTCTGAAGGAAGATGCATCTCTATGTCCAGTGGAGTGCTTAAAGGTCTATCTTCATAGAATTTCAGACTTTAGAGGAGGACAGCTGTTCAGAGGGGAAACCTCGGGCTCAAATTTATCTCTGAAACAACTAAGGGCGAAACTCACCTATTTTATTCGCAGAGCGGATCCAGACAGTACACCCGCAAGTCATGATCCGAGGAAAGTTGCCTCTTCCATAAAATTTCTTTAATTTTATGGACTTTGAACATCTTTGTTCGTACACCGGCTGGTAGTCATCTAAGGTGTTCTTTATGCACCATGCGAAGCAAGTGGAGCAACTCAAGAGGTCTGTGGTAGCAGCAGGTAGAATTCTTAAACCGGCTGTTTAAATCTGCGATGAACTTGTGAAATTAATTTGGGAAGATTAATTAAGAGGGTGGGTGTGTAGTCACAGACTGTTACTACACACTGAGTGATAGGCCACTAACGTGTCCTTAGGAACTGTTCCATTGACTTTGGTGAACTAAAGCATAATACGGACACTTATGCCAAGCGTTGCTTACGCTATTGTAAATAAACAGTAATACTAACTGTATCAATATTATTAATAATTCGATTAAAGTGGCAAATCTGTTTCCTTTTAGACGAAACAATATTTTCTGTTTACTGTTTTCTTTATGCTTTAATGGATAATGTCCACATTTTATAAATTTTATAAATGTTGACTGATATATATGTTTATTAAATTTTTAATAAACTAGTTCGCCCACACTCATTTTATTAGAAATGTACTGAGCATTAAGTTTAAAATATGGATAATTTTAACATGGAATGTCTTTTAAGATTGTTCCTTTCTTCAAGCAAAAATCCACTCGCTTTAGCCCTTCCTTAGGAAGGATTAACGTTGTACCCTAAGGGGATGGTGGTAGAGATGCAAAATTTGTTCCTATACGGATACAACTGTTATCCAATAGTTTAATAAGAGTAGACACACTGGGGGAGATGACAGGAATTCATACTGACATTGGTGACTCTTATACAAACTTTGCTTTATAATGTATAGGGCGAAACCACTATACAAGCTTGTCATTTTGTCATCCATAGTTAATATGTACTCCTCGAGACTTTTTCCAGAGTCTAGTACGACTCTTCCCTGTAGGGGATAGGAAGCACTAACATAGTTCATGCTTAGATGAAATGATGAATGACGGTAACATCATAGGTCTCTAGGTCTAGACGGACCAGGAAAATACTTTCTTGAGGGTACGGCAACGGTTGAGAATCCGCAGATACGGTAATGCTCTGGTAAACTTCCATCAGGACAACATGGCCTGAGCCCAAAAAACGGATTTTGAGCGAAGCGAAATATCTTTTTTTGGGTGAGGTAGCCATGTCGTCCTGATGGACCCGCCCTTCCTTTTAATTTAAAAAGGGCTTATTGACCCCTCCCTATAATACAGTATCTGTAGCACCTCGTGTATCGCTACAAGGAATAAAGATGGCGCTGCCATCATCGTCATATACACTCGAAATGGGATAGGAGAGATACCTTATGAATGGCTTTCCTTTCATTCTCGTTTTTAAATTCTTGCCACTGTAACCCCTCGAAGCGTTAATACTGTTCGGGGTAAAGATAGCTATGTGGCGTGTCAAGAATACGTCCTCTGATATTATGCGATATCCCTTTTAAATTTATTTAGGGATATTTGCTCCAGTAGTTAGAATTCTGGATACCTTAAGGTAAAATTCTCTGGGAATATCACTGTAGTCAAATATGCCCTAGGAAGCTACCCTTTAGGAACATCCATCAGGACGACATGGCTACCTCACCCAAAATAGATTTTTTGCTTCTCACAAAATCCGTTTATTGGTCAGTATGTGATTATGAATACCATCTTCGTTAAATCACTGTCTTGATGATTGACTGCTCACACAAAACGGATTTTGAGCGAGGCGAAAAATCTATTTTTGGGTGAGATAGCCATGATGTCCTGATGGAAGGTTCCTTCAGTAGCTTCCTGAGGGTATATATGACTACAATAGATATTCCCAGAGAATTAAACTAAAGGTTTCACAGAATTCTAACTTCTGGCGCGAGTACCCATAAGGTTTCCCTTTAGGATATCGTATAATAACAGGGGACGTATGGTTGACACGCCACATAGCTATCTGCACCCCACATAGCGTTTACGCCTCGAGGGGGAAGTGTAGCAAGTATCAGGAGGAGCCGTTACAAAACTCTCCTCCTGCGTTACTGTTACGGTACCTAGCGATGTAAACAAATGGCTGCCATAGCTGGCCGCCATCTTGGTTTACGTCACATCCGCGCGCTTCATTCCTGATTCTATCTAGCGTATCTGTCAGCCTCCATGATACAATAAGAAAGGGAGGGGCCTGACGGGCCAGAATAGAGAACGAGGGTGGGTCCATCAGGGCGTCATGGCTATCTCACCCAAAAATTGATTTTTCGCTTCGCTCAAAATCCGTTTTTTGGGCTCAAGCCATGACGTCCTGATGGAAGTGTACCAGAGAATTAGTGTATCGCGGATTTTCCCCATTTCGGTAGTGCCTTCTACTTCAAACAATATTCCTTTGGTCTGATGACCTTAGAGACCGTGACATCTCCGTTACATGTCACTACCAATGGCATAAACTATGACATGGCTTCCTGCCCCCCTGGCAGGGAAGTCCTGTTCGGACGATAGGAACATCTCAAATTATCCTGATGAAGACAAACTCACCTGTAGATGAGGATCTTGTCGGTCTCGTAGACAGATCAGGAAAGTTACTTATTTGTGTAGGAACAAATATTTCACTTTTCTTAGGTGAGATAATATCAGACAGGAGCAATATTATAACATGAATTATAATAGAGGATAAAATAGGGGCAAATAAAACTCAGTAACAGTAGTGTGTTTCATATAGAGGGGCGAAATAAGATGCATATGGTAGCGAAAATTCTATTTTATTCAAGAAAATATTCGCGATAATATGATATACGATCAATAATTTACAATAAAATTATTCATTAATAAACATAGACCAAGGACTACATAAGACAAGGGTGTGGAATCTGAAAGGGAAAACTTGCCATTACACCCATGGGTTCCAAAGGAACTAAAAGTCTTTTAAGTCACAATGCACTTCATGTCCAAATAAACATGTGGCACACGTGTTCAAGTCTATGTTACTTCACCTTGTAGAAGAACAGTCTTTCGTGCCACTAAGTGGCACTTAAAATCACTATGTATTGCACTAGGTTTAACACAGGCACCCGTTGAGTTAGAGTCCCGAAATAACTCACTGTCCTACGCAGCACTAAGCAGCAGGTTTCAATACACTACCTGCGGCTACCACGAATCTTTTGACTTCGTGCACCTGCTTCGCATAGTGTTTAAAGAACACTCTTGAGGATTTCCAGCCTGTGAAAGATTGAAGGCTTTTGAAATCCATTCCTTGGAAGAAATTTAGGGAAGAGGCAACTTTTCTAGGATCATGACCTGTGGGTGTACTGTCAGGATCCGCTCTGCGAATAAAGTAGGTGGTTTTTGCCCTTAGTTGTTTAAGCGACAAATCACTACCCGATGTTTCTCCTTTAAAGAGTTGTCCTCCGCCAAAGTCTGGAGTTCTTCGAAGATAGACCTTTAGACTCTCTACTGGGCATAGAGAGACATCTTCCTTCAGAGGGCAGATTCTCCATGGGCCCCACCTCTTAGTAAGGAGTTAATTCTTAGCGAGAACCGTTGGGTCAGGGAAGAGGGTAAGTTCCCCTGTTTCGGCGAACTGTATCTGGCCCTCTTCTCTAGATAAAGCCACTATTTCACTGACTCGTGCTCCCGAGGCGAGAGCAAAAAGGAAAATCACTTTTTGAGTCAAGTCTTTCAGAGGGCAAGATTCATTGTCCAGGCTAGAGGCAAAATGGAGCACCTTATCCAGAGACCAGGAGATGGGTCTTGGTGGAGGTGCAGGACGGAGTCTAGCACATGCCTTCGGAAGTTTGTTAAAGATTTCGTTGGACAGGTCTATCTGGAAGGCATACAGTAGTGGTCTTGTCAAGGTTGATTTACAAGTGGAAATGGTATTGGCTGCCAAGCCTTGTCCATGAAGGTGAATGAAGAAGGACATACAGAAATCTATGGTTATTTCCGTAGGATTCTTTGCCTTGACGAAGGACACACATTTCTTCCAGGATGACTCATATTGCCTTCTGGTAGACTTTGTTTTGTATTCCTCTAAGAAGTCTAAACATTTCTTCGAGATTCCAAACCTTTTCTTCACGGCTAGGGAGAGAAAATCATGAGATGAAGGTCTCTGGTTTTCCTTGATGAAGCGAAGACAGTCGACTTCTGAACCTGCTGGGAGAGAACTGGGTCCGGCAGAGGGATCAGGTTGGGCTGTAGCTCCAGGACTAGAGGGAACCAGTTGCTCCGGGGCCACTTGGGAGCCACTAGGGCTGATGTTCCCTTGAAGGTTCTCAGTTTGGAGAGGACTTTCAGGAGAAGGTTGGGTGGAGGGAACAGGTAAATCTTGGACTATATGTTCCAATCCAGGGACATGGCGTCCACTGCTTCTGCTTTGGGGTCCTTGTATGGAGTCACGTATAGAGGAAGTTGGTTGTTGTCGCTCGTCACGAAGAGGTCAATCTGCAGTTCCGGGAGTTGACGGGGGATGAAGGAGAACGATCTTGCATCTAGAGACCATTCCGACTCTATGGGGCTTGTCCTCGATAGAGCGTCCGCCGTCACATTGCGGAATCCTTGTAGGTGAACTGCTGAGAGGTGCCATTTCTTCCTGTCCGCTAGGCGGAAGATGGGTAACCGCACCTGGTTGAGTTGGGGCGATCGTGAGCCCTGACGGTTGAGACATCTGACCACAACGGCGCTGTCCAGAGTAAGACGGATGTGGATCAAAGGACGAGGAGACAGTTTCTTCAGAGTGAGAAGAACCGCCATGGCCTCCAAGATGTTGAGGTGAAACGTCTTGAATAGGGGAGACTATGTTCCTTGAACTTGTCGTTGGTGGGAGTGGCCTCCCCATCCTTCTAGCGAGGCATCTGTGTGGATGATGACCAACAGAGGTGGTGGTTGAAGAGGAACTGGTCTTTTCAGGTTCTTTGCCTCCGACCACGCCTTGAGGAGTGAGCAAAGCCTGGTTGGCAGAGGTCTCTTGAGATCTCTTCAAGAGATGGATGCGTTTCGTCTCCAGACTCCCGATGCATCTTTTAGCTGTGCTCGTAGCACTAGGTCTGTCACTGAGGCAAACTGTAGGGAGCCGAGCACTCGTTCCTGTTGCCGTCTTGAAATACGTTTGGATTTCAGAAGTCTCTTGACAGATCCGGCTATTTCCTTCCTTTTCTTCAAAGGGATGGAAAGACGGTGTGACTGAAGGTTCCAATGGATTTCCAACCATTGAAACTTCTGAGCTGGAGACAGTCGAGACTTTTTGGTGTTGATTTTGAAACCCAGATGTTCCAGGAACTGGGTCACCTTTCTGCAGGCACGCGAGCATTCTTCTAACAATGTCGCCCAGACCAGCCAGTCGTCTAGGTAAGCCATCACCTGGACGCCTTGAAGGCGTAGCTGTTGGACGATCGTGTCTGCGAGCTTCGTGAAGATTCTTGGGGCCACGTTGAGTCCGAAGGGCATAGCCCTGAAGGCGTATTGTCTTCTTTGGAGCTTGAATCCTAGGTAGAAGGAAGCCTGGTGATTCATTGGAATGTGCCAGTATGCGTCTGCCAGGTATATTGAGACTGTGTAAGCCTTGTTAGGCAGTAGGGCTCTTATCTGTTGAAGAGTCAGCATCTTGAATTTGTTGTTCGCAATGAACTTGTTGAGAGGGGACAAGTCCAGAATGACTCTGAGTTTGTCTGAGTCTTCTTGGGAACACAAAACAGTCTTCCCTGGAACCTGGTGGACTTCACCCTCTTGGTCACCTTGTTGTTCAAAAGTTCTCGGACATATTCTTCCAATATGGGGGTTGAGGGTTAGAAGAATTGGTGGAAGAATGGAGGTGGTTTTATCCAGCTCCACCCTAGTCCCTAGTCCCAGCTCCACCCTAGTCCCCAAAGATCGAAGGTCCAACGATCCTGGAAGAGGCGAAGTCTTCCTCCCACCGGAAGCAATTCATTGCTTCTGGTTTCCCGAGGGTTTACCACCTCGGCTGCTTGTTCCCCTTCCTCCTCTGCCTCTGGATGGACGACGAGAGGAGTCCTTGCCAGAGCCTCTACCTCTGGGGCGAAAGGTAGTGGATTGGCTTTCATAGGCAGGGGTGAAAACTGGTGACTGGGCCACCACCGGCTGATATACCAGCTGAAATGTCTGCTGTGGTTGAGCCACTAGCTGGGGAGTAGCGGGTGCCGGAAACTGGCGTTTGGCCTGACGCTGCTGAGGTCGGGGCTTGTTGGACTTCTTCTTAGGCTGTGGACCCTCATCCTGAGAAGATTTCCTCTTTCGGGACATGCCCCACTTATTGAGAAGGTTCCGATTCTCAGTGGCGGCTTTGTCTGCAATCTCTTTCACCAGGTCTACTGGAAAGAGGTCTTTGCCCCAGATGTTGGAGGAGATCAGTTTCCGGGGTTCGTGTTTAACGGTATCGTACGCAAACATGAACTCTCTACAGGCTCTTCGGGCTTTTATGAAGCTGTACAAGTCCTTCAACAATGTCGCAAGGTGGGTCTTTGCAAGAACCATAAAAAGTCCGGGACCCGAGTGTCCCCAGCTATTGTCTCAAGTTGTACTTGAAGAGACAGAGAGGCGGCCAGCCTCTCTTTCGTGTCCTGCTCCCGACACAAGAGATAGTCGATGAGCATGGGTAGGTCTTCATTAAACTGACGTCCAGCGACTTCAGCCTCCAGCTTTCCAACCGTGAAGGTAAGCTGGATGTCCTTCCAGCTTTTATCATCGGGAGGTAGGGCGAGGGAGAGAGGCCTACATTCCTCCAATGTAGGGCAGGGTTTTCCTTCCTCCACCGCCTTCAACATGGAATTCAGGGCCTTTTCAGCGAAGGGAAAGACCATGGTGGGAGGAGCAAGAAAGAACGGGTGTTTCTTGCTCAGCGCCGGCATTTTGGAGTTGGTATATTCTCTGCTCTTGAGGCAGTCAGCCAGCATAGCTTGAGCCTTGGCGTGGTCAAACACTATGACCTCCTTAGGCTCGGTCTCCTCCTTGGAGACTGGTTCGGACTTGAGACGGGTGTAACAGTCCGGGTAGGCGTCGAAGCTAGGGTAGAACTCCACCTCTTCAAGGGGGACGGCACCTAGCTTAACGTTGATGAAGATGCGTCCAGTCATGATTGGCATGTGTTTTGCATGCCTCCAGGGATTGGTCACTGAGCAGGAGGGAAGATCCTTGACGGAGATCTTCTTTGGCTGTTTCTTAAAGGTCATAAGCTCCCTCTTGAGGTCCCCATGCCCCTTGCGGAACTTCTCGTCCATGCAATGCCACCAAAGCTTGGATGGTACCCTGGGTGCCCGGTACCACAGGTATCGTGGTGGCAGATGTAGAGGGGACGGGTTCAGAGACCACGGGCGACCTCGTCCTCAAAATTAGGGGCCTCTACCTGATCCTCTTCCTCTTCTTGACCCTCCGTCATGAGGGTCCTTTTGGTGTTTTCGGACACATCCGACATCCTCTCCACCTCGTTGAGACGACACTCTTGGAGAGCGGCCGCAACATCCGGTTCGACCGTTAGTTGGACGCAGGGGATCTCATCCTTAGGGAAGAGTATGGCTCTCATCTTTTCACTTGGGAGATAGGGACCCGTGGAGTTTTTCTGAAACCTGCGCACCCACTTGCGCAGTTTCTCTCGGGCGTTATCCCTAGCCTCTGCCGATGACGGGTTGTCGAACGCCTCATCCAGCAGACTCTTGCAGACGTTATAGGCCTGCGGATCCCAGTAGCGAAGGTTCCCCTTCGTGACGGAACAACCGGCGTGAGTCCGGCACGCCAGGTGGCCGTAAGAGTTAGGGCGACGAACACCGCAGAAGGTGCTCTCACACTTCACATACTCCTCCTCTAAAAGAAAGAGGAAATTAGTATTAGGAAGTCAATACAAATATGACTTACATTAATCTTAGATTAGAATAAGTTAGTACACTTATAATAAGATTCCAGTGTGTGTAGGCTTAGGATAGGTAAGCCGGAAAGGAGGTAGGAAAGAAACATATTTGTGCATCCCGCCCAGCCAATTGCCGTGACCCCATGCTGTAACTAATTCCAGAAGACCTTCATGGGCCTTAGGGGGAGGAAAAAACACATGTGTTGGATGAGCCAAGCTTAGGCTTCCTCTAGGGAATTAGGTACAGTAAGAGTGGGAAGCTGAATTCATACAGTGTATAAGAAAAAGGGGGGGGGGGTGATAACCTAGGCCCCCTTATCAGATTAGGTCCCGGCAAGAGACTGCACATGGAAGCACAGAATATGCTGGAAAATTTTTACTGTACAACCATACATAATAGTTTTCATTCTAGGGTATAACTGCACAATATTAGCTGCCGGCACGGGTCGGCAGGAGGGAGGAGTGACTGTCCACTGTAACGACAGGTGATGGCAGATCGCCGGCAAGCAGGCGGCCCCCAGACGGTAACAGACACTGACATCATTCAATGAGACATGTAGGGCACCGAAGACTCTGACGGCTGGCCCCAGCAGAGTGGGGGCGGCAGTGGACCGGCACTAAGAGAGAGAGGGATAGGATAGGAGGAGAGAGAGGGAAGGGTAATAGCCAGTACTCAATCCAATCTTCCTCCGGAAGGAGTGTTCAAATGAAAGGGAGGGGTACTCCTTTTCAACCAGCGGCAGGGAGCCGGCAGTCGGCTCTGTTGCCAGTGGCGGCCCAAGGGAGGGCGGAAGAACACTCAAGAAGGGAGGTCCTCCACCGGCAGACCGACCGATGAATGCTAACCCATAGTTTGACTATATGCGGGCAGCACAGCAGTACAGACCAACCAACGAAAGGACCGAGCCGAACCGGCAACCCATTGGCTCTCGGTGGAGTTGTAGGACGGAGGACAGGGGTGTGAAGGCTAAGCCAACACCAAAGGGATAGAGGGGGAGGGAAGAGGGTCGTGAGGTGGAGTGTAGGGGGGAGGCGTAGCTCCCACCGGCACTCCCAGGGGTGGGGATTCTGTTCAGGGCCAGCCTATCTAGGTAGGAAGAGTCCATTCTCCAGCCTAGGGTAGGTTAGCACAGAGTAGGTACAGCACTAATGTCCTGTCCTAAACTATAAAGAAGCAGAATCCCATGGACTGGCTAACCTAGGCTAGGTGAACTAGTCTCCTAGACTAGGAAGGGCAGGGGGAGGACAAGTAGCTAGGCCACAGGGAGGACGGGACTTAACCCAACCAAGTGTGGACTAGGGGGAAGGGTAGAGCCCCACCACCTTCATCCTCCAGCAGGGACCAGAAGGAGAGCACATTCTCCTAATGGGGAGCTGGGGGCGAACGACTGGTACTCTGAGGTTCCGTCCCAGACTCAAAGCACATGTACTATGGCAAGGAGTGGGGTAGGAAAAAATCCTAGCCTAACCTTACCCGAAAGTGTATCGAGGTAAGGAGGGGTAGGATGTAGCCTAGGCTACCTTAGAGGGAGGAGATTACCTTAGGAAAGGTAACTGGGGAGGTAAGGGAGTATACTATAGCCCCAGCGTTAGGTTAGGGGCAAGGGAGATCACTACCAATATTACCGAAACCCATTGTATACTCCCTAGAAGGCGAAATAACATCTGTGCAATCACTGAATTTTGTTTGTATAAATGCCTATGTCTTCATTTATAAAATAACACTAGGAGCACTATTATATTGTGCAAGAAGTGAACATGAACACTAGGCTATCGAGCCTAGGGGCTAGGCTAGCAATCTAGCATAGGGTAGGCTAACATAGTTTCCTAAACGAATACTAACGCATAATATAACTAACTCCTAGCAATGAAAACTAAATAACTGATGAAGTTATTAGTTATAAGACTGGGAAGGTTGCTCTGGCTAACTAAATAAAGCATGTAATGAGAGCAACAGCGTCGAAACATGACGCCTCTGGTTGGGGCACAGCTCAGCCACAAAACACAAGATTTAAAGATAAAAAATTGTTACTTTACGGCTAGAGCTTATTTATACAAAACAAGAATATGGTACTCAACTTTCCAGAAGAAGGCGAGGCTGAAGATTGCGACATGATGCAATAAGATAGCGAAAACTGGGAAAGAACAGAAACAGAAACAGGAATGAAGCGCGCGGATGTAACGTAATCCAAGATGGCGGCCAGCTATGGCGGCCATTTGTTTACATCGCTAGGTACCGTAAAAGTAACGCAGGATGAGAGTTTTGTAACGGCTCGACCCTGATACTTGCCACACTTCCCCCTCGAAGCTTACACGCTATGTGGGGTGCAGATAGCTATGTGGCGTGTCAAGCATACGTCCCCTATTTTTGGGCTTAGGCCATGTCATGCTGATGGAAATTCCTTCATTAGTAGCTTCCTAAGTATATGTGACTACAGTGATATATCCCAGAGAATTTACCAAAGGTATCCAGAATTCTAACTCCTGGAGCGAGTATCCCTTAAATTTCTTCAAGGGATATCGCGTAAGGACGTAACTTGACACATCTCATAGCTATTTACACCCCAAATAGCCTTTCACTTCGAGAGGAAAAAGTGGCAAGAAAATAAGAGAGTCATTCAAGAGGTAAAACTGTTTGACTCTCCTAAAGTACTGTCAATAGTTCGGCTATCCGCCGCATCACAGCGCCACCAAACCATTCTTTCGTTCGTAGCTTTGCTGACCAGTTTTTCCCTGTGTTATCTTGCTATTTTTGAAGCTTTTCTGCTTGAATTATGGATTCCCCAGCTTCATCAGCTTCTGAAAAGTTAAATAATATCTTTGAATTGTGTAAATGTAAGCTCTTGCCAGTTTTGCTTTTCGATTGATATCGTAATTAACGTAACCAGAGCTACTGCCAGCCGGATGGCGTCATGACGCGATCGTTCTTTTGTTCAGTTAGGTAGCAAGAATAATATTCCCAGCATCCTTACTTTAATAACTTTAGCTATTTAGTATTTTAGCTAGGGACTTTTATATTATGTCATTGTTGTCGTGAATTTGGCGATAATTTCGAGCCTCACGAGTGCTAGGCTTCTAGCCTAGGCACTTTCACACCTCATGCATGATATAACCTTCCTGGTAAAGTTGTATTGAAGCTCAGGCAATATTCTATATAATTAAGATATTACTATTTTCTTTTCCTCTTCCATTATAGTATACCAGAGTTACATAGAACGTTTCTCTAAGCTCTCTAGCTTAATAGCTTTAGTGCTTTAGTATACTTTATATGTCCCCATTACTCTTGTTTTGTCCTCAGGGGTAAGATAGATATCATTGCCCCTTTAAGTCAATACTATCTCTATGAGTTATAAGAGTAATTCCCTTTCCCTCTGATTAGCTTAGGCTATCCTCTGTTAATTTACTGTAACCTATGGTTGGGTAAATTTTCTGGGGCGTTTCGTTTCCCTCTCCTTTTCTCTGAACTGGCAACTGAGTAGCTTGTCAGCATTGAGTTTGGAGTTGGGGACGGGACATCAGAGTAAGTCTGTGTTGGCATCTAGCTACCTGGATTTATACCCGCAACTGAGTAGCTTGTCGGTATTCCAGTAGGGCTAGTTGCTGTTCAGGAGGCTTGCCTCCCTAGATCTTGTAGAGGTTATTGTTGCACAATTTCCTCTTTATGGTCTAGCAGACAGTCCTGTATCAGGGGTTTTTAACGGGAGGATAGGTTTCTTCCCGGTTTAGACTCCTGGTACGAGATTCTGTTCTCTTGAGTTCGTTTTCGGACGTTCTCTCATTGCCTAACCCAACCTGGGAAATTGACTTCCCCTAGTTGAGGCTTTTACGAGGACAGAATCCTTCAAGTTAAGTAATACCTTGGGTATTGCTTTAACTTTGGACTTTTCACCCCTTCCCCGCTATCTCTTTCGTGTTGAATGATCCAACACCCTTATGGCTGTGGTTCTACATAGGCTCCTCTGGACGTCTGTAGACCTGGCATGAGTTTTTCTGTCAGTGCCTGGTTAGGTTACTGACAGATAACCTCATCTTTGAGTGTTCCTTAGAGTCCTCCCTTGGACTGCCTTCCATATCCCTTAAGATGGGATATGGTTGAGTGGAAGCCCGAATTGATTTCCCTCTTCCACTGGCACACTCTTTCAGGATGTAGACGTCATAGCTGATTCTTTGCCGTCTTCTATCCTTATCTTTCTCTCTTTCTTTCTATCATGGGCTGTAGTCGGCAGTTATTCTGCCGACAATTTGGGTTGGCTAGGCTAACAGTTCGCTGTTTCTCTTACCTCGGACATCGTTGCTCGATGCCGTTGGTGAGTGGGTAGGCCTGCCTGCCGGCAACTGAGTAGCTTGTCGGCAACTGGCCAATGCCTTCCACCCATAGTGTAGCCAGCAGTGGCTAGCAGGCCCGGCAGTTGCCAGCCTACTGGCATATGCTGACTAGCCCATCATGCCGACAATGTCGGCAGGTCGACGCTATATTTTTATTTACGGTAGTTGCCGGCAGGCTCGGCAGACGTCTGCCTGCCGGCATTTACCGACTGGCCCTACATACCGATGACGTCGGTGGGGCCGGCAGTGTCGGCGAGGCCGGCAGCGTTGGCGAGGCCGGCAGCGTCGGCGAGGCCGGCAGCGTCGGCGGGGCCGGCAGCGTCGGCGAGGCTGGCAGTGTCGGCGGGATCTGCAGTGTCGGCAAGGCCAGCAGTGTCGGCAAGGCCGGCAATGTCGGCAGGGCCGGCAGGGCCGGCAGTGTCGGCAGCATACTTCCGCCGGCAACTGCTGTATCCAGAAAAATATGATAAAATTTTTCCAACCTACAAGTGGTTCTTGTGTAGCCATTTGTGAGACCATCATAGAGAGATGATTCTCTCTTATTTTAATGGTTATATCCATTAAAATTATCCACTGTTTTGAACATTATAAGAGGTTGTGTCAAGTAGAGACTATATATCTTGGATATCCCCTCTGTTATTTAATTCCTTGTGAATTTCATGGTTCAATACAGGAAGGGGTCATGGCAAATGGCTGGATGGGAAACACATGTGGGTGTCTTTCCTACTATAGCTTACCCTATCCAAGCTAAATATAATAAATGTATTATGTTGAAATTTGGGAATTTCACAGAAAACTCATTTGCTTTTCTTTTCTTTACAGGAGGAGCATCCCGAGTGCGGGAACAACTTTTGTAGGGTCCGCAGCAAGGACTTCTACGGACATGGCGTGTGTAGGTCTCACGCCCGCTGTTCTGTCACCAAAGGGGCCCTCAAGTACTGGGACCCAAAGGCTTGTACTGTGTGTGACAAGTTAGTTAAGGAGGCTTTTGATGATCAAAAGTCTGCGGAGTCTAGGGATGCAGCTAGGATTACGCTGCGGAAATGGGTTAGAGGTTTTCAAAAGAATACCTCGGGCCCATACCTTCCTAATGCTAGGATGAGGGAGACCCTGACGTGGCGGATGTTTTGGAGAGCGTCCACCTGGATGACAATATGTCTGTCGTTTCCGAGGAGACTAAGAAGAATCTCCTCATAGAAGAGTTAGAACAGGAGGCAGTTGTTCCTCCTTCTAACGAGGTTGAGAATGCTGAAGCGGTATCGGTTTCTTCAGCGGCTGTGGTGGAACCAGCGCCATCAACCTCTTCGCAACCGCCTCATCTGGAGGCACTTACAACCACCTTGCAATCTCTGATGTCGATGGTGTACGACTTGCAGAGGAAGTCGTCAGAGAAAGAGACTACTTTCCGATCAGAGATCGAGCAATTGGTTTCCTCGCGCTTAGCCCCGAAGAAACTAAATGTGAAGGACCTCCCTGTGTTCTCCGATGTTAACACGTGGAGATACGCGGAGTACATGCCTATGTCAGCAGGCAAAATTTTCCTTTCGGAGAAACTGGGTACCGTCCCAGTGGAGGAGGTAGAGTTCTGGCCCAGCAGGGCATCCTACCCGGATTGCTATGTCCGGCTCAGAACTGAACCGGCATCCAAAGAAGAGACAGAGCCCAAGGAAGTAATTGTCCTTGAGCTCGCTAAAGCACAGGCTTTGTTTTCCACAAAGCTAAAGGAGAGGGCATTCACTTGCTCAAAGGTGCCGGCATTAAGCAAGAAACATCCATCGTTTATTGCTGACCCTCAACGTGCTTTTCCCTTTATGGATAAAGGGTTTAAAGCAGCTCTGAAGGCTGTGAGGGCAGGAAAGCCCTGCCCCACACTGGAAGAAAGCAAGCCTTTCTCCCTCGCTTTTCCTTCAGATGATAAGGACTGGAAGGACGTTCACGTTACCTTCTCAGTCGGGAAGCTGGAGGCCGATATCGCTGGACGTCAGTTCAACGAGGACCTCCCAAAGCTGTCAGAGTTTCTCTTGAAGAGAGAACATGAGACAAAGGAGCACTTGGCAGCGTCCATGTCTTTACAAACGGGGCTAGAAACGATGGCTAGCATCCCGGATTCTCCAGATATGTATATGGTCTTTGCCAAGGCGCACTTGGCTACGGTTACAAAAGACCTATACAACTTTATCAGAGCCAGGACGGCTTGTCGGGAGTTCGTGTTTGCTTCTGCCTCTGTGAAACACGAACCGAGGAAGCTGATAGCTTCTAATATCTGGGGAAAAGACCTCTTTCCTAGTGATGTGGTGAAAAAGGTCGTCGACAAGGCTACTTCGGAGAATAAGAATCTCCTCTCTAAATGGGGCTTGTCCTCCAAGAGAAAGTCTTCCACTGACAGGGGTCCCCAGCCAAAGAACAAGTCAAAGCGGCCTCGCATGTCCTCTTAGCCAAGACAGCAACAGCTTCCCATGGCCACGGTGCCCCAGACGGTGGCACAACCTACCACCACCTTTCAACTGGTGCCCCAAACACTGGCGACTCAGTCTCCAGTTTTCACCCCAGGCTTATGAAAGGCAGTCGGCTTCTTCTAAGCCAAAGTTTAGGGAATCCTTTCGGGGCTCCTCTAGACGCCCCTTCAGAGGAAGAGGCAACAATGGTGGTCGTGGCCAAAGTGGAAAGTCTTCCACCCAGCACTCAAAGTGAGATGCTGCCGGTAGGAGGGAGACTGCTACATTTTCAGGATCGGTGGACCTGGCGGACGCATACTGGCATGTGCCAGTCAACTGCCAAGTTTCCCCCTACCTGGGATTCAAGCTCCAGAAAAGAAAATTTGTTTTCAGAGCCATGCCTTTCGGTTTTAATATTGCCCCAAGAATATTCACAAAGCTTGCAGATGAAGATGTTCGACAACTACGCCTGAAAGGGGTTCAGGTGATGGCCTACCTGGACGACTGGCTGGTATGGGCAGCATCCAAAGAAGGATGTTTGCAAGCCTCCAGAAAAGTGATCCAATTCCTAGAGTACCTAGGGTTCAAGATCAACTTGAAAAAGTCTCGGCTGTCTCCAGGTCAAAAGTTCCAGTGGTTGGGAATCCGCTGGGACTTACAGTCACATTGCCTCTCCTTGCCAAATGCAAAGAGAAAGGAGATTGCGGGCCGTCAAAAATCTGCTTCGGTCACGAAAGATTTCAAGAAGACAACAGGAGAGAGTGTTGGGGTCTCTCCAGTTTGCCTCTTTGACGGACCCACTTTTGAGAGCACAATTAAAAGATGCCTCAGGGATCTGGAGAAAATACGCTTACAGCGATCGAAGAGATCTACTAAGACCGTTACCAAATCGTCTGCGATCGATTCTCGAGCCATGGTCGGAGACAAAGAACTTATGAAGAAAAGTATCCTTGCAACCACCTCCTCCTACAGTCACCGTCCACACGGATGCTTCGAAGGAAGGATGGGGGGGTCATTCTCATCTTCGGAAAGTGCAAGGAACGTGGTCTCCCCTGTTCAAGACCTTCCACATCAACTATCTGGAAGCCATGGCAGTGTTTCTTTCTCTGAAGAAACTGATACTTCGCCGATCAATCCACATTCGCCTAGTCCTAGACAGCGAAGTAGTGGTGAGATGCATAAATCGTCAAGGTTCAAGATCTCCTCAGTTGAATCAGGTGATAATAGCCATTCTTCATCTGTCCAAGAAGATGAGATGGCACTTATCAGCAGTCCACCTTCAAGGATTCCGCAATGTGACGGCGGACGCTCCATCCATGTTCGACCCGATAGAGTCCGAATGGTCCCTAGACGCAGGATCATTCTCCTTCATATTGAGCAAAGTCCCAGGATTGCAAGTAGATCTCTTCGCAACGAGCGACAACAAGAAGTTAGCCCGGTACGTAGCCCCGTACGAGGATCCTCTAGCGGAAGCGACGGACGCGATGTCTCTAGATTGGAACAGATGGTCCAGGATTTACCTGTTCCCACCAACCAACCTGTTGTTGAAAGCCTTCGACAAATTGAGATCCTTTCGCGGGAGGGCAGCGATAGTGGCCCACAAGTGGCCAGGCAGTGTCTGGTTTCCATTGATAACAGAACTACGCCTGAAGCTGATCCCGTTGCCGGAACCAGTTCTGACTCAGCTAGTACAGAAATCGACTGTGTACGCTTCATCAGAGAAAACCCAGAACCTTCATCTCATGATTTTCTCGCCTTAGCGGTCAAGAAGAGGTTTGGGATTTCCGAAGACAGCATTAATTTCTTTGAAGAATATAAGTCAAAGTCAACAAGAAGACAATACGAATCTTCCTGGAAGAAATGGGTGGCCTTTGTTAAGGCAAAGAAACCTCAAGAGATTTCTACGGATTTCTGCCTGTCCTTTTTCATCCATCTTCACGGACAAGGACTAGCGGCTAATACGATCACTACGTGTAAATCTGCCTTAGCTAGACCGATTCTATATGCCTTCCAAGAGGATTTTTCAAGCGAAATCTTCAACAAGATTCCGAAAGCCTGCGCAAAACTTCGGCCTGCAGCTCCTCCAAAGCCTATTTCATGGTCTTTGGATAAGGTTCTTCATCTGGCCTCTACCTTGAACAATGAAGATTGCTCGCTGAAAGACTTGACTCAGAAAGTGATTTTTCTATTTACACTAGCCTCAGGAGCCAGAGTCAGTGAAATAGTGGCCCTCTCGAGGGATGAGGGTCACATTCAGTTTACACCGAACGGAGAACTAAATCTCTTTCCGGATCCGACTTTTCTCGCCAAGAATGAGCTACCCACTAAAAGATGGGGTCCCTGGAGAATCTGCCCTCTGAAGGAAGAAGCATCCCTCTGTCCAGTGGAATGCCTAAAGGTCTATCTTCATAGAACTTCAGACTTTGGGGGAGGCCAGCTTTTTAGGGGAGAAACTTCGGGTTCAACGTTATCCTTAAAACAGATAAGGGCGAAAATCACTAACTTTATTCGCAGAGCGGATCCTGACAGTACACCCGCAGGTCATGATCCGAGGAAGGTTGCCTCGTCTCTTAACTTCTTTCAAACTATGTCGTTTGATAACCTACGTGCTTATACTGGTTGGAAGTCTTCCAGAGTCTTTTTTAAGCACTATGCAAAGCAATTGCAAGAAATCAAATTTCATGTGGTGGCTGCAGGCAGTGTAATAAAGCCTGTAGTTTGATTACTGCGAAGGACAGTGCACTAATTGGGACTGTTAGTGAAGGGTGTGCATGATAGACTTAGGTATATCATGATGATTTTTAGTGTTGACATAAAACATTATTAACTGTCTTCCATAGTTAAGTGAACTTAGAAGCATAATTCTTTGACATGTGTGCCAGCATATTTATGCTTAATGTCTTTTAGTAATAACATATATATTGAAATTTCCTAATTTCACGGAGTGGCATTGTTTTCTCTTTCAGATAAAACTTTTTACCTTGTTATTACTGTTATGCTTGTTATGTCTATGTTTAGCATAAACATTTTGCTTAATCATGACTTCTGTGTTTCTTGTAAATAAACTATAGAAGGAATCTTTGCGTCTCTCTCGCCTTAAGATTATACATTATATTCAGAGTATTTTTGATCCTCTTATGGACTATGTGGGACAGAGTTTCCCTTACCATGCAATCAGGTAAGTTTGGTTTTGCTATGTTTGTCTACTGTATTACGTTTCCTACGTGAACATAAACTCGTCTGTCTGATCCAGACCTGTGAGGTACAGTACTCTATTCAGAACTCTAGTACAAACTACGCTTTATGTATATACGACACGATATACTTTCTGCTTGCTTGCTGTTCTTTGAACTCACAATCTTGGGTTTTTTCCTAGAGTCTATACAGACTCTTCCCTGTAAGGGACAGGAAGGGCTGGCATATGGTATGCTCAGTTAATTGATGTATTACGGTAACATCAAGTGTCTTTGGTCGTGGCGACCGGATAGGAAATAGTCAATTCAAGATAACGGCACTATTAAATCCACAGATACATTATTGCTCTGGTAAACTTCCATCAGCACGACATGGCCTAAGCCCAAAAAACGGATTTTGAGCGAAGCGAAAAATCTATTTTTGGGTGAAAGAGCCATGTCGTCCTGATGGACCCACCCTCCTTTAGTAAAAGGATGTTAATCCCTCCCTTTTGGTACTGTATCTGTAAAACTTACAAAGCTACGGAGAATGGTTTGGTGGCGCCGTGATGCGACGGATGGCCGAACTATTGACAGTACTTTAGGAGAGTCGAACAGTTTTACCTCTTGAACGACTATCTTATTTTCTTTCCCCTTTTTCCTCTCGAAGTGAAAGGCTATTTGGGGTTTAAATAGCTATGAGATGTGTCAAGTTACGTCCTTACGCGATATCCCTTGAAGAAATTTAAGGGATACTCGCTCCAGGAGTTAGAATTCTGGATACCTTCGGTAAATTCTCTGGGATATATCACTGTAGTCACATATACTTAGGAAGCTATTAATTAAGAAACTTCCATCAGGACGACATGGCTCTTTCACCCAAAAATAGATTTTTCGCTTCGCTCAAAATCCATTTATACGATATCCTAAATAGAAACCTTATGGGTACTCGCGCCAGACGTTAGAATTCTGTGAAACCTTTAGTTTAATTCTCTGGGAATATCTACTGTAGTCATATATACCCTCAGGAAGCTACTGAAGGAACCTTCCATCAGGACGTCATGGCTTGAGTCCAAAAAACGAATTTTGAGCGAAGCGAAAAATCTATTTTTGGGTGAGGTTATCACAGAATTCTAACTTCTGGTGCGAGTACCCTAAAGGTTTCCCTCTAGGATATTGTATATCAACAGGGGACGCATGTATTAACACGCCACATAGCTATCTGCACCCCATATAGAGTTAACACTTCGATATGGGATGGGCTGAGTAACTGAGGAGCCGTTCCTAAGTTACTCTCATCCGTGGCTACCTTTGGTACTCGAGACGTAAACAAACGGGCGCCATTGCTAAATGACGTCACGTCCATCTTCATCCTGAGCTCAGCTTCTACCAATCTCTGCGATACAGTAGGTCAGGGAGGGGCCTGAAAGGCTGAACTAGAATAGACGGGAGGGTCCATCAGGACGACATGGCTATCTTACCAAAAAATAGATTTTTCGCTTCGCTCTAAATCCCATTTTTATGGCTCAAGCCATGTCATCCTGATGGAAGTGTACCAGAGAATTAATGTATCGTGGATTTTTTCCCCTTTAATCCAAGTGCCAAGGGCTTCGAGCAATATTTTAGTAAATATCCTTACCAGAGATTCTATGATGAACTGGTTTCCTGGCCCCATGGCAGGGAAGTCCTGGTGGACAATAGGAATATCTCGAAGTGATCATTGAAGAACTACTCACCTGATGGCGAGATCATACTGGCCTCGGAGACAGAACAAAGGTTAATATTCGAGTAGGAATATTATCAAGGCATAAGTGAGCATATAACATAAATACTTATATTATTCTTTTAGATCAGACATTAAAGAGGTAAATGAAACTATAACAATCGTATATTTCTTAATAAAGAATAGGAGTGAAAGGAGACGCACATGGTAATAAAATAGACATTTTATTTTTAAGATTGCAGGTCATTATAGTAGTAATTACAATAATGATTATAGAATTTATTAAGAGTAATAATGAACAATGTACATAGAAAATGAAAGACGGTGGTCTTGAGTCTGAAAAGAAAAGTTTGCTTTTTAGAAACACAAGTTCCCAGAGGAACGCCAGTCTTTTAAAGTTCAAAAAACCCTCCATGCTCTAGAGCATGTGGCACGCGTGTAAAATTTCTATGACATTTCACCTTGGTAAAGAACAGTCTATTAGAAACACTAAGTGTCCATTAAATCACTATATATCACGATAGGGTCAACACAGGCACCCATGGAGTTAGAGTCCCAAGTAACTCACTGTTCTAAACAAATTTAAGCAGCAGGTTTCATAACACTACCTGCAGCTACCACGAAATGCTTCACTTCGTGCACCTGTTTTGCGTAGTGCTTGAAGAATACGCTCGATGATTTCCCGCCTGTAAAGCTCTTGAGGCTTTCAAAATCCATACTCAGGAAGAAATTCAGAGAAGAAGCGACTTTCCTAGGATTGTAACCTGCGGGTGTACTGTCAGGATCCGCTCTGCGAATGAAGTAGGTGATTTTCGCTCTTAGTTGTTTCAGTGACAGGTCGCTACCCGATGTTTCTCCTTTGAAGAGTTGTCCTCCACCGAAGTCTGAAGTTCTTCGAAGATAGACCTTCAGACTCTCCACTGGGCATAGAGAGACATCTTCCTTCGGGGGGCAGATTCTCCAAGGGCCCCATCTCTTGGTGGGTAGTTCATTCTTGCCGAGAAACGTCGGATCGGGGAAGAGGGTAAGACCTCCTGTCTCGGCGAATAGGATATGACCCTCTTCTCTTGATAATGCCACTATTTCACTGACTCGGGCTCCCGAGGCGAGAGCAAAAAGGAAGATAACTTTCAGGTCTTTCAGAGGGCACGAATCGTTGTCCAGGCTAGAAGCAAAATGGAGCACCTTGTCCAGGGACCAGGAGATAGGTTTTGGTGGAGGTGCTGGGCGTAGTCTAGCGCATGCCTTTGGCAGTTTATTGGAGATGTCACTGGACAGATCAATCTGGAAGGCGTATAGGAGTGGTCTAGTCAAGGCCAATTTACAGGTGGAAATCGTGTTGGCCGCTAAGCCTTGTCCATGAAGGTGAATGAAGAAGGACATGTAAAAATCAATAGTGATCTCCGTAGGATTTTTTGCCTTGATGAAGGAAACCCACTTTTTCCAGGAAGATTCGTACTGCCTTCTGGTAGACTTTGTCTTGTACTCCTCGAGGAAGTCTAAACTTTTCTTCGAGATCCCAAACCTTTTCTTTACGGCTAAGAAGAGAAAATCATGAGATGAAGGTCCCTGACTTTCAGTAATGAAGCGAAGACAGTCGACTTCTGTACTTGTTGAGAGAGGACTGGGCCCAGTAGGGGAATCAGGGTGGGCCGCAGCTCCAGGACCAGAGGATACCAATTGCTCCAGGGCCACTTGGGAGCCACTAGGGCCGCTATCCCTTTGAAGGTTCTCAGTTTGGATAGGACTTTCAGCAGAAGGTTGGGTGGAGGGAACAGGTAGATCTTGGACCATCTGTTCCAATCCAGGGACATGGCGTCCACCGCTTCTGCCTTGGGGTCCTCGTACGGGGCCACATATCGAGGAAGTTGATTGTTGTCGCTCGTCGCGAACAGATCGATCTGAAGTTCCGGGACTTGGTGAGAGATGAAGGAGAATGATCTTGCGTCTAGAGACCATTCCGACTCTATTGGGCTTGTCCTTGATAGAGCGTCCGCTGTCCCGTTGCGGAATCCTTGTAGGTGAACCGCAGACAGGTGCCATTCCTTCCTTTCTGCCAAACGAAAGATAGGGAGAAGCAAATAGCTGTGAGATGTGTCAAGATACGTCCTTATGCGATATCCCTTAGTGAATTTTTAAGGGATACTCGCTCCAGGAGTTAGAATTCTGGATACCTTCGGTAAATTCTCTGGGATATATCACTGTAGTCACATATAACCTAGGAAGCTACTTATGAAGGAACTTCCATCAGGACGACATGGCTCTTTCACCCAAAAATAGATTTTTCACTTCGCTCAAAATCCGTTAATTCAGCAATGAATATATTCTCCAAAACGATGCGGTGAAACAATTAAGACATTTCTTAATGATGTTTATTGAACTGGTAATCACCAAGTTGGCCTAGTTTTCAGCATAAATTGTGAATAGCATCCTTGATGTTAAAGAAATGACTTGCACTGAATTTTTTTTTCCTGTGTGACTATGCAATCTAGAGGAGGGGCCTCTTTCTGAGGTTAAAGTGAGAATATAGAGATAGGTAATATTGTTTTACAATCCCTTTGATCTTATTTGAAGTGACCTGTCAAATTAAATTTGAATTTAGCCCAAGTATCTACACTTAAGGAAAATACCAGGTAGCATTAATGTGTATCTAAGAGAGCAGAATGAATCTGACCCTAAGAAAGCCGCTTTAAAGGCTCTTATTCATAAAGTAGGTAAAACCCCATCTAGCGAAACTAGACCTAAGGAAACTTGTACATACTGCAAACAAGAAGGACATCATATTTTAGAATGTCCTGATCCACATTGTGCAGCTTCATACTTAAAGAGAAAACCTAATCCCCCTCAATTCTCTCCTAAGCAAATGAATCTGCCCAAACAGGAACCAAGACCTAAGGTGGAGAAGAAAAAGACCTTCCATTGTGCATCACACGAGTCCCAAGCGTTTGCACCCTTCACTTACTCAGGCAAAATAAATGGTAAACCTGTAACCATACTCAGAGACACTGGATCCTCTCAAACGATCATCTCTCCTAAAGTAATACTATCTAAAGGTGAAACTCACAGGTATGTTGCAGTTAATGACCTAACCAGTAAGTCTCTGTTGCCTCTCATTAATGTAAACCTTCATTGTCCTTATTTCTCTGGAACTACTGAAGTAGCTGTAAATCCAGAACTGTTACCATGCAAGAATGTAGATGTAATCCTGGGTAATGACATAGCTAACTCTTGTCTTAACAAACTTAATAGCAGTATCTCCAGGTGATGTTGTACAGGAGGAATGCTTAGCAGTGACACGAAGCAGTAAAAAGGACACCCCTACTGAATCATCATCAAACCCGTTGCCAGTCTCTGAACCTATGGATTTCAAAGAGTTGATGAGTACATATAAGATCCAGCCTGATTCCTTTAGCTATCAACAAAGGAAAGATGTCACTCTACAGCAGTGTTTCAACCAAGTGAAACCAAAGGATACCAACAAGTGTTCTTATTTTTATATAAATAATAATGTGCTAATGAGAAAATTCAGGTCCAGCAAGAACAGTCATCTAGAAACCTGGAAGGATCTATTCCAGGTAGTTGTTCCTAAGGATATAAGACCTCTGATCCTAGAATTGTCTCACTCTGCTGATTCTCATCTTGGTATCACTAAAACATATGAACGCATCAGTCAAGACTTTTATTGGCCAAACATGAAGAATGACATTAAAGAGTACGTAAAAACATGTACATGTCAAAAAGTAAGTAGCACCATTAAAACCTATACTTGTGCCTAAAGAACCTTTCAGTAAGATCATAGTAGATTGTGTAGGCCCTTTGCCTAAGACAAAAAGGGGACATGAATACTTGCTTACGGCCTTATGCCCAACTACCCGTTATCCATTTGCAGTACCTTTAAGAAACATTTCAGCCAAGAACATCATAAAGTCACTAGTGTCCATATTTACCGTTGTAGGATTTCCAACTGAACTACATTGTGATCAAGGAACCAATTTTGTGAGTCATGCATTTAAAACAGCTATGAAAGATTACCATATAACCCAAGTATCTTCCTCAGCTTACCATCCACAGACCAATGGAGCATTAGAACTCACTCACCAGACCATTAAAAATCTACTCCGGAAATACATCCATAGTTCAGGTAACGAGTGGGATTGCGATTTGAAACTGATCATGTAGATCATACGAGGAGTTCGAAATCAGTCTACTGGTATGTCACCTTTTGAACTACTCTTCGGTCGACAGCCACGAACTATCCTCAGTTCAGTCAAAGAACGCATCCTGAAGTTGGGAGATAATGAGGTACCTCTTCCCCAATATATTTCAGAACTCAACAAGAAACTTTCAGATCTTCACTCCATTGCCAAAACTAACTTGATAACAGCTCAAGAGAAGATGAAGATTAACTATGATAAAAAGGCTAAAACCAGAAGTTTCAAAGTAGGTGATGCAGTGCTACTATACCATCCGATTGCAGGCTCTCCCCTACGAGAGAAATACCAGGGACCATATACCATCACTCAACGTATCTTGCCAACCAACTATATAATCGCCACTCCAGATAAGCGTAAGCCTACTCAATTAGTCCACAATGATTACTAGTGCCATACCATACATAGATTGTCCTATGGATCAATTTACAGATGATCCAATAACTGCATTTTGGCAGGATTCTCAAAACTCAAAGATCTTGGAAAACTTATCAGACTATCTACAACCCTTATCTGCATCAAAATGTAAATCTTTAGCAGCTCTATTCCATGAATTTCTTAGTATAACTTCAGATAAACCAGGCCGATGCACCATGCTGGAGCATGACATCAAACTACAACCAGGTGCTGCACCCATTAAACAAGCTTTCTATCTAACATCACAGAAGAAATTGGGTATCATGAAAGACGAAGTGAACTACTTGATAAGAGAAGGATTGACAGAACCCAGTGCGTCACCGTGGGCTTCCCCATGTCTCCTAGTAGGAAAGAAAAATGGTAAATTTCGTCTTTGTACTGATTACAGGAAGATTAATAATTTAACAAAGATTCGTATCCTCTACCAAGAATACAAGATATCATTGACGAAGTAAGTAATTCGACCTACTCAACCCAAATAGATTTGTTGAAGGGTTATTACCAAATTAAATTAACAGAAACACCAAAGGAAATTTCTTCATTTATCACTCCATTTGGATTATTTAGTTATAACGTAATGCCATTCGGATTAGCCAACTCACCTGCCACCTTCCAAAGAGTAATGTCTTTAATTTTACAGGACTTGGAAAAAGTATTTGTATATTTAGATGACATCATTATTGCCTCGGACACATGGGAAGACCATATTCAAAAGACAAAAGAAGTTTTCTCAAGGTTAGAACAACATGGATTAACGATTAACTTAGCAAAAAGTAATTTCTGCAAAGGTCAGGTATCTTACCTTGGTCATCGAGTTGGCAGTGGTAAAGTATTACCCCATGATGCAAATATTAGCGCCATAACTTCTTATCCTGTTCCAACTACCAAACAGGAATTAAAAAGATTTTTAGGTATGGTAGGATAGTTCAGTCCAAATTTCTCACCATTCACAGGACCACTATTTGCTTTAACTTTTTCAAAAGTAAATTTTTCTTGGAACCAACAACATGATCAAATATTTAACCAGCTAAAAACTTACTTGTCATCTCCTCCTATATTAATGGCACCTAACCTCACCAAACCATTCTATCTCCAAACAGACTCTAGTGATCTTGGATAAGGGGGCATTTTATTACAGCATCCTGCTCCTATAACAGCCATAACAGGAAACCTGGCCCCACAAGCTGATCTGTTACTAGTCTCTTATTCCAGTGGACAATTTATGGGTTCCCAACTGAATTGGCCCACTGTGGAGAAAGAACTATTCGCCATCGTAGCTACCATCCAAAGATACGAGATTTATGTTGATGGACAAGACACGGTCTACGTCTACAGCGACCACTCTCCTCTGTCGCATCTCCATAGGTCCACTACTCTCAACCCTAAACTCTTAAGATAGTCATACATACTCTCTGCACACCATATCCAAGTAATCGCCATATCAGGACGAGAAAACATTGAGGCAGACTCCTTATCAAGGATAACCTCGGTTGATCCTCGGGAAATGGAAAAAAACAAAAACAAGGGGAGACTGTGATATCCCCATATGTTGCACATATGCTAACATATCTTATTTGTCTAATGTTTATTTTTCCATTTTCTATGTAAATACATCACCTTATTTCAGCGCCATCTTCATTCCATTTTTCTCATTATCTATTGTTTACACTCACCTTCCTGCTGTAAATCATCCCTGTTTTCTTACCTTACATGTTATAAGGTAACCCCAAATTTATTGATTTTGTTAGAATACATTATTCTCACCACGAGATTCATCTACCTTGCTCACCCATTCACTTTGCATTGCTTATTATTGTTGTTTTGAAGTGCTTTTCATTATTTTATTTAATAACGTAAGATTAAAGTTTTGTTTATAACATAGTTTATTGTTCCTGTCCTCCCATTATCCTGCTATTGGTGCTTCGCTTGTCTGAAACCAGCTTTAAGGAGATACATATGATCATAATCGACAATCTTATACACTCGTAATAAGAAACTAGTGAATTTGGAAGTCTACCCATATGACTTCTATTTTATTGTGTGAAGAGAACTGCCGCCCATTGTAAAGGGGTAATTGTTTGCACAGTGATTCGTCACAATATATATATATATATATATATATATATATATATATATATATATATATATATATATATATATATATACATATATATATATATATATATATATATATATATATATATATATATATATACATATATATATATATATATATATATATATATTGTGACGAACCACTGTGCAAACAATTACCCCTTTACAATGGGCGGCAGTTCTCTTCACACAATAAAATAGAAGTCATATGGGTAGACTTCCAAATTCACTGGTTTCTTATTACGAGTGTATAAGATTGTCGATATATATATATATATATATATATATATATATATATATATATATATATGTATATACATATATATATACATATATAAATATATATATATATATATATATAGAGAGAGAGAGAGAGAGAGAGAGAGAGAGAGAGAGAGAGAGAGAGAGAGAGAGAGGAGAGAGAAGTCATATGGGTAGACTTCCAAATTCACTAGTTTCTTATTACGAGTGTATAAGATTGTCGATATATATATATATATATATATATATATATATATATATATATATATATATATATATATATATATACATATATATATACATATATAAATATATATATATATATATATATATATATATATATATATGTATATGTATATATAATACATATATAGCCTATACACATGTATATATAAATGTACATTCGACTACAAATATATATATATATATATATATATATATATATATATATATATATATATATATATATATATATATATATATATTTTTGGGCTCAAGCCATGTCGTCCTGATGGAAGTTCCTATAGGGTAGCTTCCTAGGGTATATTACAACTACGGCGATATTCCCAGAGAATTTACCTTAAGGTACCAGAATTCTAACTCCTGGAGCGAATATCCCTCCTGAAAGGGATATCGCGACATATCAGAGGACGTATTCTTGACACGCCACATGGCAATCTGCATCCCGAACAGAGATTTCGTCTCGTAGGGGGCGATTGGCAAGAAACGAATTCGGGAAAGAAAAAGGGGGAGCCGCTCCCAAGGCTCCCTATCTTCCGATTCGTATGCGTGCCTGGCGCCAATCCTGGTGCCATCTGTATTCCTTTTTGCGTAGCTTAACAACTCGGTGTTTTTTCCTGTGTTTCTCGCAAATTTTGGATTTATTCTACTTTTCATGGCTTCTCCATCTTTGTCGGCCTCTGGTAAGTTGAGTATAATGTCTTTTATGTATAAATGTAGGCTCTTGGTAAATTTTTGAGTGATTAATAGGTTTAATCTTTGATACAAGAGCCGTAGCCTACCGGAGGCGTCATGGACGCTGTCGCTCGCTAGGTATAAGTTTAGTTAGTCAGAGCAACATTCCCGGTTGTTTTGCTTTAATAAATTTTAGCTATTTAGCATTACATAGGATTTCCTTCGTGCTTAGTATTATTTTGGCGAAGTATTCGCCATTCTGGCCTACGCTAGGCCATGTAGCCTAGTCGTTTGGTCCTAGTACTTCATGCATGATTTTGGTTTTTCCGAGTGTAATAAAAATTTTATTTAAGCTTTAAGCTATGTTTTATACATTTAAGATTGTGTGGAATATTTCCAAGATAGTATACGAGTGAGTTTCGGTGATTTAGGTAATCGATTCTCTTGGTGCCTAAGCTAAGTTGCTTATGGAGCCTTAGTATACTTTCTCATTCTCCCCGGTTGCTTTCTTTTCTTCGGAGAAGGTATGCAATCCCTTTCCCACTGTTTAAGCCTTGGGCTTATCCCTAAGTGGTTTTTTCCGAATTTATTTTCGATAAAACTATACTGGGGTGTTACTGTACCTTCCTGTTCCAGTAAGTCTGGTTCAAAGAGGAACAGAACAATAGAGTTTTTTAGTCTGAGTCTGTGTTTGTCTGGCTTGGGGTAGAGTCTCCCTCGCTGGCCTGACACAGACAAAAGTGGCTTAGCCTCCTTAGGTCACTACCAAAGGTTTCTGTGGATATGATTCCTTCTTTTGTGATCTACCAGACTAGTCCTTGTTGCTGTTCTCGGGGGAGGATAAGTTTCTTTCCCTGGGAGTAGCAACACCTTCCTTGCTTTGGTGCTCTGGGAGCTGGCAAGTATTGCTGGCCTTCCCCCTTAGATCTCCCTTAGGCTAAGATAAGTTTCTTGGCTGCGGGTGATCCGTCACTAAAGCAAGTTTGGTAGGACCCTCTTGTCCCTTCCCCCTCTATCTCCGTAATGGCCTAGCCATTACAGTACTGTACGTCGTTCTACATCTGGACCTAGTTTAGGTTAGGATGTGGAATTGACTCAGCCCCTTGCCGGCCGGCAGAGCTGCCGGCCGGCAGAGCTGCCGGCCGGCAAGGGTCTTATATTTTAAGTGCTACCCGGACCTCCCTTGGTCCCTCATCCATGCCTGCCTGTAGACCCAGACGGCATTGGTCAGGAAGCCTGAATTAGATTCTCCCCTTCCTTATATGCACTCTTTCGGATTGCCGGGCTTGGAGGTAGTGTACACTCTTATCCCGGCATCCATTCTATTTTTCTTCTAGTGCTGTACCCGACCCCGCATTTGAACCAGAGTTCTGCCGCCTTATAGCTGTTAAGTTATGGTGTGTGCCGGCCGGCACGTATCCTCCTATACTGTACTAGTATTCTTCAGTATAACATATACGGTAGGAAGAAAACTATGGTATGGGTTTTTTGGTACAGCACTGTGTGTTCTAACACTTTTGTGTTTTCTTGCACATTCCTTTGCTGTTGCCCTACAGATAGGAAAGTGAGTTCTTTCCTGTCTATTATCCAGGATTTTAAAATCATTGCTTAGGTGTGAGCTTCACCTGTTTCCTCTGGAAACCTTGCATTGGTTACTCTAGAAGAGATTAACCATTTGATTTTTTTATCCGGAAGGCTGCAACAATGGGTTGTGAGGGAAACACAAGTGTGTGTCTTTCCTTTATGAATTGTTATGCTATACTATGCATATCCAGTGATACATAGTTCACTAGATACTCATGGAAATTTCTTCTCTTTACAGGAGGACCCTCCGAAGTGCGGAAATGTTTTCTGCAACGTCCGCAGCAAGTACCTTTGCGGACATGAGTTTTGTAGGAGACACGCAGCATGCGCTGTCTCCAAGGATGATCTCCAGTATTGGGACCCTCAGGTATGTACTGTGTGCACTAATCTGATTACTGAGGCTTTTGATTCCCCTAGGACGGCGGAATCAAGGGATATAGCAAGGGAGAAGCTTCGTACCTGGGTAAGGGGCTTCCAAAAGAACACCTCTGGCCCTTATCTTCCAAGTGAGAAGATGAGGGCGTATCTTTTCCCTAAGGCATCAGCTGATGCAGTGATTCCCCAGCCTCAAGAGGAGATCCCCCAAGATCAGGTCCAGGTGGATGTTGAAGTCGCGGTCGCGATGCAAGACATCCAGTTAGATGACAGGATGTCTGACGTGGACGAGCGTTTGGAAGAAGACCTCCTGGCAGAAGGTCAGGATGAAGTTCAAGCCCGGACGTCGTAGAGGAAGAGGTTGACGAGGTGTCGGCTACTCCGGTTCAGATTCCGGAGCCTATTCCCTCAACATCGGCCCGTCTCCCAGTAGAGCTGGGACAGGCCCTCTCTTCGATTGTTGGAATGATCCAACAAATGCAGAAGGAGAATCAGGAGAAGGCGGCTGCTATGGAACTGCGGATGCAGTGCCTTGCAGAATCACATGGGCCCCGGAAAAGGCTCAATGTGAAAGACCTTCCCTTGTGCTCAGATGCTAACCCATGGAGGTATGCTGAGCACATGCCGATGACGACTGGAAAGATCGTCATCTCGGATAAGCTGGGTTCAGTTCCCCTAGAGGAGGTGGAATTCTGGCCCAGCAAGGCATCATATCCGGACTGCTATGTCCGGCTGAGAAAAGAACCAGCTTCAAGGGAGGACACAGAGCCGAAGGAGGTCATAGTCATGGACCACGCTAAGGCTCAAGCCCTACTTTCATCCTCGATGAAGGAGAGGGGCTTCTCTAACTCGAAGGTAGCTGCATTGAGCAAGAAGCTCCCTTCCTTTGTGTCCTCTCCTGCTAGAGCCTTCCCCTTTTTACAGAAAGGGTTTGCGGCTGTCCTAAAGGCAGTCGAGGCCGGCAAGCCTTGCCCCTCCCTGGAGGAGTGTAAACCCTTGTCGCTGGCCCTGCCTATGGACCACAAAGACTGGAAGGACGTCCATCTGACGTTCTCAGTGGGAAAGTTGGAGGCTGATATTGCCGGACGGCAATTCGGCGAGAACCTCCCCAAGCTGTCTGACTTTCTTTTACGAAGAGAGTTCGAGACAAAAGAAAGACTGGCTGCCTCAATGTCTCTTCAGACTACTCTTGAGACGATGGCAAGTGACCCCAAGGTCCATGAAATGTTCATGGTGGTGGCTAAGACTCACCTAGCCACAGTGACGAAGGACCTTTATGGCTTCGTCAAGGCGAGGAGAGCTTGTAGGGAGTTCGTGTTCACCGGGGCTACGGTGAGTTAATCTCCTCCAACATTTGGGGAAAAGACCTTTTCCCTACCGATGTGGTCAAAGAAGTTGTTGATAAGGCTGCCGTGGAGAATAGAAACCTTCTTCAGATGTGGGGCCTGGCTATCAAAAGAAAGTCTTCCCCGGATGAGGGTCCTCAACCAAAGAGGAAGAATATGAGGACTAGGCTACCGTCTCGGCCAGCCAAGCCCTCTAGACAGCAACAGCAACTGCAATTGCCATTGCCTCCAGTGCCCCAGATGGTGGCACAAACCCCGACCACTTTTCAGTGGGTACCCCAGGCTGTGCCGGGTCAGTCCACGGCATTCACCCCAACGTTCGAAGGACAGTCTTCTTCCTTTCGAGCAAAGCCTAGAGGAGCAGCCAGAGGCTCGTCTAGGCGCCCCTCAAGGGGAAGGGGATTCAGGGGTGGTCGTGGTCAGGGAGGCAAGACCTCAGGACGGCAGTCCAAGTGAAATGATACCGGTAGGAGGGAGACTGATGAAATTTTGGGATCGTTGGACCTTCGATCCCTGGGCCCACAGCCTACTCAAGAATGGACTGGGCTGGAGCTGGTACAGCACTCCACCCCCGTGCCTTCGGTTTTTCCAACACTCCACCCCCGTTCTGGAGAAGTACGTTCAAGAACTGTTGGAGAAAAAGGTGATCCGAAAGGTGAAGTCCATCAAATTCCAAGGGAGGCTGTTTTGTGTTCCCAAGAAAGACTCGGAAAAGCTCAGAGTCATTCTGGACTTGTCGCCACTCAACAAGTTCATAGTGAATTGCAAATTCAAAATGCTAACTCTGCAACACATAAGGACCTTACTGCCCAAGAGGGCATACTCAGTCTCTATAGACTTGTCAGACGCCTATTGGCACATTCCAATCAGCCGTCGACTCTCCCCCTACCTAGGGTTCATGCTACAACGGAGACTATACGCCTTCAGAGCCATGCCATTCGGGCTAAACATTGCCCCAAGGATTTTCACGAAGCTGGCGAGCGCAGCTCTCAAACAATTACGCCTAAAGGGAATTCAGGTAGTAGCCTACTTGGACGACTGGCTGGTGTGAGCAGCATCCGAGACAGAATGCTTGCAAGCTTCCAGTCAGGTGATCCAGTTCCTAGAGTACCTAGGCTTCAAGATCAACAGAAAAAAGTCTCGACTTTCTCCATCTCAAAAGTTCCAGTGGCTGGGAATCCACTGGGACCTAGTGTCACACCGATTCTCCATCCCGGCGAAGAAGAGGAAGGAGATAGCTGGTTCTATCAAGAGACTTCTGGATTCCGAAAGGATATCAAGACGCGAACAGGAGAGGGTACTAGGCTCTCTCCAGTTTGCTTCGGTGACAAACCCAGTGCTAAGAGCACAGCTAAAGGATGCAACCGGAGTTTGGAGAAGGTATGCATCAAACGCGCGAAGAGATCTGAGAAGACCAGTGCCGCCTCGGCTACGTACTCTTCTCAGACCTTGGTCCCAAGCCAGACATCTAAAGAAGTCGGTTCTTCTTCAGCCACCTCCCCCGTCGATGACGATTCACTCATACGCCTCAAAGGAGGGATGGGGAGGTCACTCTCATCGGAAAAAAGTCCAGGGGACTTGGTCCAAGCTATTCAGGACCTTTCACATAAACTTTCTAGAAGCTATGGCAGTGCTCCTTACCTTAAAGAAAGTCTCCCCGCGTCACTCGATCCACATAAGATTGGTGATGGACAGCGAGGTGGTTTTGAGATGCTTGAATCGACAAGGGTCGAGGTCACCACCTCTCAACCAGGTGATGTTGGCCATTTTCCGATTGGCGGAAAAGAAGAAGTGGTACCTGACGGCAGTTCACCTTCAAGGAGTCCGCAACGTGACAGCGGACGCTCCATCCAGGTTCACACCGATAGAGTCGGAATGGTTCTTAGACGCAGGATCATTCTCCTTCATTGTGAATCAAGTCCCAGAACTGCAGATAGACCTCTTTGCGACGAAAGACAACAAGAAGTTGCCCCTGTACGTGTCCCCGTACGAGGACCCCTTAGCGGAAGCAGTGGACGCGATGTCCCTCGACTGGAACAGATGGTCCAGGATTTATCTATTCCCCCCTCACAATCTTCTGTTGAGGGTCCTCAACAAACTGAGATCCTTCAAGGGGGTAGCGGCAATAGTGGCCCACAAGTGGCCGAACAGCGTGTGGTTCCCTTTGGCGTTGGAACTACAGTTGAAGTTTGTGCCGCTACCACATCCAGTTCTGACTCAGCGAGTCCAGAAGTCGACTGTCTGCGCTTCATTACAGAAAACCCGGACCCTGCAGCTCATGATTTTCTCTCCCTTGCGGTGAGAAAGCGTTTCGGGATTTCGAAAGCCAGCATAGACTTCCTAGAGGAATATAAGTGCAACTCGACTAGAAGGCAATTTGAGTCATCATGGAGAAAATGGGTGGCCTTTGTAAAGGCGAAGAATCCGCAGGAGATCTCGACAGACTTCTGCTTATCTTTCTTCATCCACCTCCATGGTCAAGGGTTGGCAGCTAACACGATTTCAGTGTGTAAGTCTGCTTTGATGAGACCCATTTTATATGCCTTCCAGATCGACCTAGGTAACGAGATCTTTAATAAAGTTCCGAAAGCCTGCGCTAGGCTCAGACCTTCAGCACCTCCAAAGCCCATTTCATGGTCTTTAGACAAAGTTCTTCATTTCGCCTCCCTGTTAAGCAATGAAGAATGTGCGTTAAAGGATTTGACACAAAAAGTTATTTTCCTATTTGCACTCGCGTCCGGGGCCAGGGTTAGTGAGATCGTAGCCCTCTCGAGAGAGGCAGGTCGTGTTCAGTTCCTGGATG
>NC_090728.1:84610218-84615218 GCF_036898095.1 Palaemon carinicauda
TCTCCCTTACCCTTATATAGTGGTACAATACATGCACAAACCCAATCTACTGGTACCATTGACAACACAAAACACATATTAAACAATCTCACCAACCATTCAAGTACAGTCACACCCCCTTCCTTCAACATCTCAGCTTTCACACCATCCATACCAGATGCTTTTCCTACTTTCGTTTCATCTAGTGCTCTCCTCACTTCATCTATTGTAATCTCTCTCTCATTCTCATCTCCCATCACTGGCACCTCAACACCTGCAACAGCAATTATATCTGCCTCCCTATTATCCTCAACATTCAGCAAACTTTTAAAATATTCCGCCCACCTTTTCCTTGCCTCCTCTCCTTTTAACAACCTTCTATTTCCATCTTTCACTGTCTCTTCAATTCTTGCGCCAGCCTTCCTTACTCTCTTCACTTCTTTTCAAAACTTCTTCTTATTCTCTTCATATGACTGACCCAATCCCTGACCCCACCTCAGGTCAGCTGCCCTCTTTGCCTCACGTACCTTGCGCTTTACTTCCACCTTTTTCTCTCTATATTTTTTATACTTCTCTATACTATTACTCTGCAGCCATTCTTCAGAAGCCCTCTTTTTCTCTTCCACTTTTACCTTCACTCCTTCATTCCACCATTCACTGCCCTTCCTCATGCTGCCTCCAACAACCTTCTTGCCACATACATCACTTGCAATCCCAACAAAATTTTCTTTTACTAACTTCCACTCCTCCTCTAAATTACCAGTTTCTCTTACTCTCACCTCGTCATATGCCATTTTCAACCTTTCCTGATATTTACTTTTTACCCCCGATTTTATTAGCTCTTCAATCCTCACTACCTCCCTTTTACATCCACCTACTCTATTCCCCCACTCTTTTGCTACAACTAATTTTCCTTCCACCAAAAAATGATCAGACATACCGTTAGCCATACCCCTAAACACGTGCACGTCTTTCAATCTTCCAAACATTCTTTTAGTTATCAACACATAATCCATTAATGCCCTTTCTACTACTCTTCCATTTGCCACTCTTACCCATGTATACTTATATATATATATATATATATATATATATATATATATATATATATATATATATATATATATATATATTTATGAACTGATCACAGTCAAGTGGGCCGTTAGTGATCGGGATAAGTGAAGTGTCAACAGATTTTTCTTATTTGTTAGAGGAAGGACGGTTACGCTGTGGCTTGGGTGGCACTACGAAAATGACGGTTATAGGCTTGGCGTCACCAAACCCTCTCCCGATTGGTTGTTATGAGACTTTCGGGTCAAAACAACCAATCATTGATCAGGCATCGCGATGCCCATCTATGGGCGATGGGGAAACTGCCCATAGGAGACAGTCTAGTCTCGAAGGCCTTGCGAGTGTGTCACGTAAGGAATGGCAAGTGCCAACATATGTGCCAACCCGAGTACCATTTTCTGAGGGGTTTTTCTTAGTAACGTAACGTAATCATAATCAAGGGCGCCCTTGTAATCTTAAGAGAATATAGCATGTGTAAAATTATCAACACGGCTATTATTTGTGCATGAAATCCCTCTCTATTCGTGTTTCCCTAAAACTGATTGAACCCCAATACAACCCAGATCGGGTCATATATATATATATATATATATATATATATATATATATATATATATATATATACATATATATACATTGATATATATATATATATATATATATATATATATATATATATATATATATATATTTATGTATATATACATATATATATTTATATATATATATATATATATATATATATATATATATATATATATATATATATATATATAGATAAATGTATGTATATATATATATACATACATTTATCTATTTATGCATATATACAGATATATATATATATATATATATATATATATATACATGAATATATATATATATATATATATATATATATATATATATATATATATATATATATATGTATATATATATATATATATATATATATATATATATATATATATATATATGTATATATATATATATATATATATATGTATATATATATATATATATATATATATATATATATATATATATATATATATATATGATAACTTGACTGGAAGTAAAATGAGTGAAATAAAAATTCTCTCCCGCCCAAGTTGGAACTCTTGTCGAAGGTGTTTCAAGTGCAAGTGTAACGTCATTGAATGTGCTACAGGAGAAAACCTTCTATTTCTACCGCTCAAAAGAAAGTGCAACACATAACATTGCTTATATCCTATCCATAATGTTGTATGAAGTTTTTTTTTAATGCTAATGTAACCAGGCAAGTATCAAATTGCGAGTTCGTCTGAGTCCACTGGGACTCCACTCTGGGCTACAGTTGTGGAAGTTACTTATACACACACACACAGACGCACATATACTCACACACACACACATAAACACACACACACACACACACACACACATATATATATATATATATATATATATATATATATATATATATATATATATATATGTAGATAAAATTGTGTGGTAAATACTACCTATCGTGACAGTAAATATATTCCTATATTTCATGTAAAAGCTTATTGTAATTAAGTGTCATTAGCTCTGGCCTACAATAGGTGAAAGTAAATAAAATGAGGATGACTCCTAATTTATATGAAAGCAAATGCCACTGTTTTGTTTAATATCATACCATGAGAAAAACGAAAGAAAGGAAGACCCAATAAAATTTTGACCGAAGTTCTATTTTCTGTTTAAATAGGACCTTCATTAATTGAGAGGTCCGTCAAAGTATAGATGCTGACATCATAAGGCAAAGTCATAGAGCTCGTAGAGCTTCTTTAACAAAAGGGCAATTGCGTAGAACTTCATTTTACGTACAACTACGCATGTTTCTTAGTTCATGATATATGATAGACAATACTACTCAAGATTGTCTAACACAGAGAAATACATGTTACAGGAACACATAGTCACAAATTACAAATTTAATTAATTGTTTCAAACCTCAGTGTTTGTAGATGAACCTTTCTGCTACAAGAATTTTAGCACAGTTATCACTTACCTTCCTTTTATGTTTAAAGTCCCCATTCACAAGGGTAACGAAGGGAGAATAAGTTCACATTTTTTTTTACGCTTTTGTTATATTTATATAAGTCTGATACATATAAGGAACTGTTATAGATAATGCTCATGTAATGCTATATGTCTCAGTTACGAAATGGGCAGATATTTCATAGAAATATGCTGTCATTTCTTCTGTCTACATGGTGATGTAATAAAGGGTGAGAGTGTTATCAAGGATTTCCCTCAGCCAGTATCTTTCAGGTGACTTGGGCACGATTTTGGTGATTTTCTCTAGTTTGAGACTCAGCACCACCTCCCCGTCCAGCTTCTCCAGTTCATTCTCTAAGTCTTTGTGCTTGAAGATGGTGAAGATGCTCTGGTAGAGGCGGAAGAAAGTCATTGACATTAGTTGACCTCCGACGACTTTCTCAAATTCTGGATTACCTGGAATAAAGAAGAAACAGAATAACTGATACTTTAAATTCAGACAATTTCATGTCTAAGAAAGTACATGAAAGGAAAACAATGAATTACTCCAATGGAAAATAAAAAAAACTATTTATAGTAAATGATAATGAATTTGTCTATGAGCAGTGTAAACTTTTAAAATTTTCAGCCTAAAGACATCGATTAAGTATAATGATATTCATTCAGCCAAGAATTAATTCTGTAATTTAGTACCCTGCATATCTATACGGAATGTAACTTTCTGGTGTTCTTTGAACTTTCTGTTTAAAGATATTTCAATCTAACAGACCTTCTATTTAATTTTAGGTTATTATCTTTTAAACATGGCTGTCATTACATAAAAAAACGATATCTAAAACCAGCTGCTAAGGGATCAAATTTGGGACTTTTGGCATGTTAATCTTCGTCGTCAGACACATGTGCAACTGAGCTATCATTTTAAGGAGTTGTACAGATCACACTTTCCAAAGAAGGTGACTAGAAAAAACACGCCTAACATTTTCTACTCCAAACTTCTTAGAAGTAGTGGACCAGATAACAAAACAACTTTTACTGTGCCCTTGATGCAGTGCTAAAAACATCAACAAAACGGACAAGGTCATCCTGTTGGGGAATTTCAATGGTCGTGTTGGGAAAATCAAGGGTCAAAGGGGAAGTGCCACAGATCCTAATGTCATGAGCAGTATGATCGCTATTGGCATCTGACTACTCCTACCATATTACAAATACTCTATTCCAGCTCAACGGTAAGCTAAAATACATGGATGCATCAAAGATCAAAGTACTAGCACATGCTAGACCACACCATGACCAGGCAGATCAACACAAGTGATGTAGGCATATCTAAAGCAATGCTTGAGATGGAGTGCTGGTCACAGCATCAATTTATGAGATCTATCTTCAATTCAAAATTCGACTTCAAATATGCAAACAGACCATGCTTAGGAAATTGAAATGTATTGCACTGAAAAACTAGGAGACAGGAGATACTTCTTGCTCTCAAATGGCTGAAGACCTCTCTTTCTTAGTCAATATTCCCGAGGAAGACCTAGGCATTGAGTAGACACAATAATGCAAACTGATATAAGATGCTACAGCACTTACAACTGGCTTCACTAATGGCTCTTATGCAGATTCGTTTGATGAAAAAATAGACCCTATACATCAATCAATTGAGCAAAAACGAAAGCACATGACACACATTTTGCAAACTATGAGACTGGATGAACAATATCAAATACATACTGCATGCTATAGAACTTGATGTGTAGAGAGAGCCAAAGAAATTCAAGCCTTTGCTGGCCAAAACAATATGAATTACTTTTACAATACCATAAAATGAATTTAACAGCCTAAGAAAAACACAATCACTCTATCACACTAGTCAGTACACTTGATTTTAAACCACGGGGCTGATCGTTTTTATGGTACACTGAACCATCATAACG
>NC_090728.1:84620218-84667718 GCF_036898095.1 Palaemon carinicauda
TCGCCACGGCTTTGATATTATGATTATCTGTTTATTTATACACTTATTTTAGTATGAAAACATTTCTTAGTACTTGACAACAAGAAGATCGTGAGTTATTACATTAGTTTTGTTTAGGCAATTTTTAAGAACCCTTACAAATTATTAATATGAAAATCATGAGTTCCAGTCTTGCTTTTGTGAAATGAAGGATTTTGGTGCCAGAAGGATACGGCTCTGTGGCTTCTAATAATGTAGGTACACTTTGAATGGATGTTCGCAGGATTCCTTAGGTTCGTATAATTATGTCCTCTTAATCCTTTACAACTCGATCTCATCAGCGAACTCACTCGTCTTAGAAATTGGATTGAAATTACCACGTTTGAAATTCCTCTAACAGCTACACACTATGATGTACTCATGCACTTTCGATATTGGTCTGGTGAAATAAGGTTTTCAGGAATATTTTCGGGGTTTTGGAAAACTTTTTTAATTATTTCTACGGGAAATTTTTATATATTGGAATTAGTGGAAATATGCTTCCTCGATTTAACTATTAATTTGTTCTACAAATGATTCTCAAAACTGTATAGGGTACTTGAAAATACATCAAGCGACGATACTATATATATTTACCTAAATTATTTACAGTATTATATTCATATTAGGTGCAATTATTTTCGTCACCAAAAATGGAAACAGTAGGCATGACATTCTTCGCTGCACAATTTTCAATATCAACAATCTATTAACTTACCTTTCGTGGCTATTTAAACCACGGAATGTCTGAGGTTGTCAAATGCAAATAAAAATTATAGGACAGCCTAATGCTCAAGAACAATATATCCTACCTGCTAAATTGGCTCTCCGAGCCCTTCGGAAGAGGCGAATAAGTACAAAGGAATACTCATTGGTGAAAAATGTTGGATGGATACCCAAGTGATAAGCTTTCATTTTGTCTGAAAGTGAGCTCGTAAATGCCCGATTAGGCTCAGCAACCCCTTCTATGAAGAAATTGTCAAAGTAGGCGGTCATCAGATCTCTCTCATCGTCACAAAAATCGATCAGGAAATGTTGATCATATCCCCGACGTGTCTCTGGTGTTATCGCGCTGGAACGTCGATCATGAGTCGCCCAATAGGAATTCTTCTGGAAGACTTCTGCCGTTTGCTCTAAGAACAACCAGCTGTTATCTCCTGGATGTGGAAATACCTGATAGGGGAATATTCGTTAGAGAAGGAAATCTATAGGTGTACAAATACCCTTAAACTGCTATGTTGATTTTATTGCTGCGAATGTTAACTAAAGTAATACCCTACTGATACTGTATAATGGAAAGTTATTTTAAAAGAGAATATTAAACGTAATTCTAACGTAGCTGAAAAAGAATTCCGGTTTTTATCTAAAATTTCACTTAACATGTAAGTAATGAGGCTCATAAAGTTCAGTCACTAACGTCTTGATTAATATCTAATGATTTTCTGCTATTATTTTAAAAATTTTCGAATTCTCATAGTCATGCATTTTTCTTAGTCCCCTATAAATTGCATTCTCAGAAAATAAAGTCCTTATCAATGGCAACTGATGAGATTAGTGTCGAGATCTTGAAACATTTCTGCTTTTCTTATACGACTATTAAATGAAGGTAATCATAATGGGTGAGGCCGTGAGGGATAGGGCGAATTGTATGTGCCTTAACCAGCAGGAGTGACATCAGAAAAAACAAGCAGAGTAAGTTTCCATCATTACACAAGAATTTTAGAGCTTAGAATAAAATACTCATGGATCACAGGGCTTACTCGAGCCATTTTGCTGTGCCTTTAAGTACAGGATTACATTTTTCTTATACTGTATATCTGTGGCCCGTCCCACGATTGAAAAAAAAACATGAATCTAAACTATTTTGCGAATAGTTATTGAAGATTTTTAAAGATATTCATAATATTAACAAAGTTGAATCTATACTACACGAGAAATCGTATTGTAAACAAAGTTGAATCTAAATTACAAGGAATGGTACTCATCTCCTTCGTCTTTTCAGAGTCACCTGTTCTTAAAGAAATTTTATAATGACCTCATCCTATATTCGTCACTTTTGAAATATTTGAACTTGGAGATGGGAGTGACAACCGTTTGAAGAAACGTGTATCCCATCTCACATGGATTAATTTAGCATAATTTGATTGACCAATAAACAGGGGTTCTTTGAGAAGAGTCGAAGTTGTGAAGTTTACACCAGAGAGACTTATACACACATATTATATATTTATATATATATATATATATATATATATATATATATATATATATATATATATATATATATATATATATATATATATATATAAACACATGCATACAGTTAAACATACACATGTGCATAGTGTCTAACAAAGTTCTAAGTTTCATCCGTAAAGCTCCCTATCTCTTGTCTTACGTGAGCTAAAATGGGCAGGGAATTCTGTATAGTGTGTTCTTTATAACAAAACATTTTGAACCTGAAAAATCCAGAAATTTGTACATACTTTTAATAGATCAATTCCAATTTACTCTCTCTCTCTCTCTCTCTCTCTCTCTCTCTCTCTCTCTCTCTCTCTCTCTCTCTCTCTCTCTCTCTCTCTCTTGTTCCTTTACATATCATCAGGATTTTTAACTCTATAATTCATCCCCATTCCACATATGATAGAATATACTGGCGAAACATACACCAGCTTTGTGGTATAAGTTTTGTCTTTTCTTGTCGACAAATATCAATTTCATGTATGTGTTTATATAATCAGCTGTCTGTTTATATCTGTCTGAACAAATCAAGTTATTTGTAACGAGAGCCACCCCTCAACTTTAGGCCAAACCCTAGTAAGTAATCCTAGGATAGAAAACCTTGCAGAATTTTTGCACAAAACAAAAATAAATGGCGTTTTCCTAAATGAGATGAATAACCTTGGAAGCATGAAAGTTGGAGAATGAATATGTTCAAGCATTCAGAACTTCCTTAAGAGTTGACTTGGAATGTGTGGCGTAATGAACTATATACAATGATTATCCAAAATGTAATCTTTGAAAAAAAAAAATGTCACTAATGGCAAAAATGATGTCCCAAACAGGTAGATTTCAAGAATTTACTACAATGATTAAAAGTCCAAAGTTTAACCAGCTTTAATATCAATTTTACATAATAATCAATGGCAGGTCAATGCAATTAATTTCTGCTGTGATCGATATAAATCGGCAAGTATTAAATCCTGTTATTGTAAAAGGAGAAAAGGTACAGTTGAGCAAGGTAAAGTTTTTGAGGTTAATAATGACATTAAAGTAACCCAGGTAAATTACTTCTTTTCCTCGACAGCCAAACATCCCTCCCTTCAAAAATATATATGTCAGAAGAGGGAAAAGGATAAAATCCTCCCAACTTTTGACGCCAGGATGTTATATTTGGGAGGGGCTTTAAAGATGCAATAAAAATAGCTCTGTTGAAGGAAGGCACTATCCCCCCAATCGCTGTATTACAGTTTTATCAAGAGAAAACTGACACAATTCTGTTGCATTTAATATATAGCGTAGTATGATGATACTAAAGTAAATTATTACTTATGGCAATGATACAGATATAATTTTCATGACCATATACTAAGCAGGATGCCTGTGTAAGAATGTTCCTGAACTATGTGTTCAGACTAGTGATGAAATATGTGCCAATTCATAAGGTAGAAAAATCTTTAAGGACAGCAAGATGAATAGCATTCCCCTTTATCCATAGTTAAAATGGAAAGGATGCAACAAGCTTCCCATACTTCAAAGGAAAAAAGACGGGGCAGGGGCAGAAGGATAATTATCAACATTCAAGCATTAAAAAATCTTGCTGAATCCTAGGAGGATAGAGATGTTGGTACTCAGGAACTTATCAGTCGAACTAGGGTTCCCTTAGAGCACTTCAGTTCTTCAACAACACCTCCACCCTTCTCAGATTTGTACCACAAACCGAAGATGCTTCCGTGCAGTATTTGAGAAGGGCTGCATATGCAACACTTGCGGATAAAAGTACCCACATACCTAAGCCGCAATTTCCCTTATTGCAGAAATATAGATGGACTGTTACAGGTGATATTGTTGTGACCTTAATAGCATGTACCAGGTACTAGTTTGAAGATCCTGGAAAAAAGGATGTGGGAGACACCGTCCATGTGCGAAAAATCAAGCCAGTGCAATATAGGGTGCAAATGTACAGGGTCAGTTAATAAGTACAGTCACGTACACTACAAAGCACACTTGTTATTAGGCAGAAACAGCTCTTGTGATAACAAGGCTGGTGAAGACAACTAAGCAATTGATGTGCCTATGTTTATGTCTATAGTCCAACTTATTACGTACATCTAACACTTGCTAACAGTTTTGTCCTTTGTTTGTGTTTATCCTAATGGAGTTTAGATTTTTCATATCAGTTGTAGAATGATTATTGTTACTTTTGAATTATCTTAATTCTATTATTTTTTTTATATTAATCCATACATGTTTTGTCACTAATTGAAATTTCTATAATATAAAAAGGATATTAAGTCAACATGTTGAGAAAGATTTTGTCTATGCATTCAATTAAAGACCAAACAAGTGGTTATGTATTTGTTGAAAGCATTATGTGAAAGTTAGTTGCTATCATAACACTACAATCAATGTTTTATTCTTTATAAACTTTGCTTTCATCAACATTTAGGCATCTTTTTGGTTATCACGTTTGTAAAGTGGAAATTAATAATTTTGAAATAAATCTAATGTTTCACTGTATGATGTTTTTGCTTTTAACTATGTCCCTTATAAAAGACTGGTTTAGGTATAGGATTATCATTCAAATTATAGATTTGTATAACTCTCAGACACTGATAAATCTGCATAAATTCTTTATATGCCCAAATAAAAATAAAATTCTTGATCTAAGCAGCCAAACGTTATGGTAACTATTTAAAGATTATTTTCGTGTGAAATTTTGCTTTTTTTTTTTTTTTAAACTGCTAATTTTCCGAAATTTATGCATAGAAGAAAAATGTCTCAGATAGTTGATATCTGCCAAGAGAGTATATGAAATATTTTGAAAGAATCTAAAGAGATAAAAGCCCTGACAATTTACTTTCCTAAGAATCTATTTTTTTTTGTGTGTGTGTGTGTAAAACATTTTATGAGATTATCCACCCTCAATAGGGAGAGACTAAAGAAGGTAAAAATACCAGACAACCTTTTACAGCACACGCATGCAGGTTTACTGCCCTGAGTTCCTGTTTCTTTTTTTTTTTTTTTTTTTTTTTTTTTACCTGTGGTGCTATAGACAAATTCATTTCGATTTTTAAATACAGATCATGAACTCGACAGTATTGACTATTGAATACAGCAGAGTCGGAATAACTCATGTCTCATTTTACAGCCGAGTCACCTAAAGTCTAGTGTTTTGATGTTTACCATCATTTCCTACGGTAAAGGTTCGAATCCTTGGCTGGACAGAAATATTCATTCATCAGGGAATTTTTCAATGGGTCTGAGATCCCATAGCAAATTGAATTTGTTATTAATATATATACATATATATATATATATATATATATATATATATATATATATATATATATATATATATATATTATATATCTATATATATAGGCTCTCTCTCTCTCTCTCTCTCTCTCTCTCTCTCTCTCTCTCTCTCTCTCTCTCTCTCTCTCTCTCTCTCTCTCTCTCTCTATATATATATATATATATATATATATATATATATATAATAATAATAATAATAATAATAATAATAATAATAATAATAATAATAATAATAATAATAATAAGCCCGATTTCGAAAAGGTAGAAGTTGCACTGACAAAATTTTCATTTTGAGACGTTGTACAGCAATACGTAGAATAAAGAAATCCACTTTTGATGGTATTTGTGAACTATGAAAAAGACTTTGATAGTGTGCACCGGCAAATACTGCGGAGAGTCCTGCGTTATTATAGAATTCCTCTTAAATATGTGAATTTGATTAAGTCTGTTCATGAGCATAGCAAGTGCAAAGTTAATGTTAATGGAGTCTTATCAATTGGATTTCCAGTGAACAGTGAAGTACTCCAAAGGAATATGCTGTCACCTATGTTGTTTATCCTCCAGACCTATAGTATGCTGAAGATGCTATCCTTATTAGCAGAATGCATGAAATGTCACACGAGGTTAGGCTCAAGATGAATAAAAGAAGGACCGAGATGATGAGAACGAAGTATGCATTGGAAGAGGAAATACCATTGGAAGGAGATTAATGAGGTAGAATCATTTAAGTATTTAGGAAATATGGTCTCCAATACAGGGTCTTTAGAATTAGTGATGAGTGAAAGATTGAAAAAAGCAAATCAGATTAAGTAAAATTTGGAAATCAAATCGCCTGAAATTACATATTAAAATCAGACTATATATCAGTTTAATGAGATCGCTGATACTATATGACCATGAGTCATGGTATGACAATGAAACAATCGCCAATAGATTTAGAAAATTCAAGAGTTAAATGGAAGTACAGGAACAGAAATGAAACTATAAGAGAGATTACTCGAGTGCCATAAGTGTATGAGATTATGATGAGAGGTAGATGGAGATGGTTTAGGCATGCTCTTCGCACTTCCCAAGAGAGATTAGTTCACCAAACATTCAGCTAGGACCCACAAGGCACTAGAAGAGTTGGAAAACCCAGGCCTACAGGGCTGAGGACTATGAAGCGCGAAGTAGATGATGGATGGAGAAGTATTGAATTAAAAGCTCAAGATAGATATGACTGGTGAAATCTAACCGAGGCCCTTTGCATCAATAGGCATAGGAGGAGATGATGATATATATACAGTATATACATACATATATATATATATATATATATATATATATATATATATATATATATATATATATGTGTGTGTGTGTGTGTGTGTGTATACATATACATATATATATATATATATATATATATATATATATATATATATATATATATATATATATATATATACACACACACACACACATATATATATATATATATATATATATATATATATATATATATATATATATATATATGTATATATTTATATACACACACGCATATATATATGCATATATATATATATATATATATATATATATATATATATATATATCTATATATATATATATATATATATATATATATATATATATATATATATATATATATATATATATATATAGGTATATATATATATATATATATATATATATATGTCCTAATCCTTGTATGAAGATATGTGTTGCGCGTCAAGGCAACTGAACTCTATAATCATAAGAATTCCACAAAACCTAACTATTCAGCATGTTGTAGCAAGATTTCATCTTGCTTGCAAGGGGAGTTAGTAGCCTTTGTGCATTCTCTTAGATAAGGCGCTCGCCTGAGAGTGTTGGCTGTAGACAGTGTATTCACGAACCTCTTGTAATAAAGTGAAAAAACCCATTTTTCGATGTCTCATTTACCGTTGATATGGGACATATTGGTGTCAGGTGTACAAATACGTCTGTTTGTATATGCTGTGAGCAAAGTTGTTCTTTAAGCCGGTTAAATAAAAGTTCAAGATGCCTAGATACACAAGGACTAACATGGTAGACACTGCTGCTGCGGGAGATGAAAACGAAGGAGCAGTTGGATTTAGTAAGGCTGATGAAGAATATAGAAAGGATTTTCGAACAAAGGACTTAGAAAATAGGTTAAATAGCCTAGCAGAGTTAATAAACAGATTCTTGGTTAAACAAGAAGAGGAGCGGCTCGCAACCACAGCATATCCGTCGTACATAATCGAAGATCAAACTCACAAAAGTGAAAGTACACATGCACAGCCGAGTGAAGATAACATCATAGTTTGAAGGTTGCCAGAACTCCAGGCAAATGTTTAGCCTTTTGATGATCAATGGCCTAAAGAAGGCTTTCAATCGATCGAAGAGTTTTTGAGAGACTTTGAAGTAGCCACATATGGGTGGTCGGAAAGAGAAAGATGCTTCAGCAATGGAGGTAATGTGTTGGCTACAAGACAGTTTAAGAAGTTATACTGAAATAAAATGAAGTTTGATTGAGAAATATGCTTTGCCTGATGCCAGAAAGGGGGACATAAAGAAAATTACAAACCCAAAATTCGAGAAGGTGAATCCAACTCTCATTTTTTGTGATTGTAATTTGTTTGCTACCTGGAGTGCCAATCTCCCAGAAGGGGATAAAAAGGCAATTGCCCGTAAACATATTTTCAGATTAGTAAACCCATATTTATGTGGTTATTTGTCCGATGACAATCGTTCGTTAGCAGACATAGTGAGCGTGATACAAAACATATTAGATAGTTTGCCAGAAGAAAAAATGACTGAGAATAACTACCCTGATTCCGAGAAGTTGGCAGCCATAAGAGGCACTCACCGACCCCAAAGCGGGAGAGGGGAGAACGTAGTCAGCAGGTGAGAAGAGTCTTCAGATGCTGACAGTGTGGGGTAGAGGGGCACCGACGAGGGGAGTCCCCCATCCAAAGATTCCCCGCTGTTACACTTGTCAGCTCTCTATCTCGAGAGTGCCCAACAAAAAACGCCCAGAGAGGGCGGGCTGTAGTCCATGCACACCACCCCCAGCCCAACATCCGAGGAAAAGGAAACAGAGGAACGGGGAGACGAGGGAGATCGATGAGCCCCTTTATGACATCAGAAGCAGCAGCCGAGGCAGTGGTGAGAGTGACGACAACGGACATGGTAGAGCAGGCACTGGGACCTCCATTGGTACCCGCGACCTCACTCCCGCAGCACTAGGGAGAGGACCAGGGGACTGTGGTGTTGCAGCCGAGGTCATTGGCTCGTGCGCCAAATATCCTAATGGCCGGCTAGGAATGTTAGCAGTTAGGATTGACCTACCAGATGAATCCATTGAAGCGCTGATTAACACAGGAGCCAGCGTTCCACTGATTGAAAAAAGATTTTCCTCAAACACACTACAGTCAGCAGCATCCATCATCCTCAACACGCCAGAAGGAAATAAACTACCTGCAAACCATATAATGATCGTCAACGTTAAGGTGAGATCTGTGAAGTTTACACATGATTTTTTTTGTCTTGCCCACCTTGGGAATTCCAGGAATCAAGGCTATACTAGGGCTGGATTTCATTTTGGGTAATCAAATATGCATTTGGGGGGAAAAGATACAATAACAGTAAAAGCAGGAGGGTACATTTTGCCGATAGAAAGTCATGAGAGAGTACGTGCTTGCGCGGGCATGGAGAGGCATTTAAGTAAGGTAACAGCTGTACCTGAGAGAGGAGAAGTGTAGTCTCCCCAGACAATTACGAGCATATCAGTGACCCCGCGTCAGCCTCTTCCAGAAGGCACCAAGGTAATTGCTAAACTCCATGACTATTGGGTGCACGTAGTCTTAGAGGGCTTATCAGAAATAAAAGAGAACAGAGCTGATATAACAATAGTTAATTTGTCAAAAGAAAGTGTTGTGTTAGGAAGTGATTCTGTGTGTGAATTAGAGTTATGTAGAATTGCTAATAATGCGATCTTGGGAGCCACAACTCCAGCCTGCACAGACAAACACACTCAGAATTTGATTATGCAAGGGTGAAAACTATGTCCATCAGAATATCAACCTGTAGTTAGTGACATTGTGAATAATTATACCAATGTAACTGCAATTGGAGATGAGCCACCCGGGAGGATTGATCGATTTCCCTTTACCATTGAAACTGGGCAGGCGGAGCCGATCAGGCGAAGGCCTTATAAGATACCCATTCATTTCCAGGGAGAGATAGAAAGGGAAATTAGTAAATTAAGGGAACAAGGGAAAATCGAGGAGAGAGAATCCCCCTGGGCTTATCTAATTGTAGCGGTTAGGAAAAAGGATGGCTCAGTAAGATTGTGTGTTGATTATAGGAAGTTGAATGCAGTCACTAAGGATAATGCATTTCCATTGCCCTCGACTGAAAAATTACTTGTGAACGTACGGGATAGTAAATATTTTACAACTATTGATTTGAAGTCCGGATATTGTTAAATACCCATTCAGGGAGACAGTAAATGTAAAACGGCATTTATAGCTAACAATCAACTATTTCAGTTTAATTTTCTTCTTTTTTGTGTCAAAAATGTTCCAAGTAATTTCTCTAGAGTAATAATGGCGGGTTTATCTTCATTAATTGGCCATAATGTTCTTGTTTATTTAGACGATATCATAATTACAGGAAAAACGGCTGAAGAACATAATGATAATAATAATCGTAAAGTTTCAGAAGCATTGGGACGTAATGGCATGAAAATAAATGTGTCAAAGTGTAAATTTTTCAGTAAACAGGGCAAAATTTTAGGTCAGATAGTAACCCCAGAAGGTATCCAACCCTGCCCCAGTAAAGTAGAAGCTATTAGAGACTTCCCCAGGCCACGTACCCCTAAGGAAGTAGCGGAGTTCCTTGGGCTCGCTGGGTATTACCGTAAATTCATATATATATATATATATATATATATATATATATATATATATATATATATATATATATATATATACTGTACATGTTGATGAGCAAATGAGATTATGAAATGTAAAATGCCACTTTCTTTAAAAAGAAAAGCATTTAATGCGATGATCCTACTTGTATCAACTTCTGCAATCAGAAACTTGGAGCCTTACTAAAGCCTTAGAACATAAGCTAATTATAACTCAAAGAGTTGTGGAAAATACAATGATGAGAATAACATTAAGAGACAGAGAAAGAGCAACATGGATACGAGATCAAATTAAAGTAGAGGATAGTCTAACAACATGTAAGAAAATGAAATGGGTAGATCATATAATAAGAATGACAGACAATAGATGGACATTATGAATAACAAAATGGGTCCCTAGAGATTGAAAAAGATGCAAGGGAAGAAAGAGAAGACGATGGATTGACGAACTAAGAAAGTTTGTTAGAAGTAGGACAAGTGAGTCGGAATAGGCTGATAGGATAGCAACGGAAGGATGTGACGTTAACGGAATTATTATACTGTGTGGTAGATGAGATGGAGGTGCAGCAATCTCCCAACTGTTATTACCTCAAGAATTGGTTGCTTATGAGGAAGCATAGATCTGCCGATATCTCTGGGAATGCCGAATGGGGCACTTACCATCAGATATTGATTCCCACACTGCTGAGAAGACAGAGGAAGTAGATAACTCAGCTTTAGAAGAAGGACAAGTGAGTTGGAAAAGGCTGATAGGATTGCAATGGAAGGATGTGACGTTAACGGAATTATTGTACTGTGTGTTAGATGAGATGGAGGTGCAGCAATCTCCCAGCTGTTATTACCTCAAGGATTGGTTGCTTATGAGGAAGCATAGACCTGCCGATATCTCTGGGAATGCCGAATGGGGCACTTACCATCAGATATTGATTCCCGCACCGCTGAGAAGACAGGTGATCGGCGTAGCACATGAGATGGGACACATGGGAATAAGAAAGACGACGGAGAAGATTATGAAACACTTTTTCTGGCCTGGCATGCAAAATGATGTGAGCCACTTTTGCCATGCAGGTCATGTTTGTCAGATGGCTGGAAAGCCCAATGAGTACATCAAGAAAGCCCCCTTACACCTGATTGAAATACGAGGAGAACCCTTCAGCAAGATAATGATGGACATTGTAGAACCGATTAAAATGTTAGCAAAAAAATGGAAAGATCGGATGTAGAATATATCAAAAGTATGAGGAAAAGGATTGGTGAGATATGAAAGTTTTTCCTCGAAAACCTGGATACGGGCCAAGGAAAAATGAAGGAAAGGTTTGGTATGAAAAGTAAGAACAGACAGCTTGGGTTGAACAACAGGTGTTGGTTTACTTACCAATAAGGAGATTCCCTCTCATCAACAAGTTCCAAGGACCATTTCGGACTTTGGATAAGATCAGTGACCTGACCTAGGTTATCGATATATCAGGAATAAGGAAAAGTCAAAGGAAGATAAACGTTAACTTATCGAAACCGATACTTCAAGCACCAGATTTCATCAAGAAATTTCTTATCAAAGTTGATGCGTCGGACAATGGGATTGAAGCTGTAATACTGCAAGAAGTCAAGGAAGAAATTCTTCACCCTGTCTTTTTTATAGTTGTCGAAGCTAAAGAAGCATCAAGGAGCCTACTCCACAGTTGAAAAAGAACTGCCAGCGCTAATCACAGCGATAAGAAAGTTTGAAGTTCATATAAATAGACCACAAAATGAAGAAGTTACGGTTTACTCAGACCGCAATCCTTTAACTTTTGTTAATAAAATGAAGAATAATAATCAAAGATAAACTAGATTGTCGTTATGTTTGCAACCATATTCTGTTAATGTTAATGGTAAGGAGAACGTGGTTGCAGATTATTTATCTCGCGCCGAATCGGTGGATTCAGGCCCAGAATAAACAATCTTCTTGGGGGGAGCTATGTTACGAAGCTGGTCTATGTGAGAATAGGTTATTTCATTCACGTATCTTATTTGTGTATTTAAGAGATGTATAGCCAGCTCGTAAGGAGGGGACCCCTGGCTTAGGATTATGTATAAGTATGTAAATTACATAAGATTTCCGTCATTTATTTAGTTGTATTTTCCTTCAGTTCCGTATATGCAATTTATGTCATTTTAAAGAATGAATATATATATATATATATATATATATATATGTATGCATATATATATATATATATATATATATATATATATATATATATATATATATATATATATATATATATATATATATATATACATATATATATATATATATATATATATATATATATATATATATATATATATATATATATATATATATATTACGACTAGCGAATTATGTAAATCCTGAGCTCCCAAACTCACTTGCTTTATATTACATAATCTGATGCACAAGAGAAATACCTCTGAGCTCTGAGAATAATACGCAACTCCCAGACAATAATATATGTGAACACTGAATATCTAAAAGGTCTCTACTTTACACTTAAATCAAAACTGGGTGGTTACTTTACTTTTAACGGGAGTCATTCTTAGATCAACCTCTTATTTTGGTTCTTAGTCAGGGGATACGAGCAAAGCTCTGAAATAATTATTGGTGATTGAAGTAAAACACACTGTAGAATAATGAATATATTCTATAAAAAAATAACAATTTAAGAAAATTAACACCAAAAATAAATCACTTGATATTTTAAATCTGAACTAGATCTTAGACTAAGACAAAAAATGATACTTGGAACAAATTACACAATCACTTGTTTCACTAGAAATAAATTTATGAATATATTTAATTTTGACAATTAATGAAAGAAAGTTGACACTATAGAAAACAAATCAAATTTACACTTATAAATACTTAATTTTTATTCTTGTGTCCTTAGGGTCACACAAGGTTACTGAAAAGTTAAGCAATATAAATAGGTTTTACTGTTTTAACCTAATTACACAGGGCCGGTCACAAAAAACAATTAATTTTTATAATATACTGGTACTCATGTAAACACAACACTTCTACTAACTTAAACCAAAGAAATTCCAATATTTGAACAATCACTATTTACATTTAAGAGTAAACACTACGCATGTTGGAGAGGAAACACGTTGGAAAAGAGATACGTATTGGCTGAATAGACGCTGGAAAGGACTGTCGGACGATGGCTCTTCTGAGGGTAAGGCTGGATCTCTTCTGCTTCCTATGCATTGCTAGCCTCTATATACATCAACTAAATTCATTCCAGAATCTACCAGTTTGGCTGTCTGGAAGTGTGGGGGGGGGGGCATGATCTAGCTGTATCAAGGCTGCCAACTTGGCATAATGGAAGTAGGGTAGTATCGTCGCTTGCGAGGCAACTCTTTCAGCTAACTCTGCTCACCTCCTCTCATAACATTAAAAAAAAAGGTTAAACTTTAGTCTAGAACCTTAATGCCTCTTTCAACCACGTGGAAACATGATGCAATCCCTAGTATGTGTCATACAGCATACCTTTTAACAAGTTACATAAGACTTTGTAACAAAACTATGTGAAATAAAAATTTAATTCTTTAAAATAGTGTAAATTTACATATATGGAGCTGAATGAAAATAAAACTAAAAGAATGATGATAGTCTTATGTAATTTACAAATATTACCTAATCTTACATGAGTGAAATTCACCTATACATCTCTTAAATACACAGATAAAATACATGAATAAAATATTCTACTCTCATGGAGTCCAGCTTCTTAACATAGCTCCCCAAAAAAGATTATTCATTCCAGGCCTGAATCCACCGATTAAGCCCGAGATAAATAATCTGCAACCACAGTATCTTTACCTGATATATGCTTTACATTAATACAATATGGTTGCAAACATAATGACTATCTTATTAACCTTTGATTATTATTCTTCATTTTATTAACAAAAGTCTATGATTATGATCTGAATAAACCGCAATTTCCTCGTTCCGTGGACTATTCTCATAAACTTCAAACTTCCTTATCGTTGTGATTAGAGCTAGCAGTTCCTTTTCAACTGTCAAGTAGGCTCGCTGATGCTTCTTTAGCTTCGACGACATGAAACAGATGGGGTGAAGAATTCCTTCCTTGCCTTCTTGCAATATTATAGCTCTAATCCCATTTTCCGACGCATCCACTTGGATAAGGAACTTCTTGTTGAAATCCGGTGCTTGCAGTATTGGTTTCGACCTTAATATGACTTCCCTTTCCCTCTTCCTTCTTCCTGGTATTTCGATAATGTAGATCAGGTCATTGATCTTCTCCAAAATCTGGAATGGTTCTTGGAACTTGTTGGTGAGAGGCAATGTCCTTATCGGTAAGTAAACCAACACCTGTTGTCCTACCGCAAACTGTTTGTTCTTACTTTTCATACGAAACCTTTTCTTCAACTTTCCTTGAATTGTTTTCATGTTTTCAAGGGAAAACTTTCTTATCTCGCCGATCCTTTTCCTGAAATTCTTGATATATTCTCTATTCGTTTCCTCTTGATCTTTCCATTTTTTGCTAACATTTTAATCAGTCCCACAATGTTAATCATTAGCCTACCTTTCTGAAGGGTTCTCAAACTTCAATTTGGTGTATGGGAGCTTTCTTTATGTATTCTTTAGGCTTTCCAGCCTTCGGAAAAATGCGAAATGCGTGGCAAAACTGGTTCACATCCTTATTCATGCAAGGCTAGAAAATGTGCTTCATTATCTTCTCTGTCATCTTTCTTATTCCCATGTGTCCCATCTCATGCGCTACGGCAATTACCTGTCTTCTCAGCGGTGCGGGAATCTGACAGTTATATGCCCCATTCGGCATTCCCATAGACATCGGTGGGTCTATGCTTCCTCATAATCAATCCTTCCTTGATGTAATAACATTTGGGAGATTGCTGCCCCTCTGCCTTATCCATCACACGGTACAATAATTCTGTTAACATCGCATCCTTCCTTCGCAATCCTATCAGTTTTTTCCGACTCATATGTCCTACTTCTAACGCTGAGTTTTCTATTTCTTCCCAATCCTTTGTCTCCTTGTCTTCCTGTTCATTTGTCTGTCGTTTCTCTTCTCTAGGGCTCTCTCGGGAGCTCTCCTCTTGCATAACTATCATGGGAAATCTCTTCTTCCATAAATAAATCCTCCAAGTTTATTGTTCCTTCGGTTTCTCTGTCTTTTTCTGCGGTCACTTTCTTCATAATACTCCTTGTCATCACACAACTAGGAAACAGATACGGGTAGTCTTTCTTGAGTTCAGTTGTAGGATTATACTTCAGTGGTTTCTCCTTTACAATGGGACAAGGCACAAACGGCGCTCCAAAAACCTCATTTCCCATTAGGACTTTCACTCCTTTCGACAGCCTATGAATCCTTTACCGCAAAATCAAAATCACCTGTCACCAAATCGTATAACAGTTTCAAATGACAAATATGAGTAATCTCCTCACCTCTTATTCCCTTCAAAATGACCGAATCTCCTGTGAGAGACTTTTCACCAACGGTTGTACATCTCGTGTCCCCCCACTATGATTAGATCCTGTGTCGCCCAATATCTTGATCGGGATCTGCTCACTTCCATCCAGAGCGGCTAACATTCCTTCATAAATATATGGTTTAAAGGCATCCACGCTGTTTGGGGTTGTCCTGTTTGTCGTATAAACGTTAGGTGTTTTATTTTCCTCATTGACCTTTCCCATTTGATTCTTCATCATTGTATTCTGTGGAGTTGAATTATTCTTAACCACTTGGGCAACTGCTATCGGTTAGTTTGACCAACATTCCTTACTGATATGGCCTTTTTTGCCACACTTATACATACATACATATATCAAGGCACTTCCCCCAATTTTGGGGGGTAGCCGACATCAACAAATGAAACAATACAAAAAGGGGACCATATTAATCTTCTGCATGTCTTTCACAACACCTGAAAGAGGACGGTTCAACGATTATTGTTGTGGTACTGTCACATTCTGCATTGGAATAGTAGCAGTGGTACTTCTGCTGTAACTACTAAACTTGTTCCTAAAGTTATAACTGAACTGGTTTACATGGTTCTGAGAATACTTCACACTTGGTCGGAATTATGGTTGAAACTTCATACCCGAGAAGGGGTTTACGACTGATAATATTATACTCTTCACTCGGCGAAGCGGCTCTATCAAGTTTCTTCACTTCTCTCTCTCTCAAGTATGTTCGAATATATTCAGGAATTCCTCGTAAATATTGTTCCAGCACTATCAGTTCTTCTATATCAGCCGTCTCTCTAACTTTGGCAGCCTCTAACCATCTCGTAAAACATTCGTACCTGATAAATGTAGTCCAGGAAAGTCATTGTCTTGTCCTTCCTCAAATTTCAGAATCTTTCATTGTAGTATTCAGGGGTCATCTCATGCACTTGCAGCATGCTCCTCTAAACCTCTTGATACTTCTTGACTAGACATTTGATTCGGTCTTTAATCATTCCACCAGTTGCATGACTACCACATGCCATTGAAATAGCGAGCCACTAAGCTTTAGTTACATTAGCTTCCTACAATTCCTGAACAATTGGGCTTTCAAAAACCTCCTGTACATTAAACTGCGCTATCTCGTACCTTACAAAAATTTATACCTCTCCAAAAAATGAATCCTAACAATACACAGAATCCTATCAATACTAAACTAGTCAAACCTTTATTCAAAACAGGGCCCTGCTATCACCAATATTTAAAACAAAATTGCTGGATTCCAGGGTCTGGGCACCAAATAATATATATTATTACTACAAGCGAATTACGTAAATTCCCGAGCTCCAAAGCTCACCTGCTTTATATTACATAATCTGATACCCAAGAGAAATACCTCCGAGCTCTGAGTATAATACGCAACACCCAGATAATGATATATAGGAACATTGAATAGCTAAAAGGTCTCTTTCCTTTACACACAAAACAAAACTGTGTGATTACTTTACTTTTAACGGGAATTATTTTTAAATCAACTCATATTTTGGTTCTTAGTCAGGGGATACAAGCAAAGCTCTGAAATAATTATTGGTGATTGAAGTAATACTTTTTACAAAAATAAATTTGTATAAAAAAAGTAACAAATTAAGAAAATTAACACCAAAAATAAATCACTCAAAATGTTAAATCTGAACTAGACCTCTGACTACCACAAAAAATGATACTTAGAAAAAATCACTTGTTTCACTAGAAAGATAATTTATGAAAATATTTAATTGTGCAGTTAATGAAAAAAGTTGACACTAACACTATAGGAAAGGAATTAGATTTACACTTACATATACTTAACTGCTACTCTTATGTCCATGGGGTCACACAAGGTTACCGAACCATTAAACAAAATAGATACACTTCACTTTTTAACCTAATTACACAGGGCCAGTCACAAAAAAAAAAAAAAGAATAATTTTCATAATATAACGGTACTCACATATATGTACGGCACTTCTTATAACTTAAACCACAGAAATTCTCATGTTTAAAAAAAGACTTTTCACATATGAGAGAAAACACTATGCACGTTTGAGAGGAAACACTATGCATGTTGGAGAGAAAACACTATGCACGTTGAAGAGGAGATACTTAGTAACTGAATAGATGCTGGAAAGGACTGTCGGACAATGACTCTTCTGAGGGTTAGGCTGGATCTCTTCTGCTTCCTATGCATTGCTAGCCTCTATATATATCAACTTAATTCATTCCAGAATCTTCCAATTTGGCCGTCTGTAAGGCTGGGGACATGGTCTAGTGGCGTCAAGGTTGCCAACTTGTCATAATGGAAGTAGGGTATTATCGTCGCTTGCGAGGCAACTCTCTCAGCTAACTCCGCCCACCTACTCTCACAACATTAAAAAAGAAAAATAATAATCCTTAGAAAGAACCTTCATGCCTCTTCCAACCATGTGGAAACATGATGCAATCCCTAGTATGTGTGTCATATAGCATACCTTTTAACAAGTTTACATAAGATGTCGTAACAAAACTATGTGAAATAAAAATTTAATTCTTTAAAATAACGTTCATTTACATATACAGAACTGAATAAAAATACAACTAAGGGAATGATGAAAGTCTCAAGTAATTTACATACATTACTTAATCCTTTGTGAGTGGAATTCATCTTACGAGCTGGCTATACATCTCTTAAATACACAAATAAAAAGGTGGATAACTGATGACAAACCAAATTCCTTAATATCGCAAGAGGGTCTGCCCCTCTCTTTTATTCTTCTCTTGTACTTCTCTTTCTCCCTGTTTCCCTAATCTTTCCCATCCCGACTACCTGCCTTTGAGTTATAAAATGGATTGTATCCAGGAGTACTCTTCCTTTCCCCATATTCCCCACTTTTCAATTCTTATCCTTATTATTATTACACAAATAAAATATGTGAATAAAATATTCTACTCTCATGAGGACCTGATTTGTAAGAATATATCTATATATATATACGTACACACACACACAAACATATATATATATATATATATATATATATATATATATATATATATATATATATATATACATATATATATATATATATATTTATATATATTATATATATATATATATATATATATATATATATATATATATATATATATATATATATATATCTGCATTTAAAACGTTAACAATTAGTTTATAAATTTATACATATTGTTATGCCATGAAAGAAGTGAGAACAGATTTGTATGCTGGAAGGTAAATGAAGCAAGATTGCCATTTGTAACAGTAAGCTGGGCAAAGTCTGGCTGTTCAACATAGCAACCGGGTTGAGCGTCGGTGACCCCGCCAGATGAGAGAGACTGTAAATAGGATACAAAGCAATCGGATCTCTGAAAGTTCTGTTTTGTATCATACCGAATGAAGGGGAAATGTGCTTTGATCGTGTTGGTCTCTTGGCACGAATTTTAGCGTCTAAGAAAATATAAGAAATATTTTGAAACTGATATTTTTAAAAAACCAACTTTAGAGATTCCTAACGGCATTTAAATTTTGGTTTCTTGCAAGTAATACTACGACAAATACTATTTTTCTTGTGGTATATAGAAAGATTCGTATGTTCAATTAATATTGAACCTTACTGAGACTATGAAGTGTGATATTTATATACAACCCGAACGTCAAATCGATTTTTATTCTGAAAAGCTTTCTAAATATGACATCATTAATTCTACCGATGTACTCTACATGTCAACTAATTATAATCATTTTCAGAGCAACAATGCTGGAATATTTTTCTATATCCGATACATAATACATGAGACCTGGATAAATGAAGGCTACCCTGACTATATATAATACCAAAGTATTAAAGTAACTGCATAAAAATGTTTGAAATTTTATCATCTTTTACCCTATGAACTCCATGTAGGCCTATCATTAAGAATATAGTTGTTGAATTTTAGAATTTATAATCTAGGATATTAGCGATTACATTTTCTTACTTCTCTTGTTAAGAATCAAACTGTGACATTCGAAGAAAAATCATATTTAGCAAAAAAAAAAAAAAAAAAAATCATAATGCTTCTATATGACCAAAAAAAGAAAAAAAAAAAGAGCTATGTTAATTGTGATATGCTTTAAAGTAATTTTGAGGGGTTGGACTTTTTTTTAGTAAAATACTATTTACTTAATACAAATATTTGGCAACTAAGTTTATATAATTAATTCTCATGGTATGAAAAAGGCTTCTGTTTCCCTATATCTTGTCTTAAACTAGTACTATAGATTAGTTAATCTCTCTCTCTCTCTCTCTCTCTCTCTCTCTCTCTCTCTCTCTCTCTCTCTCTCTCTCTCTCTCTCTCTCTCTCTTATCATAACACATACAGTAATTATGATGTACATGAATTGATGTGATTTGGAACTGGAAGGACCAAATCCTTCGAAAGATTTATATCCTTCTGCTTTGCCTCCGTTCCCGATCACTTTCTTCCTTCTTGCTGTCCAACCTCCTTTAAGTTTTTCTTCTCAGTGTAACGGATGGATTTTTCCTCAATTGCACCTGGGCTCTATATGGCCTTACAGGCCCTAACGCTGAGCTATTTAGCACAAAATCATAAATCCAAGATTGTATGAAAGATTATATTGAAGATTTCTATATGATCTTATTTCATAAGAAAACTATATTGTGTCCTGAAAATTCAGACAAAGGTGAGTTCTAAAAAAAAAAAAAAAAAAAAAAAAAAAAAAAAAAAAAAAAAAAGAGAGAGAGAGAGATGGACAGAGGGAAGGTGAGTTATAACAGTGGATTTTTAAGTGCTAAACAATTATAAAAGTTCACGAGAAAGGGGCTTAGGCCTACTGTATCGTAAGCATAAAACTACACAGTATTACAGCGATACTCAAAAAAGACAGCGAGGTTGAACTTTTCTTGTGTGGGCTGTTCTCAGAACAAGAGCCCGTGCTGGCATTTAGCCAATATAATCGCCTAAACTAACAGATTAATTATCCTTAGAATAAGAGGTGCGTTACTGGAAAGAAAAGGCTTTTGATTGAACTCTGTCGTGTGAATACAGGAGAATATTCCCTTCTGGAATGATAGATTTTAGTATATGCATTGACAACGTGTTCAATGGAGCGATTCACTACTCCTAAACAGTTACTAAAGGTTCTTACCATCAAGATTAATCATGCTTTTCACAATATTTTCCCCAAATGTATGATATTTCATTTAAGACGAGGTCGGTCTCGCTAATATTCGAGATTGGTGAACTTGCCTATATTTTATATTTCGGGTATAGCTCAATGAAAAAAAAGAAAAAAGAAAAAATCATGACTAGCAGGTGCAACTCGGGACGGATATTGTTTATGAGATCGGTATTGTCCCTTTTTCATGTCGCTCACTATCACGCAGTCCACTGCAATGTTACTACATTTAACAGCATATTTAAGAAGGCTACATGATAGCTGTGTCTTTTCAATTGTAGATATTACCATAAAATTTGGTAGGAACAGAGAACCTATGTTTCACATCAATCCCCAAAATTTTCATTTGGATATGTGAAATATTCTAGGAATAAATTACTCCACAACCAAAACTAACCATTCAACCCATACCAAAATAAACGTTTGCTGTGGCTTTTCTATGGCAGATATCAATATTGAAATTGTCATGGACAAACTGAATATCCATCGAATAAATCTCTGAAAATTTCATTTCGATATGTAAAGTATTCTTCGATTAATTCATGGCGCCGCCGAAAATGGGCCTCCCGCAGTTATCGAAAAATGTCTACTGTGACTTTTCTATGGCAAGTATCAATAAGAAAATTGGTATGAATGTGGTTCATATTACATTCATTAAACCCAGTGAAAATCATCTGGATATTTGTAAAACTTTAGGAGTAGGTTGTGGCTCCTCACTGATTTTTTTTAGTTAAAAGTCATCACTTACGAACAAAAGTTACAGCTAGGGCATTCCTATAGCAGGTATGAACATGAAAATTGGCAGAAACAAAGCTTATAATCCCTTGAAATTTTATTTGAATATACTTATTTGGTATAGGATTACTGACACCGCCGCCGAAAATATCAGCTGCTCCCCCAACCCAGCTCCGAAATCTAGGGTTTGGGAATGACTTGGCTATGATGGGTTGGGAGAGATATCTTCAAAAAAATCTGGCATTTCATATAAGGTCACTCTCTTCGTTCGCGACAACAAAAACATATGTTACAAGTGAAGAAAATGTCTAATGATGCCCTCAGCTGAAATCAGAAAAGAGGAAGGCAGAAACTTTAAACCAAGGAATTCTATAAGGCCTTCAAAAAGAAGGCAACCGTGTTTTCCCTATACAACTGGGGAAAAAACCACTTTAATAGAAGAAGAATTGTAGTTGAAGTGGGAAAGTTAATCAATAAAAATACATAACTTCGACATCTTCCACGTTCAGTTGATTTCCCATAGCCTGAAGATTTAGGATTAGTAACATCAAGTTTGCTATCTGGGCAAAAAAAAAAAAAAAAAAAATTCATCTATCCTCGTCTATGACTGTTATGTATATTATGTTTCAGTCATTAATCGTTATAGTTTATTTGAATTGAAGGAAGATTTTACCCTTTTCAGAGAAAATGAACAAGTTTGGATAAATCTCATTAAATCGTTTCAAATGAGAAGGATCTCCAACGCCTTCTCGGTTTAATCATTTTCTTACAGCCCAGTTTTATTCATTTCAGAGAGAAACTCATCTATTTACAATCTATTAATTTTTCCAACTGAACAGATGGCGGCTACTATTGCCCATTCATATAACGTCCTTTATATAAAATCATTTTATTTTTTCTTATTTCCTGGGATTGATGCCTAGCTAATAATAATAATAATAATAATAATAATAATAATAATAATAATAATAATAATAATAATAATAATAATAATAATCAAGAAATTGACTTCAGATAGTCAAACAGTTAAAATGAATGAAATAATCACGAAAATGAGAACTTTTCACGAAACAAGCAGCAAACTGAACCTGAAAAATAGATCACTTATTTGACATAGAAAACAGATTTTCCGTCAAGTGCGAAACGCCAGTCATTTGCCTGTAAGAAAATAAATATAATTATTGAAGAAGAGAGGAATGCATTGTCCTAATTTAACTGTATAAAGTTTAAGATGTATTAAATTTAAGAATTGCGATTTTATATTCATCACAATTAATTCACGATACAAAAAAAAATATAGTTTTGTTGTTTCCTTATTTTAAAATAGGTGAAAGATTTCTTCTTAGTAAACAAACTAGAATCTAATTCTATCTCTAATGTCATGGGATTAGCCTCATCTCTCTCTCTCTCTCTCTCTCTCTCTCTCTCTCTCTCTCTCTCTCTCTCCGTTTAACCGAAATGAAGATTTTGAACAAAACCATTATATATATATATATATATATATATATATATATATATATATATATATATATATATATATATATATATATATATATATATATATATATATATAAGAGCATATCACTCATTTACCTTAATAGACAAAGTCAAGAAGCCGTATCTGGGTAGGAGATTGAGAGATCGCCCGACATGGAGGTTGTCATCTGAGGAGGGAGCGGTCAGTTCCCCCTCGTCGTCAGCGCCTACTTCCCTGACTTGAGCCTTTTTGCCCTCCACGCACAAGACGCACACAGCCAGAACCAGCGCCGTCCACGACATGGCTGTCCCACCTGCGTCAGAGGCCATGACGCTGTCACACCTGTTAGAAATAATAATAATAATAATAATAATAATAATAATAATAATAATAATAATAATAATAATAATAATAATTTAGAGGATTCCGTATATTTGGCAAAAAAATACTGTTTGTGAGTTTCAATCTTCGACAACGTAATCCTATAATGCAACATCATATCAGTCATGTTATCGCAATTATTTCCGTAAAAATCCCTGAATTAATCTTTCTTATAAAAGTAAATCTCTGCAATTAAATTTACAAAGTAACGAGAGAGAGAGAGAGAGAGAGAGAGAGAGAGAGAGAGAGAGAGAGAGAGAGAGAGAGAGAGAGAGAGAGTATTTTCTGTTGATAACTTCAAAACGCTTTCGTCAAATTTCGTCCTGCCTTGTCTTTTGTGGTGGCCCATTGGAAACGTCCCTGTCTGGTGACCTGCCAGACTGGGGTTCGTGTCCCGATCAAACGTGATAGCTTCTTGTAGTGTCTGCAACTTCGCCATCCTTGTGAGCTCTGAGGAGCCTATAGATCTACCTGCTGAGTAATCTCCAGCCAATGCCTGGTCTTCCTCGGTCATAATTTGGGTATAGAGGGCGGTTGGGTGCTGATCATATGTATATATAATCAGTTTCTAGCTAATGTCCAGCTGGCTGGGGCATTGTCACTGTCCCTTTCCTCAGCTATTCATGAGTGGCCTTTAAACCTTAAATATTGAAACCAAGTGGTTATTTCGCCCCGACCGTTGTTGTGGCTTAATTGGTAACCTCTTTGCTTGGTGATTGCCAGGCTACAATTCGAGTCCTGCTCAAGCTTGTTAGTTCCTTTTGTTGCTGCACCCACACCATCCTTGCAAGCTGAGGATGGGAGGTTTGGTGGATCCTGAAGGTCTATCTGCTGAGTCTTTAGCAGCCATTGCCTGACCTTTCTCTGGTCCTAGTTTAAGTGTAGAGGGGGCTTGAGAGCTGATTATGTGTAATATGGTCAGTCTCTAGGGCATTAGCCTGCTTGATAAGGCAATGTCACTGTCCCATGCCTCTGCCATTCAGGAGTGGTCTTTAAACCTTTTATAGCTGTACCATATTTTGATTATTTTGTAATAGAAGAGCTTTGAAAAAGTTGCTAAAGCGAATTGTTTCTATTTAACCTCCGTTCGCTCTTCATTTTTGCCATCTTGCTGTCCAAACTTTTCTCCTTGTTTTTGTTAATAATGTAACTTGGGTTTTCTCCCAGTTACACTTGGGCTTTGAATGGCTTCACAGGGCCAGGTGCCGGGTTATATAGCCCAAAAACATAAATTCAATTGAATTGAATTGTTATCCATAAGGACGTTCTTAAACACCCCAAATACACATTTGCCTATCGCTTTGTCTGAGTGATGTTTACAGACAACATTTAAAAAGCATGAGACGATCTTTGTCCACTTTCATTCAGAAAATCAGAAATTCAGGAAACGACGCTGGACACTCACCACAGGAATGAGAGAAGCATTTAGTTATTGTCAGTGATGCTGCAAACAATTTTGGCTTGCAGTTCTCCTTTTACTATTTGTAACTACGTTTATTGTGCTAATAATAATTTTTTTTATATAGAATTTACCTTTTTTTAAATAATTATATCAACTTGAAATCAATTGCTAATGAACCTACTTACCTACAGCAATGATTTTGTAACTACAGTATGTAGGTTTCCTTCTGTAACATTGTATTTTTTTTTTCAGTTTCTATTAATCAAAACTATTATTTCTCTTCCCTTATTGATACCGTTCACTGATTTTCTTTTCAGTGCCATTCTTATATTGTATCATTTCTAATATTGTTCCTACTATAGAATAATGTATAGAATTTCATTTTATATTTGCTAGCTTAGTCAATATTACAATTTTTATTAGTAATATAATTGCTATCAGTATTGCTACCCTAGCTACGATTACCAATTCTGTTATCAATAATGATAATTATTAATCCCACCACAATACGCATTACTGTTTTCTATTCAACTACTATTATAACTATAATAATAATAATAATGATAATAATAATAATAATAATAGTTACATATTCTATAAATATTCTCCTCTGACTTCATACACCTGACAACATTGAGATTACCAAGCAATTCTTTCTTGCTCAAGGGGTTAACTACTGCGATGTAATTATTCAATGGCTACTTTCCTTTTGATAAGGGTACAAAAGACCCTTTAGCTATGGTAAGCAGCTCTTCTAAAAGAAGGACACTCCACAAACAAACCGCTGTTCTCTGGTCTTGGACAGTGCCATAGCCTTTGTCTTCCACTGTTTTGGTGTAGAGTTCTATTGTTTGAGGGTACACTCGGGTACACTATTCTATCTAATTTCTCTTCCTCTTGTTTTTTAAAGTTTTTGTAGTTTGTATCTGAAAGATTTATTTTAATGTTATTGTTTTTAAAATATCTTATTTCAATTGTTAATTACTTTTCTTGTAGTTTCCTTATATCCTTTCCTCACTGGGTTCTCTTTCCTTATTGGAGCCCTTGGGCTTACAGCATCCTACTTTTCCAACTAGGGTAGTAGCTTGGCAAATAATAATAATAATAATAATAATAATAATAATAATAATAATAATAATAATAATAATAATAATAGAAAACAGTAATGATAATAACAGTAGTTATTATCATTATTAATAACAGAATTATTCATAGTAGCTAATAATAATAATAATAATAATAATAATAATAATAATAATAATAATGATAATAATAATAATAATAATAATAATAATAATAATAATAATAATATCCTTCTTCTTCTTCTCTTACAATTATGTTTGCCATTATTATAGCTATTCGTCAACTTCAATCAAACATATCTTTAATATTCGTTTGAGGAGCAGCATACAGTATATGCAGCAACTTATCATAGCGCATGCTTGTTATTTTTATCATCCTCCTTTTACTGAATCTTAGTCTCCATTGTATACGCTGTCTTCATTAACATAAGGCTCAGGCATAAGATATTTCTACATCACAGTTCATTGGCCCTTTTCTTCTTTCTTTCACTTTATTAGTCACTTGCGTCACTTGTGAGGATGTGATAACTCCTGCGTTAAAGAAACTAAGAGATGAGAATATGAGAAGTCTCCGGAGACAGCCAAGTAGGTGGTCGGCAGAGGCCTTTAAAGATGGCGCGCTTAGTAACTCGCAAAAGAACATGAGCCTCGGTCACCTGGAATCCTTCGGACACCGACAGTCATGACACGTATCAACAACGAGGAATAAGAGGCCCTTGTTGTGGAGCTGAATTTGAGACGGTTTAAGAGGAGGAGGAGGAGGACCTCCGACCTGGTGTCAGAAAAGACCAAAGGCGGGAGGGAAGACTCGGCGAGGAAGGCAAAGGCATCTGGCTTCGTTCGCTTTAACAAGAACAGCAATGTGTTATACACACGGTTGACGGGTCGCTTGAGAGAGGGTCGTTACTCTGGTTTAATTTCTATGACCAATTTCATGTTATTTCTTTTGGCATCCAAGTTTATCACAAAAATGATATTAAATGTTAAAAAGATCGCCAGTCTTACGATTGCGAACTGAAGATTAGAATTAGTTTTTTCTGTAACTTTATTTTCAAATTAACTTTGAAAGTTATTTTAGGAAACATGCTTCTCCAGTTACGAAAAAGAAGTTTTCTTTAACTACTTCGGAAGGGTCTAGGCAAATTTGTCTAAAATATTTTTTTTTTCTAGAACAGTTTGTCTTAAACAAATTGTATAAAGTACGATTCATCTACAAAAAACTGTCTAAAATACAATTTGTCTAAAATTTATTTTGTATCAACCGTATTTATAAAAACATTATGCCTCCACAATTTCTTCCCAGTTTGGTATTTTCTGAGAAAACTCGTTAACACTGCAAAGGAATATTTTACCTACTCTTTACTATGCTACAGAGTATGGATAGTTAGTTTGCTATAATATGGAACAGAACTAGTTATTCAGAACGTTATGGAATATAAATACTTGATAAATTTGAGTATAAAAAGAGATTAGAGAATGAATAAATCCTTATTTTTGTATTTATAAATAAATTTAAATGATTAAATTCCTTATAAAAATATATATAATATCTACTGAAAGGAGTTCTTAAATACTTTTTGGTGCTAAATTACGTATATCCCAGCAAATTCGAGGATCATCCTCAGGATATTAATGTTGAACCCACTGAAGAACTTTAAGATGAAGTCTATTTAAAACGTTGGCTGTTGTAATGGTCGTTTACTATAGTTGTTGACTTGTTGAATTTTTTGCTGAAAAACGAATCATGAATTTTCCTTGTTCGAACTTTTGATCCACATAATGTTATTGCTCACAACCTTTCGCCTACTTATAAGAAGGTTTAAATGAATTTTAAATAAAATTTGACAGGTTTTTAATATAAATATGGAATTTAAAAAGTCCTTTCAGTTAATATTGTATATAATTTTGTTTGCATTAAGAAATTAATAATTCAAATGTATTTAGAATTTAAGATTTACCACTTTTTTATTAGTGTCTTCTTATACTCAAACTCATCAAGTAGCAATCAACTAGTTTATTCCAAAAATACTGAACCACTAGTTCAGTTTCATATTATTGCAAGCAAAAATTTATTCTTAGTAGCATAGTAAAGTAAGTAAACTTTCCTTTTCAATAAATATCGTATTCGAAAGAAACTAGAGAGACTATATATATATATATATATATATATATATATATATATATATATATATATATATATATATATATATATATATATATATATATATTATTACGGTTGGAGAATTGCATAAACTTCCGAGCTCCAAACTCACCTGTTTATATCACATAAGTCTGTTACACTTGAGAAATATACCCAAGTTCTGAAAATAATACGCAACTACCAGGCGGCAATATATATGAACGCTGAATGTTTATTTCTGTGAACTATTCAAAAACCAACCTTTTACTTGGGTTCTTAGTCAGGGAATTGAGAGAAATGCTGTGAAAAATATTGGTGATGATATAATACACAGTTTACAAAACTAAATATATTCTATAAAAAATTAACAATGATACAGAAGAATTAACCCCAAAATTAAATCAGTTGAAATATTAAATCTGAACAAAACCTTATACTAAGACAAGAAAATGTTACACTTCACTGTTTGACCTAAATCTCACAGGGTCAGTTACAAAAATTTGTTAGATGTCCTCACATTAACATACTACACTTGAATTAACATTCAATAAATTCCATCAGCGTTTGAACAACACTTTAAGGGATATACGTTGGGTAAAAAACTTATCCACGTTTGAGAGGTCACACACTTTAGAGGAGAGAGGGCAGGCGAACTTTGACTCTTTCAAAGGGATAGGCTGGGTATCTTCTGCTGCCTATGCATTCCTAGGTTCTATATATATATATATATATATATATATATATATATATATATATATATATATATATATTGACTTAATACTTCTAGAATTTTCTAATAAATCATTCTCGTGGCGTGGGGGCAAGGCTCTAGCGGAGTAAGGTTGCCAACGTAGTAAATTGAAAAAGGAGTACAACCTTGCTTGCAAGGCAACCCTTTCTCAGCTCACTCCACTCACCTACTTCTTGTGACAATAAAAAATAGAGTAAATCTAATTTAAGAATTTTCATGCACTTTCTAACCCCGTGGAAGCATAAAAATTACGTAATATCTCGTGTTCATAGCTCGTGTGGGTCATACAACATACCTAGACGAGTTTATATAAGACTTCGTAACAAAACTATATGAAATCGAATTGCGTAAATTTTCATGTAATGAATTGGATGAAAAATACAATTAAATGAATAAGAAAAGTCTTACGTAATTTACATACATTACTTAAACCTACGAGAGGGGAACTCACCTTATGAGCTGGCTATACACCTCTTAAATACACAAATGAAATACATGGATAAAATATTTACTCTTATACTAGACCAGATTCGTAAGGATATACTCAAATGTACAGCATGTATATATATATATATATATATATATATATATATATATATATATATATATATATATATATATATAGGCAAATAAATTTAGACAAATTGTATTTTAGACAATTTGGTTACAGATGGATCATACTTTAGACAAATTGTTTTAGACAAGCTGTTCCTGACAAATTGTTTTTGATAAATTGTATTTTAGACAAATTAATTTAGACACACTGTTCTAGACAAATTGTTTTAGATGAATTGTATTTTAGGTAAATTGTATTTTAGATAAATTGCTTTAGACAAACTCGCTGGATACCCTTCGGAATGCTATGAAGGAAATGTGACAATCCTCAAATTGAAAGCAAAGAAATCTCCTAAAGACAAAATTTCAGTGCAGTATGACAGACGTCCAAAATCAGGTTATGCAAAGTATATTTCGCAAGAGACAAAAACCAGTAAATATCAACCTCTTTGCCAAATGGCAGAAGAAAAAATTCAGAATAACTCGCAATAGTCGTTAAGGGAAAATAATGTAATGGGCAAAGTCATTTCACAAAAAAATAAATCTTCTAGAAAAAATCTCATTTGAATATCTTACTTGAGATTTTTAATTCTTATTTACTGGTCAGTCAAAACAATCCTGCCTATGATTGAATGTTTGATATCACATGAATTAAAGAAAAAATTAACATAACATAAAAACGTATCCAGCATTCTAACTTAACAAGTTATTTATGCCTGTTGATATTCTTTCGAAGGACACAGTAAGAACTGATAATCGTTCAAAATTTAAGGTGTAAAAATTTTGATTTATTTCAAGCATTATGAGTGCAAGGGAAGAACATTATCTAATTGGTATAGAAAAAATAACAAGTGTTTAGAAATCATAACCCACCTTCGCTAAATTCGATCAATTTATTCTCCCAAAAGGTTACTTCTCAAAAAAAAAAAAAAAAAAAAAAAAAAGGAAAAAAAAAATTACACTTTTATCTCTCTCAAAATCTAACAGTTGGTTTCCTGTCACGAGGCCCACTTTTGGTGAAATATTCATCGAAATCCTCACGTAAGAAATTAAAAATGAATTAAACTAAAACTAAAAAAGTCTGTGGCGTCGGATTTCCCCACAGAAACATAATAATGCATAAAGTTAAATTGATATTCATCAGACAAATGGATTAACAATAACATCAGTCGATGTCTCAATTACTTCAAACCCTTTACAACATTTAAAATGATGTACATAAATACAAGTTTAATACGAAAAATCTTTTGGCAAAGAATAACACAACTGAGAGACCTTCAGCCACATGTTAAGTATTAAGATTAGAAAATGTTCAGCAATGTTTGAGATCCCTCATAAGATAAGTTTACTCAATAGCATAAAAATCCTTTTGCCACATCACACCAAGAGGGTGTAAATATCATCAGAATGACCAGCGAATGAAGAAGAGAACTCTCCCAAGAAGTGCCATATGTAATTTCTTCATTGAATTAGAAAGCCGAGATCAAGCAATGTATTATTATTATTATTATTATTATTATTATTATCATTATTATTATTATTACTTGCTAAGCTACAACCCTAGTTGGAAAAGTAGGATGCTATAAGCCCAAGGTCCCGAACAGGGAAAATAGCCCAGTGAAGGAAGAAAAAATAAACTACAATAGAAGTAACGAACAATTGAAATACAGTGTTTTAAGAACTGGCATAGCATTAAAATAAACCTTTCATATATAAACTTTAAAAACCTCAAAAAAAAAAAAAAAAAAAAAAAAAAAACAAGAGGAAAAAAAATAAGATAAAATAGTGTGCCCGAGTGTACCCTCAAGCAAGAGGACTACTTCAAGACAGTGGAAGACCATGGTACAGAGGCTATGGCACTGCCCAAGACAAAAGAACAATGGTTTGATTTTGGAGTGTCCTTCTCCTAGAAGAGCTGCTTACCATAGCTAAAGAGTTTCTTTTACCTTTACCAAGAGGAAAGTAGCCACTATGCAATTACAGTGCAGTAATTAACCCTTTGAGCGAAGAAGAAATGTTTTGTAATCTCTGTTATTTGGTGTATGATAACAGAGGAGAATGTGGAAAGAATAGGAAATTTAATTAGATAATTTCTTCGTAATGAATATTGCCTAAGTTTGTCTCCTAATTAGCTTTAAAACAAGATTAACTTGGATAAGATTTCATTATTCATACATTTTTAGGTAAGGCGTGTTGTCATTATTGTCTCATTATCAATTGTAGGATTTCTTCGCCTATATTCCATTATAAGACCTGTTAATTAAATCTTTAATAATGCACTGCACATTATAATTCATAACAGGATAATGTAAAACTGAGGAAATTAGATCTGAAGGAATAAAAGTGTTCAAACTTATTCAGCGATATCACTTAGAAAATTGCAAGTTACTGCAAATTGCGAAAAGGGGTTGAAATTATTTCGGTGCTTTTATCAACATTAAAAGGGAAGAGATTAATCCAGCTACAACCAGATTACAAAGCTAGCCAGAATATATTCTGATAGGAATAGTTGGATGTAAGTAATAGAAAATAAATTAGATAAAAAACTGTTATAAATATGAATTCAGAGTTTATTAATCAAGCCTGTGCTTCTTCAAATCATTAAAATCTTAAAGACAGAGAAACTCTCAGAATCATTTAATTGTTAGGAGGTATTCTGACTAAAACATAAATTTCTTTGTCTTCTAAAGACTGCCTTCTCAAAAAATATGTTTTCTGGTTAAAACTGTGCCACACTTGGGAACTCTGTCATGAGGTGCGCACTTTTAAAATCCCATTTGTCAATCTTGTACGGCCAATGCGCAATCTTGCTAAATTACTTTAGCTCCTCCCTGGAATGATGATCTTATTACTTTTTGATTCATTATTCCACAAAGTTTACCATTTACTTACTATGAAATATTTTATTGCTGTTACATAATCCTTAAAGGAGAGTTTAATATCAAGCTGTGATTATTACTGATTTTACAGCAAAATCTGCTTTTTTATTTCCATCAACTCGAACAAGGGCAGGAATCCAGTATACTTCAGTAGTTACCCGACTGAATAGAATATGAATTGGCTCTTATGTGTGTAACCTTAAAGGGCTTCTATAGTACTTCTAGAATCAGAATGAATGAAAAAATTAGTAGGTAGCTTTTCATCAATTGTTTTAATCATGTTAATTGCTAATAAAAAGGGTTGCTAGCCCAGAGGTAAATAAAAGTGGTGTCCTCATCTCACTTTCCTGCTCCCCGTGAACCCCTTTTTTAATAATAACAACCACAATAAATGGTCAAGAATTTCCATTAGTTCATAATCATCAAACAACATTCAAATGATTATTTTATGTTATGCACATTTTTCATAATACTTTAAACATACTATTCTTAATGGAAAAGCACCTCGAGATAAGGTTACGTAAATGAATGAAATAATTAAAGTAGTTTGATTTCTGCTCTCCTGTACATTTCCCTGTCGAATTCCAGTATCTCTTTATGGCATCTCTACCATGATAGCCGATTGCTAAGTTAATAACAAGCAACTTCTCCTGACATGTGGTGACTCCTGAAAAAAAAAAAAAATGCCAACTGCCATATTCACACTTAAGCTGGTGAACCTTGAAAAATTCCACAATAATATTCCTTTGTGCACCTGCACAGAGGGTTCATTAACAGTGCACCACCCTGTTATATCTGTCATGTGCTCTTTCTATTCTTTCCTACGTGTCCCAACCCCCTTTCCTCACAACTCTTTCGAACTGTATACTTTTTTCACCAATGTATCATCCTTCCTTCTTCCCATATGAATAAACTATTTAAAAACACACCGGCCTACATTGAAACATATGTTAAAACTTTTACCACTCCTGTGAATCTCCTAAATTTAAAACCTTTCAATTCTTCTCTTACCACAAATACTATATAAAAAAAATTATCTCAGTAACTTCCACATTCTCTTTTTCCATTCTTTACTTCCGTTGTGAAAAGTTTATTAAAAAATCCTTGCATACATTCTAACCTCTTCTCTCACCATACTATTATACATTTAATCCCATATATTGATAGATTCTCCTGCTTTCAGTCTCTCAACATTCATACCAACATTCACTACTCTACTATATCATCATTCCTCTTTATTCCCTTTATCCAACTTCCAACTCTTGATCACATTTGCTCACAATTTTCTACTCTTGCAAACACTTCCAAACTCTTTCCCTCATCTCTGTAGTTTCTCTTCACTATACTTATTGCATACTCCGGATAGGACATCCAACATCTTCACACCTACAGTGTGTAGTATATACTGGTCCTTCGTAGATATCGCCCATCACTTCCTCCATACAGCTATTGCAAAAGCCATGAAGACATAACACACCATTTTTCCATCTCATTTCCCCCAAAAACCAATCAAACCCTCACCTCCATCATAAAGGCTTTGAACTGTTCTCCGTATTACTTCTTCAACATTTGTCCGCTACTCCTTCATATTACCTCTTAATGGATTGGACCTTAAAATTTCTGTATGCCTAAGTAAACCGGATCAACTTTTTCCTTTGCTTTCAAACTTCTCGCATAAATATTTCATAAAAGTCTTCTTGCCTGGATTAAATTTTCTCTTCAATGATTAAACCTGTCATCTGTTCCACTTTATCATCCAAATCATGTCATATACCTTATCAGTTACACTAAGCAAAGTTATTTCCTTTCACTTCTTCTATACTCTTTTATTACCTTTGCCCCAATGCAAGGGAACTATCATCCATTGCTGTCAAAATTTCCCCTTATCTAGACAGAATTCCCACACCCTTGTTATCCACTTAATCTTACTTTTACAAACAAGAATCAGAGTCTATCTGGACAACCATTGGAAACGTCCCTGCCTAGCGATCGACGAATCGGGGTTCGAGTCACGCTCAAACTCGATAGTTTCTTGTGGTGTCTGCAACCGCACCATCCTTTTCTCTCCTTATATCCCCAAATGCTTTGTGCTGATTCCATAACTATATCTAAAAATTTTATATACTCTTACTATTCAAAAATCTAGATATACTATATATATATATATATATATATATATATATATATATATATATATATATATATATATATATATATATACATCATTATTATTATCTTTATTATTTGCTAAGATACAACCCTAGTTGGAAAAGCAGGATGCTATAAGCCCCGGAGCTCCAACAGGGAAAATAGCCCAGTGGGGTAAGGAAACTAGGAAAAATAAAATCTTTTAAGAAGAGTAACCCCTTTAAAAATAAATATTTCCTATGTAAACTATAAAAACTTTCACAAAACAAGAGGGAGAGATATAAGATAGAATAGTGTGCCTGAGTGTACCCTCAAGCAAGAGAACTCTAACCTAAGACAGTGGAAGATCATGGACTAGAGAAGAATGGTTTGATTTTGGCGTGTCCTTCTCCTAGAAGGGCTGCTTACCATAGCTAAAGTCTCTTCTAGCCTTACCAAGAGAAAAGTACCCACTGAACAATTATAGTGCAGTATTTAAACAATTGGGTGAAGAGGAATGGTTTGGTAATCTTATTGTTGTTAGGTGTATGAGGACGGAGCAGAATATGTAAAGAATAGATGAGACTATTCGGTGTGTGTGTGTGTGTGTGTGTGTGTGTGTGTGTATGCAAAGGGAAAATGAACCGTACCGAGAGAGAAGGATTCCTTGTAGTACTGTCTTGCCAGTCAAAAGATCCCATAACTCTCTAACCTACTACCTACAATGTATATATATATATATATATATATATATATATATATATATATATATATATATGTGTGTGTGTGTGTGTGTGTGTGTATGTGTGTGTTTGTTTATGTGCATATCATAATAATGAAGGACAATAATACAATTATATCAATACTGTATACTTTGATGATATATAACTATGAATATCTATAATGCATATATATACTTTATACACACACATACACACACACTTATATATATGCATATATATATGTATATATATATATATATATATATATATATATATATATATATATATATATATATATATATATGAGTGCATGTACTTTTCAGTAAACATTTTTTCTCTACATGTGAATATCTCTTTATGTACAGTAGGTGGAGAACCTCTTATTTCAACTAGTTTACTGCCATAACATTCGACCTTTTGGAGGAGCTAACAGGATATAATCATCTCATCAGGCAAGATTGTGCTGAATAGAAATGATCTAAGCATTAATTCTTATATATGATAATTTTTATGTTCTTCGCCAATATTAAAAACAAAATTCCAACAGTATTTTAGTTACTCATAATTGACACGTTGTAGTTTAGAGAGAGCGAATTGCAATACTAGGAATATCCTTATTTTTCAATTCAAACCTCATAGCTTTAATCTTTATCTTTTTTTCAAGAACAAAGCTGCCTTATAAAACAGGTCTTACACGAGTTTGTTTATTAGTAAAAATTAAGCTAGTTATATTATTAGTCGTAATCAAGAGGCACTTAAACTATTGCTCCATCATATTTAAAAAAGTCATCATTGCCTTCAACATTTAATAAAAAAGATCTATAATCACCGGTTTACTAAAGTTCGAGCTTAAAGAAAAAGTTAATATATGTAGGCGCACAATTATCGTTGTCAAGTAATTTTTCAACCATGTGTTGGGGCAATATAAAACGAAGAAGACCAGAGACATCTATGGGTACATTACACATACTTATCGGCGACCTATATCATAACAATCTCCTGTAAGGGTTAATATGACTCAAAAACCCAGAGCACGATGAAGGGACACCATGAAGTCGACAAGTCATCTTCAAGTAGGAATGGATGGACAAATTGTGTAGTGAGCAAATCTGATGAAAGAAGGGAAAAAATAGGCAACATTCCAGAAATGACGCAATACCAACGCAGGGGAGGAGGTCACGTAAAACAGAGCATCTGCCCCACATACGATAAACTAGCAAAAGCTTTTGCAATGCACTTGAATGCGCGATAACGGAGAACACCTTTCACTCTTGTTCAGTCTCCAGCACTTGCTCGATTGCAGGGAACCAGTTGCACTGACCACTGGTTACCTGTTTAAATAGAGGTTATGCTTCCAACTGAGCTTTAAGCTCCACCTTTGCTGGAATGACAAAAGAAGAAGTAAGGCAACAACGGACTTGTCTTGCGAGGACAGATTGACAGATTGCTCATATGATTATGGACTTTTCTGCAACTGCTTTTGATTTCTACGTTACTGCTGGAAACAAATTGATGCTAAGATTATTAACCTTCATTTCTTTCCTACATAGTGCTGACAGTTCTTGATCTACTTACGTTTATATATCGTAACAAAGAATTAAATTATGAATGCAGATATTCATATAATGTAAATTACATCACAAATATTTCATCTTCTCTCGCAATCAAGAGAAAAGCGAGTAAAGGTGAATGAAATCAGGGCGATATTATTCTGTTTATTACTTCACGTTAGGGATAGTTACCAGATTCCTACCGCTACTGATGAATGAAATGTGTTCAAAGGGTAGTAGGCCTACTGTTGATGCATGGTACTCTTTACCATCTCACATTTGTCATGATGGTCCAAAAACAATTCCCCTTGAAATATTGGTTTTAATTAGACGGCAGACTCGCGTTTGCATAGCGAACCATCTCAAGCCTTTGGGAAAACAGAGGAAAATGTTTTATTGAAGGCCTACTTTACTCCACATTATGTGAACTACGAAAAAGCATTTTCCTCTGTTGCATCACATATCTCCAAACAGTAACAGAGTGAGAGGGTAAACAAAAATAATACTGTAACTGACAAATCATAGAATCAAAGATATTTCAGAACTTGAGGAATTAACTTTCTAAACATAATACAAACTGGTAAACGACGAGAATCAATTTGGGTGTGGTGGATGCTGTTATCGCCTAAAGGGTGTTAACTTCATAGAAGACAAAAGGTTCTATATATTGCATGCAGTCATGCGTGCATTCCAATGGTAGGCTAGTATACTGTAGGTGAGAATCAATGTAAATTAAATCAGAATTGTTCTTGCACCAGCAATGCCTTCATTTATCTCATAAATTATAAATGGAAAGATTTCTGTGAAATGGTACCCAAATGCTGTTATTATTATTATTATTATTATTATTATTATTATTATTATTATTATTATTATTATTATTATTATTATTATTATCTAAACTACAAACCTAGTTTGAAAAGCAGTATGCTATTAAGTCAAAGAACTACAATAGGGAAGATAAACCAGTGTAGAAATAAGGAAACATAGAATATTGTGCCTGTGTAGCCTCAAAGTAAGAGAACTCCAATTAAGACAATGGAAGACCATGGTGTAAAGAGTCTATGACACTTCCCAAAAATAGAGGACAATGGTTTGCTTTTACAGTGTTCTTCTCCTAGAAGAGTACAGTGCAGTAGTTAACCCCTGGAGTGAAGAAGAATTTTGCGGTCATCTTAATGTTGTCAGGCATATGAGGAAAGATGAGAATGGACAAAGAATAGGCCAGACTATTCGATGTAAGTGCTGGAAAATGAAAAAAAAAATGAGCCGTAACCAGAGAGAGGTTCTAACGTAGTACTCTCTCAGATAAATAGCCTCTTTCAAATTAACCTTTAGTAGCCGTAAAATCCAATAACATTCAAAGCTATTTATGAATAATATTACATACTAACAACATCGTAATCACATTCAATAAAATATAAATGGATTTTTATGAAAGGCTGTAAACTAACCTGAACCATTAGAGTTCTGTATGCGTAATAAGCACTAGATGCTGCATTAATACGTGCGGGCACACAACAGTCATGAATCACACACCAGTCTATTCCCTTCTCTTCAGTGACAATGAACAGATCTTGAGGAGTCATGCTCAGTAATAAATAGAAAACAGTCAGGAAACCATTCACTGAATACGTGTAATGACATAGCGAACATTTTGATTAACAACAAGTAAATGGAAAATCCTTTTCTATGAAATCCATAAAAAAAAACATATTCCCCAAAATATATGACTATATTTGGCGTTACATTTTATGACAATCAAAAGCGAGCATGGTTTGCTTATTGTTGTAATTTTAATGTGCATATTAAACTTGTCGAACTGGAATAGAGTGTATTCCGGCATGGCTGAAAATTCTTGAGGCAAACTTAAAGATGCTTCTTTAAGGAAGTTAATAATAGCCGAGAATGTTCCATGTAAGAATTGTCTTAAAAAAGACAGGAAACCAAGGATAATATAAGAAAGATTATACTGGTTGTATGGCATGGAGATTAATAGGCAACCTTTCATTTCCATTTAGTACACATGAATGCTAACTGTTTCCTATTTCTCCTGACCTTACTTAAACTGGATCCTTTTTGTCTCTTTATAAGGTCCTTAGGCCTACCTCCAGCCCTCATCTTGCCTGGAACAATGACATTGTGTGTTTTTATCAGAAGACGTGTGGCTGTTTAAATAAGAGAAATTCTTGTATAACACCAAACTGAGCTTTCCTTTTTAACCTTCTTAATTTGTTTAATGATAATTATTTCACATTATCGTTGTATACATAAATTTTGCTCTAAAACTCTTAAACGATTCTCTTGGATAATACAAACGTTCCAAAATGGATGAATGGATTTTGAAAACTATAAGTGAGCCTCGAAGGTGAAAGGTTAAGTTAACAGTCAAGATCTCATTAGTAAACTAAAGACCGAGAGAGAGAGAGAGAGAGAGAGAGAGAGAGAGAGAGAGAGAGAGAGAGAGAGAGATGGATTATTGGAAAAAATTTGGTTTATGTTGTTTATTTTTGCTTAATTGTAAAAAAAAAAAAATATGCGTTAGTCTTTTCCTAAATGTTCAAAATCAATGCGGTCACACTGATCTAAAGTAACAACAATAAAAAATTCTGAATGATAACTTTCACTAAAATTTTTGTATGGATTATACTATATTTGAATTACTGATGCTGGACTAAATTGTTTGATGCTAAACAATTAAATGAACACTCGTAAATACATTATATATATATATATATATATATATATATATATATATATATATATATATATATATATATATATATGTATATATATATATATATATATATATATATATATATATATATATATATATATATATATCTAAGTAATAACTTTTTTCCGGTCAATATGTAGAACAAAATTAATTAAACAATCTGGAAATCTTCGAAAGCCGCCTCCCCCCCTAACAACGTAAAGCGAAATTCTGCATCTGAAGAGTGGCCCCGTGAGTCTGTGACTCGATATTTATCATTCATTATTTCCTTAAAGATTTTGAAAATAGAAATTTTATGTCGAAGGTACATGAGCCATACTTAATATCATATTCCTTTCTTGTGATTATGGTCGGAAAAGCAATTTGCTGTGTGATTTCTGCATGCTTTTTTTGGAAGCATTTTCCTCTATTCTTTTTCTAACTATTCATGATATTGAAGTTCTGAATGCCTGACTGCACCAGCACACTTCTTTTAAGAATACGTTCCAAGAAAGAAGCATTTAAATTATTTTGGGTTTCTTTAAAAAATAACTTACCGGGAAATAAGGCTTAGAAAACGGGTGCCATCGAACATATCTAAAGAAAAACAGGGTGACCAACTTAAATCTCATCATTGCTGATGACTGATTTATTATTCCTATTTCTGTTATGTCATATCAAGCAGTTAACTAAGTAACCTGGTTATGCATATCAGAAAAATCTGGTTTTTCGCCATCTCTTCTAAAGGCAAGTCTTCTTTTTCTTGACCCCGAGTGGTTTGGCAAACGGTGGGTAGGAAGTAATTAGTGAATCTAGAAAACGTGACCTGAGTGCGGTTTCAATTAGCCACGGTACCCTTCTTATATATATGTATATGTTTATATATATATATATATATATATATATATATATATATATATATATATATATATATATATATATATATATATAGTACAGTATATAATTTACAGTGTGTGTGTGTAAATATATATGTATATACATACATACATACATACATATATATATATATATATATATATATATGTATATATATATATATATATATATATATATATATATATATATACATATATATATATATATATATAAATATATATATTTGCATATATATACATATATATATACACATACATATTTATATATATATATATATACATATATATATATATATAGATAGATAGATAGATATACACATATGTATATAAATATATGTATATATATATATATATATATATATATATATATATATATATATATATATATATATATATATATATATATATATAAATATGTATGTGTATATATATGTATATATATGCAAATATATATATATTTATATATATATATATATATATATATATATATATATATATATAAATATGTATGTGTATATATATGTATATATATGCAAATATATATATTTATATATATATATATATATATATATGTATATATATATATATATATATATATATATATGTATGTATGTATGTATGTATATACATATATATTTACACACACACACTGTAAATTATATACTGTACTATATATATATATATATATATATATATATATATATATATGTATATGTTTATATATATATATATATATATATATATATATATATATATATATATATATATATAGATAGATAGATAAATAGATAGATATACACATATGTATATAAATATATGTATATATATAATTATATGTATATATATATATATATATATATATATATATATATATATATATTATATCATATTACATAATTTGATACACAATAGAAAAACTCAGAGTTCTGAGAATAATACGTAACTCCTAGACAATGATATATATGAACACTAAATATCTAAAGGTCTCTTCACTTTACACTCAAAACAAAACGTTGTGATTACTTTACTTTTAACGGGAACCATTCTTAAATCGACCTCTTACTTCGGTTCTTTGACAAAGGGTTCGAGCAAACCACTGGAATATGTATTTATGATCAAAATAATACACACTTTATAAAATAAATATATTCTATAAAGGTAACAATTAAAAAAAAATAATACCACAAATAAATCACTCGAAATATAAATCCAAACTAGACCTTAGACTAAGACAAAAAAGATACTTAAAAAAATTATACAATCACTAGTTTCACTAGAAATTAATTTATGAAAATATTTAATTTTTTAAATGAATGAATAAATGACACCTTAACACTTATAGAAATATATAATAATTACACTTACATATACTTAACTGCTCCATTCACGTCCTTTGGTTCACATAAGATTACCGGACGGCTAAGCAAAAGTAAATGCACTTCATCTTTTTGACCAAATTTTATAGGGCCAGTCACAAAAACAATAAATTTCTATAATATAAATTTTCTTACATTAACACTCATTTATTTATTTTAACATAATAATATCACCAACGTTTGAACAACACTCTACAAGGTATACATTGGAGAGAAATCACTATCCACGTTTGAGAGGAAACACTATGCATGGAGAGGAAAATCGATGGATGGCTGAAGGGGTGATGGCGAGAGGATCGTTGTACTTTGGATCATTCGGAATCAGGCTGGATCTCTCTGTCTCCTATGCATTGCTATGGCCTTATATGTTAACTTAATTCACTCCAGAATCTTACAGTTCGGCTTTCTGGAAGCGAGGGAGCAGGGTCTAGCAGCGTCAAGGTTGCCAACTTGGCATTATGGAAGTAGGGCAATATCGTTGCTTGCGAGGCAACTCTCTCAGCTAACTCGGCCTACCTCCTCTCATCACATTAACAAATAGAATAATTTTTAGTCTAGAACCTTCTTGCAACTTCCAACCATGTGGAAAAATGATGCAATCCATAGCTTGTGTCATACAGCGTACCTTTTAACAAGATTCGATAAGACTTTGTAACAAAACTACTGTACGTGAAATAAAAATTTAATTTTTCAAAATAACATAAATTTACTCATATGGAAATGAATGAAAATACAACTAAAGGAATGATGAAAGCCTTATGTAATATGCATACATTACTTAATATTATGTGTGTGGAACTTGCCTTACAAGCTGGGTATACATCTCTTAAATGCACAAATAAAATATGTGAATAAAATATTCTACTCGCATGTTAGACCTGCTTCGTAAGATAGTTCCCCCTAAAAAGATTATCTATTTCGGCCTGAATCCACCAATTCACCCCAGGAAAAATTATCTGTAACCACCTTCTCTTTACTTGATATATGCTTTACATTAATACAATATGGTTGCAAACATAATGACCACCTAGTTAGCATTTTATTATTATTCTTAATTTTTTCAACAAAATTTGAAATTTGAAAAACACAAATTTTCAGGATAAATCTGCATGGCGTCACAAAACAGAAGGTCAGAGGCAAAAATCCTATGTAATTTGGAGATTTCCGAACTTACCTTATTAAGTGGTATGAATGTCAAAGTCCTGTCATAAAAAATCGGCATTAGCCGGCCAGCCCCTTGAGGGTATTCAACTCCCTATAATATGAAGACGAAGAATCAAACTGGAAAGGTCGACGAACAAAATAAACCAGCTAACATTTACACGATGAACAGGACAACCACAAACAGAGTGGATGTCTTTAAATCGTATATTCATGAAAGTATGTTAGCCCCTCTAGATGGGAGTGAGCAGATCCCAGTCAAGATATTGCTCGACACAGGATCTAATCATAGCGTGAGGCATACACCCGATGGTGGAACAGTCTCTCACAGGAGAGTTTGTCATATTAAAGGCAATAGGAGATGAAGAAGTTACTCCTATTTGCCGTTTGAAACTGTCATGCGAGTTGCTGACAGGTCATTTTGATTTTGCAGTAAAGGATTCTTTGCCTATCGAAGGAGTAGAAGTCCTACTAGGAATTGAGGTTGGTAGAGCACCGTTTGTGCCTTGTCCATTGTAAGGGAGAAACCACTGAAGTATAGTCCTATGGCTGCAGAAGAAGACAGGAGGATTTATTTACGGAAGGAAAGGTTTCCCATCATGGTATGCAAGAGCTGAGCTCCCGAGAGAAGAGGAACAACAGATGAGTGAACAGGTATACGAGGGAGCAATGGACTTAGAAGAAATAGAAAACTCAGCATTAGAATTAGGACAAGTGAGTCCGAAAAGGCTGATAGGATTGCAACAGAAGGATGCAATGTTAACAGAATTAATGTACCATGTGGTGGATGAGGTAGAGGGGCAGCAGTCTCCCACCTGTTATTACCTCAAGGATGGATTGCTTATGATGAAGAATAGACCCACCAATATCCCTGGGAATGTTGAATGGGGCATATATCTTCAGGTATTATTTCCCGCACCGCTGAGAAGACAGGTGATCGATGTAGCACATCAGACAGGACACATGGGAATAAAAGAGACGATGGAGAAGATTATGAAACACTTTTTCTAGTCTAGCATGCATAAGGATGTGAGCCAGTTTTACCGGGCATGTCATGTTTGTCAGATAGCTGGTAAGCCTAACGAGTACAAGAAAGATCCCTTACACTCGATTTAAGTACGAGGAGAACCCTTCAGCAAGGCAATGATCGACATTGTGGAACGTTACCGAAAACAAAGAAAGGTCACGAATATATGTTAACTTTCATGTGTCCAGTGGCAAGATACCCAAAATAATCGCCGAGAAGAAGTCACTAGACTTATTTACCAAGTTTGGCATTCTAGAAATCGTTCAGAGCGACCGAGAAACAAATTTCACATTAAAATTGTTTCAGGATGTGATGAAATAACAACTGTCTTCTGCTTATCACCCGGACACCCAAGGTGCATTAGAGAGATTTCATCAAACCCTAAAGAGTATGTTAACCAAGTACTGCAATGAAACAGGAAGTGAATGGGACATCGGATTACCGTTAATGGTATTTGAAGTACGCAAAGCTTATCAAGAAAGGATGGGATGTAGCCCGAATGAAATGGTGCTCAGACGAGAAATGAGAGGACCGATTAAAATGTTGGCAGAAAAATGGAAACATCGAGAGGAAATGGATGGAGAATACGTCAAGAATTTGAGGAAGAGGATCAGTGGGATGAGAAAATTTTCTCACAAAAACCAATACGACCTAAGGAAAAATGAAGAAAAGGTTTTATATGAAAAGTAAGGACAGATAGTTTGTGGTAGGACAACAGTTGTTGGTCTTCTTACCGATAAAGAGATTCCCTTTCACCAACAAGTTCCAAGGACCATTCCAGATTTTGGAGAAGATCAGTGACCGGACCTATATTATCAAAACCCCAGGAAGATAGAAAAGCCAAAGGAAGGTACTCTTTAACTTATTGAAACCATACTTAAAAGAAAACGAGACCGAAGGTTCATGGGTGTGTATGGGGCAAACCAAACCATCCATGGAAGATGAGGACGGATATGAGGTAGAGGCTGTAAGCAAAGTCAATAATTTTTCCATCATTAAGAACGTAGGAGAGAAATTAACTCATTTGAACAAGGAGCAGCAAGAGGAATGAAGCCGATTGATTAAAAGTTTCCCTGAAATTGTCTCAGTCATCCTAAAATGAACCAACTTGATGAGGCCTGAGATACACCTCAAGACCACGGAAAGACCGTTCAAACAACTCGCTTATCGACTGTTGCTGTTCACCGAAAAGTCACGAGAAAAGAAGTACCCTATTTGTTACAAAATGGACTAGCCGAACCAAGCTCTAGCCCTTACAGTTCTCCATGCTTGCTCGTGAAAAATCCAACGAATCTTTCAGGATGTGTATGGACTATCAAAAGTTGAATTCGATCAGTGTGGCCGACAATTACCCATTGCCAGTTATACACCAACTACTCGACAACATTGAACAAGTGAGCTTCATCTCTAAGATCGATTTGTTAAAAGGCTATTTTCAAATTGCTTTGCATGCAAACGCAAAATCATTGTCAGCTTTAATAACCCTGTTTGGGTTGTATCAATACACACTCATGCCATTTGGTCTAATGAACGCACCCGCTACCTTTCAAGGAGTGATGGATTACCTTCTAGGATCAACTAAAGGCGTGGGCTTATATTGTGACGATATTGTAATATATTTATCGACCTGGGAAAAACATCTCCGAATCCTGTAGAAGGTATTTCAAAAGCTATGAGGAGCACATCTGACGATTAACCAGGAGAGGAGCGAATTTGGAAAGGCTACAGTTCAGTACTTAGGATTTGAAGTCGGAAGAGGGCAAATTGCCCTGGTAGCCGCTATTGTTGAAGGAATAAGGAAAACTCCCCCCCCCCCACAAAGAAGCAATTACAACGATTTTTAGGGATGGCAGGATTCTACAGATGGTTTTTCTCAATTTTTTTGGCTGTAGTCGTTCCTTTGACATACTTGACTAGTCCCAAGAAAAAGTTTGTATGGACCAGCGAGTGCCAGGATTCCTTCAACAAGATAAAGGCCATGTTAACTTCAAAACCGATCCTGTAAGCACTGGATTTCAACAAGAAATTCCTTATCCAAGTGGATGCGTCGGACAATAGTATTGAAGCTGTCCTATTGCAAGAAGGAAAGGAAGGAATTTTTCACTCCGTCTGTTTTATATCGTCGAAGCTGAAGAAGCATCAACAAGCCTATTCAACAGTTGAAAAGGAACTGCTAGCGCTAATCACAGTGATAAGGAAGTTTGAAGTTTACATAAATCGACCAGAGAATGAAGAAATCACGGTTTATTCAGATCACAATCCTTTAACATTTGTTAATAAAATGAAGAATGATAATTAGAGGTTTACTAGGTGGTCATTATGTTTGCAACCATATTGTATCCATGTGAAGCATATATCAGGTAAAGAGAATGTAGTTGCAGATTATCTATCTCAGGCTGAATTGGTAGATTCAGTCCCGGAATAAATAATCTTTCTGGGAGGAGCTATCTTACAAAGCTGGTCTGATAGGGGAATAGAATATTTTATTCACTTATTTTATTCGTATATTTAAGAGATGTATACCCAACTCGCAAGGTAAGTTCCATTTGTGTAGGATTAAGTAATGTATGTAAATTACATAACACTGTTGTCATTCATTTGATTATATTTTCGTTCTGTTCTGTATAGGCAAATTTATGTTATTTTAAGAAATTTAAATTTTATTTCACATAGTTTTGTTAGGAAGTCTTATCTAATCTTAATAAAAGGTATGCTGTATGACGCACGCTATGGATTGCATCATGTTTCCACATAGTTGGGAGTTGCAGGAAGATTCTATACTAAAAGTTTAATCTTTTTTTTTTTCTTTTTATTTTACGAGAGTAGGTGGTCGGAGTTAGCTGAAAAAGTTGGCAACCTTGACGCCGTTAGACCATGCCCTCACGCTTCCAGAAAGCCAAACTGCCGAACTGGAAGATTCTGGAATGAATTAAGTTGATATATCAAGACCGACCCATGCATAGGAGACAGAAAGATCGCGCCTAACTTCCTACAAGAGTTATGCTTCCACCAGCCTCTATCCAACCACTACGTGCATAGTATCTCCTCTCCAACGTGCATAGTGTTTCTTCTCAACGATAATAGTGAGTTCTTTAAAACGTGAATAATGTATAGTGTTTGTTAAAACATTTGATAAATTTAATTTTGAGTGAAGTGATATGAGAATTATAGTAAATTTATACTATAAAGTTTATTTGTAACTGGCCCTGTGTAGTTATGATTAACAGTGTAATGTATCTACTTTTCTCTTAACCGTTCAGTAACCTTGTGTGAGCCCTAAGGACATGAGAGTAACACTTAAGTATATGTAAGTGCAAATTTGACTTATTTTCTATAGTGTTAAAGTAGCAGGTTT